>NC_081314.1:2213750-2524375 GCF_026419965.1 Kogia breviceps
TCAGTGGAAGTATGACCACCACCCAGTAGCTCACTTGTCAGGGATCCCACAGAATCACACTGGTGGGTATATTCCCTTGCCTGGAGGAGAAGATACGGATGCCAGTGAGAATTACCCTATGAGGCCGAGTTTTATCTTGGCCCCTGCTCTTCTTGTCAGAGAGATCGAATGTCTCTAAATGAGCATCAAGGAGAGATAATTCACTTATCAATGCAAAACAGTAAGTTAGCAGTGTAACCTCCAATACCTTTTTACTTGATTGTGTTAATTTCCTCTTTAAACATTATTTTCTGCATCACTGCTTCTTTTTTTTTTTTTAACATCTTTATTGGAGTATAACTGTTTTACAATAGTGTGTTAGTTTCTCCTTTACAACAAAGTGAATCAGTTATACATATACATATGTTCCCATAACTCTTCCCTCTTGTGTCACCCTCCCTCCCACCCTCCCTATCCCACCCCTCTAGGTGGTCACACAGCACAGAGGTGAACTCCCTGTGCTATGCTGCAGCTTCCCACTAGCTATCTAATTTACTTTTGGTAGTGTGTATATGTCCCTGCCACTCTCTCACATCGTCACAGCTTACCCTTCCCCCTCCCCATATCCTCAAGTCCATGCTCTAGTAGGTCTGTGTTTTATTCCCATCCTACCACTAATCTCTTCATGACATTTTTTATTTTTTTTAAATTCCATATATATGTGTTAGCATACGGTATTTGGTTTTCCTCCTTCTGACTTACTTCACTCTGTATGACAGACTCCAGGTCTATCCACCTCATTACAAATAACTCAGTTTCATTTCTTTTTATGGCTGAGTAATTTTCCATTGTATATATGTGCCACATCTTCCTTATCCATTCATCTGTTGATGGACACTTAGGTTGCTTCCATGTCCTGGCTGTCGTAAATAGAGCTGCAATAAACATTTTGGTACATGACTCTTTTTGGATTATGGTTTTCTCAGGGTATATGCCCAGTAGTGGGATTGCTGGGTCGTACGGTTGTTCTATTTGTAGTTTTTTAAGGAACCTCCATACTGTTCTCCATAGTGGCTGTATCATTTTACATTCCCACCAACAGTGCAAGAGTGTTCCCTTTTCTCCACACCCTCTCCAGCATTTATTGTTTCGAGAGTTTTTGATGATGGCCAATCTGGCCGGTGTGAGATGATATCTCATTGTAGTTTTGATTTGCATTTCCCTGATGATTAGTGATGTTGAGCATTCTTTCATGTGTTTGTTGGCTATCTGTATATCCTCTTTGGAGAAATGTCTATTTAGTTCTTTTGCCCATTTTTGGATTGGGTTGTTTGTTTTTTTGTTATTGAGCTGCATGAGTTGCTTATAAATTTTGGATATTAATCTTTTGTCAGTTGCTTCATTTGCAAATATTTTCTCCCATTCTGAGGGTTGTCTTTTGGTCTTGTTTATGGTATCCTTTGCTGTGCAAAAGCTTTTAAGTTTCATTAGATCCCATTTGTTTATTTTTGTTTTTATTTGCATTTCTCTAGGAGATGGGTCAAAACGGATCTTGCTGTGATTGATGTCATAGAGTGTTCTGCCTATGTTCTCCTCTAAGAGTTTGATAGTGTCTGGCCTTACATTTAGGTCTTTAACCCATTTTGAGTTTATTTTTGTGTATGGTGTTAGGAAGTGTTCTAATTTCATACTTCTACAGGTAGCTGTCTAGTTTTCCCAGCACCATTTATTGAAGAGGCTGTCTTTTCTCCACTGTGTTTCCTTCCCTCCTTTATCAAAGATAAGGTGACCATATGTGTGTGGGTTTATCTCCGGGCTTTCTATCCTGTTCCATTGATCTATATTTCTGTTTTTGTGCCAGTACCATACTGTCTTGATTACTGTGGCCTTGTAGTATAGTCTGAAGTCAGGGAGCCTGATTCCTCCAGCTCCATTTTTCGTTCTCAAGATTGCTTTGGCTATTTGGGGTCTTTTGTGTTTCCATACAAATTGTGAAATTCTTTGTTCTAGTTCTGTAAAAAATGCCAGTGGCAATTTGATAGGGATTGCATTGAATCTGTAGATTGCTTTGGGTAATAGAGTCATTTTCACTATGTTGATTCTTCCAATCCAAGGACATGGTATATTTCTCCACCTATTTGTATCATCTTTAATTTCTTTCATCAGTGTCTTACAGTTTTCTGCATACAAGTCTTTTGTCTCCTTAGGTAGGTTTATTCCTAGATATTTTATTCTTTTTGTTGCAATGGTAAATGGGAGTCTTTTCTTAATTTCATTCTCAGATTTTTCATCATTAGTGTATAAGAATGCCAGAGATTTCTGTGCATTAATTTTGTATCCTGCTACTTTACCAAATTCATTGATTAGTTCTAGTAGTTTTCTGGTAGCACCCTTAGTATTCTCTATGTATAGTATCATGTCATCTGCAAACAGTGACAGCTTTACTTCTTCTTTTCCTATTTGGATTCCTTTTATTTCTTTATTTTCTCTGATTGCTGTGGCTAAAACTTCCAAAACTAGGTTGAATAAGAGTGGTGAGAGTGGGCAACCTTGTCTTGTTCCTGATCTTAGTGGAAATGGTTTCAGTTTTTCACCATTGAGAACAATGCTGGCTGTGGGTTTGTCATATATGGCCTTTATTATGTTGAGGAAAGTTCCCTGTATGCCTACTTTCTGCAGGGTTTTTATCATAAATGGGTGTTGAATTTTGTCAAATGCTTTCTCTGCATCTATTGAGATGATCATATGGTTTTTCTCCTTCAGCTTGTTGATATGGTGTATCACGTTGATTGATTTGCGTATATTGAAGAATCCTTGCATTCCTGGAATAAACCCCACTTGATCATGGTGTATGATCCTTTTAATGTGCTGTTGGATTCTGTTTGCTAGTATTTTGTTGAGGATTTTTGCATCTATGTTCACAGTGATATTGGCCTATAGTTTTCTTTCTTTGTGACGTCTTTGTCTGGTTTTGGTATCAGGGTGATGGTGGCCTCATAGAATGAGTTTGGGAGTGTTCCTCCCTCTGCTATCTTTTGGAAAAGTTTGAGAAGGATAGGTGTTAGCTCTTCTCTAAATGTTTGATAGAATTCGCCTGTGAAGCCATCTGGTCCTGGGCTTTTGTTTGTTGGAAGATTTTTAATCACAGTTTCAATTTCAGTGCTTGTGATTGGTCTGTTCATGTTTTCTATTTCTTCCTGGTTCAGTCTTGGCAGGTTGTGCATTTCTAAGAATTTGTCCATTTCTTCCAGGTTGTCCATTTTATTGGCATAGAGTTGCTTGTAGTAATCTCTAATAATCTTTTGTATTTCTGCAGAGTCAGTTGTTACATCTCCTTTTTCATTTCTAATTCTATTGATTTGAGTTTTCTCCCTTTTTTTCTTGATGAGTCTGGCTAATGGTTTATCAATTTTATTTATCTTGTCAAAGAACCAGCTTTTACTTTTATTGATCTTTGCTATTGTTTCCTTCATTTCTTTTTCATTTATTTCTGATCTGATCTTTATGATTTCTTTCCTTCTGCTAAATCTGGGCTTTTTTTGTTCTTCCTTCTCTAATTGCTTTAGGTGAAAAGTTAAGTTGTTTATTCGAGATGCTTCCTGTTTCTTAAGGTATGATTGTATTGCTATAAACTTCCCTCTTAGAACTGCTTTTGCTGTATCCCATAGGTTTTGGGTCGTCATGTTTCCATTGTCATTTGTTTCTAAGTACTTTTTGATTTCCTCTTTGATTTCTTCAGTGATCACTTCGTTATTAAGTAGTGTATTGTTTAGCCTCCATGTGTTTGTATTTTTTACAGATCTTTTCCTGTAATTGATATCTAGTCTCATAGCGTTGTGGTCAGAAAAGATACTTGATACGATTTCAATTTTCTTAAATTTGCCAAGGCTAGATTTGTAACCCAAGATATGATCTATCCTGGAGAATGTTCCATGGGCACTTGAGAAAAATATGTATTCTGTTGTTTTTGGATGGAATGTCCTATAAATATCAAGTAAATCCATCTTGTGTAATGTATCATTTAAAGCTTGTGTTTCCTTATTTATTTTCATTTTGGATGATCTGTCCATTGGTGACAGTGGGGTGTTAAAGTCCCCTACTATGATTGTGTTACTTTCGACTTCCCCTTTTATGGCTGTTAGTATTTGCCTTATGTATTGAGGTGCGCCTGTGTTGGGTACATAAATATTTACAATTGTTATATCTTCATGGATCGATCCCTTGATCATTATGTAGTGTCCTTCTTTGTCTCTTGTAATAGTTTTTATTTTAAAGTCTATTTTGTCTGATATGAGAATTGCTACTCCAGCTTTCTTCTGATTTCCATTTGCATGGAATATCTTTTTCCATCCCCTCACTTTCAGCCTGTAGGTGTCCCTAGGTCTGAAGTGGGTCTCTTGTAGACAGCATATATATGGGTCCTGTTTTTGTATCCATTCATCCAGTCTGTGTCTTTTCGTGGGAGCATTTAATCCATTTACATTTAAGGTAATTATTGATATGTGCATTCCTATTACCATTTACTTAATTGTTTCAGGTTGTTCTTGTAGGTCTTTTCCTTCTCTTATGTTTCTTGCTTAGAGAAGTTCCTTTAGCATTTGTTGTAAAGCTGGTTTGGTGGTGCTGAACTCTCTCAGCTTTTGCTTGTCTGTAAACGTTTTAATTTCTCCATCAAATCTGAATGAGATCCTTGCTGGGTAGAGTAATCTATCTTGGTTGTAGGTTTTTTTCCTTCATCACTTTAACTGTGTCCTGCCACTCCCTTCTGGCTTGTAGAGTTTCTGCTGAAAGATCAGATGTTAGCCTTATGGGGATTCCCTTGTGTGTTATTTGTTGTATTTCCCTTGCTGCTTTTAATATGTTTTCTTTGTATTTAATTTTTGCCAGTTTGATTATTATGTGTCTTGGCATGTTTATCCTTGGGTTTATCCTGTATGGGACTCTCTGTGCTTCCTGGACTTGGTTGACTATTTCCTTTCCTATATTAGGGAAGTTTTCAACTATAATCTCTTCAAATATTTTCTCAGTCCCTTTCTTTTTCTCTTCTTCTTCTGGGACCCCTATGATTCGAATGTTGGTGCGTTTAATGTTGTCCCAGAGGTCTCTGAGACTGTCCTCAGTTCTTTTCATTCTTTTTTCTTTCTTCTGCTCTGCAGTAGTTATTTCCACTATTTTATCTTCCAGGTCACTTATCCGTCCTTCTGCCTTGGTTATTCTGCTACTGATCCCGTCTAGAGTATTTTTCATTTCATTTATTGTGTTGCTCATCGTTACTTGCTTCCTCTTTATTTCTTCTAGGTCCTTGTTAACTGTTTCTTGCAATTTGTCTATTCTATTTCCAAGATTTTGCATCATCTTCACCATCATTATTCTAAATTCTCTTTCAGGTAGACTGGCTATTACCTCTTCATTTGTTAGGTCTGGTGTGTTTTTATCTTGTTCCTTCATCTGCTGTGTGTTTTTCTGTCTTCTCATTTTGCTTATCTTACTGTGTTTGGGGTCTCCCTTTTGAAGGCTGCAGGTTCATAGTTCTATCTATTTTTGGTGGTTGTCCCCAGTGGCTGAGGTTGGTTCAGTGGGTTGAGCAGGTTTCCTGGTTGGGGGGACCAGTGCCCCTGTTCTGGTGGATGAGGCTGGATCTCGTCTCCCTGGTGGGCAGGTCCACGTCTGGTGGTGTGTATGGGGATGTCGGTAGCCTTACTGTGATTCTAGGCAGCCTCTCTGCTAATGGATGGGGCTGTAGACCTGTCTTGCTCTTTGTTGGGCACAGGGTGTCCAGCACTGTTCGTTGCTGGTCCTTGAGTGAAGCTGGGTCTTGGTGTTGAGATGGAGATCTCTGGGAGATTTTCGCCGTTTGATGTTACGTGGAGCTGAGAGGTCTCTTGTGGACCAGTGTGCTGAGGTTAGTTCTCCCACCTCAGAGACACAGCCTTGACACCTGGCTGGAGTGCCAAGAGCCTTTAATCCACACTTTTGGGAGGTCTGAGGTCTTCTGCCAGCGTTCGGTGGGTGTTCTATAGGAGAAGTTCCACGTGTAGATGTATTTCTGATGTATCTGTGGGGAGGAAGGTGATCCCCGCGTCTTACTCTTCCACCATCTTCTCGGTCCCCCACTGCGTCTTAATTAGAAGAATGTGGGGCAACAGAAAACTCACTGTCCTGGGTCTCAGAAAATCTTTATGACCCAGTTCTATCTCCTGGTTGAGTTGTCATGTACACAATTCACCTCATATCCCTTACCCCATTCCAGAAAAAGTAAGAGCATTTAGAAACTAATCTGAGGTGGGAAAAAATATACCGTATTAAAGGAATTAAAAGGAAACCACTGAGATTAGAGGGAGATAGTGAGGGGAAGCTGCACCTCAGAGAGAGGTGAAGACAATCAAATGAGTAGTGGGTATGAGATTGCTTTTGTACTAGAATACCCAAGCGTGTATTACCATTGTGCTTTTTTCTAGCAAGTGAGATGCTGAGTGTTCCTTTAGCTCTCCGTATCATTCAGGACACAGCCAGGAAAACACAGACTACTCTAAGACTTCCAAACAGAGGGGTTTAATTATGCAGCTTCCTCAGTTTGGGTCACCAAGAAATGACAGCTTGGGACAAGAATTTGGGTGACAAGCATGTGATTCTTCTGAAGGAGTGCTCGTTAAGAAGAGCTTGTGAGGGAGAGAGCAAATCGGGATAGAGAAAAAGAAAGAACCAAATAAGGATGTGTGGCTCAAGTCGTGCACAGCCTTGGCCTGATACAGAGGGAAGGCTCTGGATCATAAACTCCACCACAAAATTGTCCCTTCCTTGACAAAGAGGGCCAGCGTTTCATAACCATCAGTATTGGCTGCGGCTGCTCTGGTAGCTCCCGTCGGACGAGTCTCAGAGAAGGGGGCTAGTTTTGAGCTCTCAGCAGTCAAAACTCATAGTAGCAGGGTGAGGGGTACACCAGGCCAGTAAGGGGACCTAGAAGGGGCTAGAGTATCTCCTGCAACAGCTGGTGGAAAAACAGGCACCTGTGAGGGGATGGTGAGGCCCCCCGGAGTTTGGCAACAGCAGGAAGAAGCTATCATTCCTAGCCCTGGAGACACAATCAGAGGAAGCAGTATTATAAGAGCCCACAAGTCAGGCTATTTTGGGGGATGTAGACATGGCAGGCATTGACCATAAAGAGCTGGGACTACAGGAAGAGGGGCTCCCTGGCAGAAATCAGAACTATGGAAGAGATGCTGCCATAAATGCCGTGAAAATCAGAAAAAAAAAAAAGGGAAAACACCACTGCCATCTTCCTACCCCTGACCCCAGTCTTGCCTCCCATTGGATAAACGAACCTCCCAAGAGCCTGGGGAAGGTCATTCCTCGCCATTCAATCCGGGGCAGGAGAAGTTTGGGACATAGATCTCAGAGTCAACAGAAGATGAACTGGGTGCCCCGTAGAGAAACTGAGGGCAGCTGCTCTCAGGAAGGTGAGCTCCATTGTCTGAGAACAGAGTGTTCAGATATCAGATTTTCTGCATTTCGTGTCTCTTTGGATTTGGATAAGGAAAGCTGGTTAGGACACTGAGTCTCTGAAGTGGCAGCTACCCGAACCAGCTGTGACCAGGGGTTCCAGAGCCCATTTGCAACCCCAAAGGTTGTTTCGCATAAGGAAGTAGATTTATAAGTACAGGTTTTATTATTATTTCTGTTGACTATTATGAGGATCTACAGATATCCCCTCTAACTTCTTACCTTTACTACTTTCTAAAGGAGTAAAATTCTATTTACAGAAAATTGGGGGCAGGGGGGGTGGAGGGTGGCAGAGAGACTTAACAACTTTCAGTCATCTTTGGAAAAGAAAAGAGAATTGATAGAGCCATTCTTGATCTTGAAAACCAATGTCAGCAACACAACTTGGCAATACCATAGAATGTTCCTGGGAAATGGAAACCAAAATGACAGTTGGGTAAAAAAAAGTTATGAAAAGTAAAATAGACCAAGAGAGCACACAAGTTTTAGAAACTACATAACTTATTCTTTCATCTTCCATTCATCACTTAAAATTGATTTCTGTATTTCAAATCTACCCTTTTAGATTTTTTTGTTGATCACATTGCCTCATCACAAAAAACATCTAGCAAGATATTATCACATTTTTCCCCACTGTGACTATGAAAATGTGCACCTTGTGATAACTTGCAGGACACTCATCTACACCTTAAAGAAATGATCTATAGAGGTTTTGATGAAATGCTTTATCCCTATCTCATGCTTGGCTGCTGGCATTTTACAGGTTCGTTTGCAAGTAGGTTCATTTTTTTAGAACTTTGTTTTCAAGGTGGTGATGAGAAATGGGTAATTTTTAACTTGATAGTATCATACCTAAGTACTTCGTTGTCTTGGGACTCATGTATCTTCGTTGCGTTTAAAACATCACTATTTGAGTCTCAGGAAGTATTTGCAAGTGGGTATTTCTCTTCCTATTAATGAGGATTAAATGATTCTGGAGGCAGAAAGTTCTGATCAATTCAGAAAGTACTGCTTGTTTCCCTGAGGAGCCTACGAAGATCAAATCCATGTTTTCATGCAAGAACTTTTTGAAGTGCTTGAAGCAACTGTTAAAAGCATCTGGGATGCCTGGTGGTTTAAATGGTTCTCTGAGAAATGTTAAACATTAGCTTTATAAAATTGCATGATTAGAGAAAGAATGAAATGAATTCATGTACTAGAGTGGTCTCAGGGCTAGCAAACTAGTTACGCATGGGGAGAAGCACGGTTAGCGTTTATTTTTCTACTTTAGAATCTCCCCTTTCACAACCCTAACAGCGTCATTCCTTTTTCTGTTTTTATATTACATGATGGTGGGAAATGACAAGAAAGAGAATGCTGAGAAAGCAGAAGAATGCTGCAAGGCGAGAGTATTGTGGAATTCTAAATAGAATAGAGAAGGGATTACCTCTCCTCCACTGTTATGGGTTTTTGCCTTGCATGGTGTAGGCAGCAGAGTCCAGAGCAGAAAGTAGTGTTTTGAGGTCATCTAGTCTCTCTTACACCCTTTAAGCAAAACTGTACCTGATGTAAAATAGAACATAGGAAACATGTCAGAAAAATCCCCTAAAGCATTGCTGAACTACTGAACTCTCTACTGCCACCCTATTCCCATCATCACAAAACTCCACATACACAGTTTGATTTCTACAAGTTACTGAAACTGAGTACCCTTTGAATTTTCTGTCACCGTCTCAGTAAATGGAAACATGAAGAGATTTTTTTTTTTTTTTTCAAAAAGAGGCCTCATTCTTGGATCCTGTGGCTTTTATCCATTTTTCTAGCAGTTGTCCTTCCCTCACTCTAGCCTCTAAGGTCCATCACTTTCACCAGCCACATACCTGTTGGGCTCCTACCTTGTGGGACACACCCTGGCCACTGTGGGGGATGCCAATCGGGGGGCGGGGGAGAGTGGGCTCTGATGTCCGGGGACCCCTGACCTCACCACCTCAGCCTGACAGCCCGGCGCCCTCCTCTTCCACCGTGTACTGAGTCCACCATCCTGGAAGGTTGAGTACAGCTGCCCCCTTTCTATGAATTCTCCACTCATAATTGTCCCCTTTATGAATCTCCCTTACGTTCTGGAATCGGGAACTACACAGTAGAGAAAGAGAGTTGTCAGAGGCTAGAGTGGCTAGGAGATACTTCTGAAATAAAAAGACCTGAGCAGCTCAGCCTGGAAGAGTCAGACAGAGTCGTTCAAGTATATGGAGCGGTAAGAAGGATGGGAATGATGCGTGAAAGGGGCAGAGGTGTGGAATCAAAAAGGCAGTCTGGGGCTTCCCTGGTGGCGCGGCGGTTGAGAGTCCGCCTGCCGATGCGGGGGACGCGGGTTCGTGCCCCGGTCCGGGAAGATCCCACGTGCCGCGGAGCGGCTGGACCCGTGAGCCGTGGCCGCTGCGCCTGCGCGTCCGGAGCCTGTGCTCCGCAACGGGAGAGGCCACAGCAGTGAGAGGCCCGCGTACTGCAAAAAAAAAAAAAAGATGAATGGATAAACAGAATTATGTTACATTCATACAGTGGAATATTCAACTTAGCAATAAAAAAAAAATGAACTCTAAATACACACAACTACATGGGTGAATCTCAAATTAATTATACTGAGTGAAAGAGCCAGAAAAAAACTAGTACATACTATGTACAATTTTATTTACCTAAAATTATAGAAAAATGGGGACTTCCCTGGTGTCACAGTGGTTAAGAATCCTCCTACCAATGCAGGGGACGCGGGTTCGTGCCCCGGTCCGGGAGGATCCCACGTGCCGCGGAGCGGCTGGGCCCGTGAGCAGTGGCCGCTGAGCCTGCGCGTCCGGAGCCTGTGCTCCGCGACGGGAGAGGCCACGGCGGTGAGAGGCCCGCGTACCGCAAAAAAAAAAAAAAAAAAAAAAAAAAAAGCCAGTCGGTGTTTTGGTTAAACCATTGTGAAAAAAAGTCTGTATAGAAAATATTGATGGCATAGATCAGTGGTTCTCAAATTTTAGATCAGTGTTGTCCAAGAGAAATTTAATGCAAGCCATATATGTAATTTCTCTAGCAGGCACATTAAAAAATGAAATAGGTAAAATTCATTTTAGTGATACATTTTATTTTAACCTAACCTGCCCAGTGTATTATCATTTCAACATTTGATTAATTTGAAATATCATTTATGTCACTTTTACATCCTATTTTTGTACCAGGTCTTCAAAATTTATTGTGTACTTGCCATTATAGCCCATCCCAATTTGGACCAGCCCCCTTTCAAGTGCTCAGTAGCCACAGGTAACTGGTGGCTACCATATTGGACAGCACAGCGTTGAAGTATGTCAGGATCTCCTTAAAATACAGGTTGCTGGTTTCACCCCCGGAGTTTCTGATTCACGAGATCTGGGGTGGGGTCCAATAATTTTCATTTCTAACAAGTTCCCAGGCGATGCGTATGCTACTGGTCTGGAACCACTAGCCTGGATAAGTGGTTCCCAAGCCTGGCTCCAAATTAGAAATACATCAAGTTAAAAGCAAGAGAAAAATACTTATCCTTCAGGCCACACCCCAGGCCACTTAGACCGGGCTCTAGAGGTCAGGCCCCGGGGAACTGCTCTTTTAAAAAGTTTGCCAGGGGATTTTAATTATCAGCTAGGTCAGAGAACCCCAGAAGTCGCAGGAGAGAGGACTGGAAAGATGTTTTAGTAAGCACAGGAGGGCGGAATTTTAAAAAAGAAAAATGGACCAACTCTTATAGGTAACAGGGAGCGTCAGCAGGCTTTTAAACAAAGCCGTGATATATAGTGAAAGCATCATTTTGTCGAGTTGCTTGCGCTGGTAGTGACCTATATCGGGAAAGGGCTAGAGAAAGATTTAAAATGGTTCAAGAGCTCGAGGGGTTTGGGACAATGGAAGGAAGATGTGAGGAGGGGAAATAAGAGAGTTATACACACTCTGTTCAGTTACATAACTGTTCTACAGAGTGATGCAATGAAGGGTACGAGCTAAACATCAACATGGAAATTGTGTCACTTGTTTAGTTCAGCGTGGAACAATAATGTGGCCGTCACACGCTGAAATGCCTACAAAGGCCATGTAAGAAAGGTAACGAAAAAAGTAGGGAGAGGAGGACCCCTAGGAGAAAATTCCCATGTGTGCATCCTGGGAATGACGGAAACTTGTCTCTGATCACATTTGTTAGGCCTGGTCCCTAGGGGGTCGTCCCCTTCAGACAGTACCTGTGATTTGCCCCCTCGCCTATTCTTGCCCCCCTTCTCTTGCCCCTAAAATTTCTTTTTCCCTCAGGCCAGACTCAGAACTCTCTTTAGGATTCCTCGTGTCTAGGCAGTAGAGACTTTCTTTGTCTGAGCCTCTGATTCAGATCGAAACCTTGTGGAAATGAATTATCAAAGGTACTTGAAGTCAATGGAAACTAGAAACAAAAGTCAGCAGTTCCCGGAGAAACAGTCTCCAGTTTGGGATGATGGAGATAGGGTTGTGTGTGGTGTGGGTGAAAAGCATAAATTCACGATGAAAGTAAGATTTCACAACCTGAAACCACATTCTCTCTCAAACGTCACAGGCACACACACTCTGTGAGAACAGGCATGAACTGTTGCCGGCATGCCACAGAATTTAGATCACAGAAAAGTGCCAGGGAAAAGCCACAGTAATAAATGATGCTGTGCTATCACAGGCCCTCCCCATATCACCTCACATGTGGAATCTAACTTATCATGGTTGAATACATGCTTTAAAAAAAATAAGTAACCAACAGAAAATATCTAAAGCAGTCATTACAGGCATCAGCCAACACATGTTTAAATCAGTTACTTCATGTCAATTGTAATTCACATCCATCCTTCCTCCTCCTTTCTATGTAAGAGTTTGGGAAGTCTCCAAAGCCTGTTAATAGGAACTTTGATAAGATTCTTAATGAGTTTTTAAGATTAAGCTTCCATTACTGTTACTGAATCCCGGGTTCCTTGCACCTCAGCTGGTATTTTCTTTCTGTTCCCTAGGCACCACCTTTTTCTCATCCATATTCTTAAAACATTCCCACTGGGCCTGTTAACAAACTGCCAAGCCAGACTGGCACATAAATTACATCCTAGAACCTAAATTTTAACTCTGAAGATTTTTCTTTCTCTTCACAACATGCCCCCTAAAATTGCTTGCTCAAATGTTGCGATGGGCCAGAGACCCTGTTTTCCTGAAAGTAATTTACCACAGTTTCAGACCGATGGTCAGCTCACTACAGAAAACCTCATTTATCTAGGAAATCAGACTATCTTCATTTGTAATATCTAAACTTATATCAAGTGTTTACCCATAAATTCAAATTATTTATCACTTACGGGGGAAGGAATTCATCTGAAACCAGTTAACCTCCGTTAAACATTCTGGATCCTACAAATTTCCATAGTCCCTATTAGCTCTTATTTAGAAGTTTATTTCCTTCCTCTGTTTCTATATGTCCTACTTTCAATAGTGATTGAGAATAGTCAGTCACTATGGGGTAAAAAGTAATTCCTTATCTTTCCTACTTATTAAATCTCAGAACTTAAACAAGAGACTACAAGTTATTAATTTTCACTACCACCTCAACTTTTCAAAGTTAAAGGTTATTTGGATGTAAAGCTTAAAATACACAGACGATGAACAAGTTCACAATTTTACATGACATTAGTACAAACGTTTCATCAAGCCCTTGCCAAGACAGAAGTGACTCAGCACATTTACACTGTAAAGTTAATGAAACTAAAAGAATAAAAAAAAACCAACTCATTTCTTAGAACTTTGAAAAAGAGATCTACTTTAAGGATTTCTTCAGGTGTTCAAACCTGTTATAACTCAAATACTAGTGCAATGCAACTCGGCAAATATTTCCCAAAACAAAGTGAGTTTCATTGGATTTCTTCAAGGCATTGTGCTTTGTAAGTCTAGAAAATGCTTTCATCAGAGCTCAGATTTCTGGAAAAGAACTGCTCTTGCTAGAACTTTGAGTAGGCGTTAGAACATTCATTCTGGGTTAACTTCTTTACAAAGTAATCTACCAAAAAATAGCTGCAGCAGATACAATATCCCTACTTTCATGTAATTAGTATTTTGGGGAGCTCCTAAGAGAACTCTTGCATGGATCAGCACTCATGAATATTAAACAAAAGGATAAAACTCTTACAAGTAATCGCTGCCCTTTAAGTACTTCACTTGGTTAAGCAAATCTTTTGTATTTATCAGCTAATTCTCAACTGGATCTTAATTCTTTTCAAATGAGCTAGCTCCCTACTTGGATTGCATGCAAATCACAGCTTGGTTGTGAACCTATGCAGCAAAATTGAGCTATACAAATACCGATCCACAATATGGAGCTGTCGGAAAGACCTTAGCTTATATTGCAGTGTGAAATGGAGCCTAGAAGCCTTTGGTGGTGAAATTATGCTTCAAATTTAGGCTCATCAGTAAAAAGAAAAAAAAAAAAGAAGAAAAAAGCAACTGTTAGAGAAAATTTTGATTCAAAGTCTAGAGAACAGTAACTAATAGAGGAAAAATCTACATCCAAAGCCTAGCTATAAAGCATAACATTTAGGACTTCAAACACAATGGAAAGTTATAAAGGCTACCTTGTTAATTTTCAAATAGTTTTACCAGTCCTGTAATGAAGAATCTATAATATTAGTTACTAAGAAAGAAATAAACCAGGCTACAGGCAATTTTACCTTACTAGAACTCATATTAGCTCTCTTTCTTCAGTTTTTTTTTTTTACTTCTGTCTATGCCAGAGCCCCTCAAAGTATTAACCCTTCACTCATCCAACTGTTTTTTATCACCAGGCTTGAAAACAAGATAAGTTTGTTTATTTTTGCTAGATATTGTTGGTGTCTAGCAAAATGTCTAGCACATCGTAGATGCTCAGCAAACATATGTTGTAAATAACTTTAACAAATGGATATAGATGATATTGTATGATCTACACAGACTTAATGGAGACTTATAAAAGAATATCTCCAGTTCCATGACTTCTAAGTTGATTTGTGGGCCCTCAGTGCTTGAATAATCTATTTGTGTGGAGCTAAATCTGAGTATGGAGAAAGAACATAAATCCTCAACTGGGACTGTGAATTGACTATTAAGAAATCAGGTTATTCATAAAACTGAGGGAAAAACTAGCTGTATGCAGCATAGCAGTACTGCCAAGTAATTTATGCAAACTTCTAACAGATTTTTTACCATCCAAACATTGCCAACTGGCCTAAAATTTAAGCCTCTGCCTTAAAGTCTTTTTGCATCTGTGCCCTTAGAAACTGACTGGTTATTATTTATTTAAGTTGACACTTTGGGTTTTTTTTTAATTTAAAATGTAATACATAGTTAATGTAGAACATTTGAAATATACAGGGGCCTTTGAAAAATTCTAAATCATTATGCTTCTCTATGCAAAGGAAATATCAGCATTTTAGTCCTCGTCTTCCTTTTCTTTTTTCAAACATATGAACTACAACCGTCAAGGACAAGGGTCACTCAGATTAGAACCCCTACAGGGAAGCCTTCTCATCCAGTAAAGTCCTCTCTAGGGCTTCACTTCTATGTGTTGACAGCCAAAAAATATGTAGAATCAAGAATGCAAGGACATATATCATATGTTTAAAGTATTTCTGACAGAGAAGGAGAGTAGAATTCTTACTTTATTGTACACATTTTGTATTGTTTGAATTCTTTAAACGGGATGTGTTTGTATGTTGCTTGTAAGAGAAAACACTTAAAAAGAGTTAAACAGTAATTTAAAATGAAGGTAATATCACCTAAACATGTCAAAGTATTATACAACTGATCATAATTTTCTCTTTGCTTTGACTACCAGAATATTCAAAACTTATTTTACATCCAATTATGGTAGTTTATGTATAGTGAAACCTCATAGTTTTGTTGTGTTGTTTTAAAAATGTAATTCTCATTTCATTTCCTAATCAGTTTTCACCTTTACATTAATTTTTGACACTTCTCTATTTTTTATTGTAATTTGCTTCAATATTTTTTTTTTCAAATGTTCGTTTGTTTTGGACTATAATGAAAATACAAAACCAGAAAAAACATATCCAAGTTACTGTAGCTATCGAAAATCAACCAACCGACCTACGTGATATTTAAGACTTTATGAAGAAAGTTGCTTAGAGTACCAAGGCCTATGTCCCCAGAAGATGCCACCAACACTAGTAAGCCACACTCACAGGCACTTGTCCCACCTGCTCTTTCAGAATTTCTTTTTCCTGCAACATGTCCCCCTCCTTCCACGCACTCCATCCGAAGCCCCCAGGAAATGTGTCACAAGAGCTGAGAAGCCAGCAACCCTATGGCAGTTTCCCTTCCTGCTCTGCCTCCTTTTGGAGATGCTCTTCCCTTGCCCCAAAGGCTAAATGAAAGCGCCTCAACACTTCCCAGTAGTCGAGCTGCTTTCCTCCAGGAACTGCTTGCTTAGGTGAGTGTCCTACATCCCCACTTCCACTTCCTCCAGGCGCTCCTTTTCTGTTACTGCACTTCTGTTGAACTCCACCATCCTTTGGGTACTCTGGCTTTCTTCGGTGGTATGTGCAACACTTCCCCACATGTCCTTCTGTTCCCTCCTGCCGGGCACAGCTGCCGCCTCCACTGAACTGCCCAGCAGCTTCGTGGTCCATTGATTCAAGCCCTGCTTACCCGCTGAGTCCTCTGTTCTGTGCTGCACTGTGTTCTGTGCTGAGGACTAGAGAAGACCCCTCTCCCATTTGGGATTATAATCTATTAGAGGAGTACCAAAGAAATACGCTTGTGATCCGGTGACTGGAGCAGTTTCTAGGAACACAGTATTTTCCCTTTTTAATTGCAGAGTGTCTCCTCTGGGAAATTTAGATATGATTAAAGAATTGAGGGAAGGGAACGTGGCTGGAACAGGAGATAAATTCTGTGCTCTATGCAGACCCCCTCAGTCGTGCCTGTTCCTCATTTATGTCCAAGGATTTGTTACTGATTTCACTAGTTGCCTGACACCCTCTTCTCTGAGAACCAGTTGTCTTCTAGCAAAAGTCTCACTCTCTCATGCAGTTAAGCCTCAGGCAGACTGCCCATTAATTTCCCAGGTACCACCAAAACTGTCAAAGGTGTACCTGGCTTAGGCTCAAGCCAAAAACTCCATTAAAGATAAAAGTAAATGCCTTGAATAAATAAGGAGCAATACTATATCCTTGAGTGGGAAATTAAACATTATTCACAAGATCAGTTTTTTTCTAAATTAAATAATGACTTTAATCCATCCATTAAGTATTAGCAGCTTGGGGGACACAATATAAAGTCGTAATACCTTTAATATTTAAGTGAATATGACGCTGATCCCTCTTCTGCTTACTGTGAAAATTCATGGTTTAGACCAAACTTTTCAGCCTGAATCTAAGCCAGGTACACCTCTGGAATTGTGACAGGTCTGGTAGTGCGCCTTGATTACCTTCACAAGAAAGACTTGGCCCCTAATTATAATTAAACCAGATTAATGGAGGGAAAATATTCCCTTTTTTCATAAACTTCTCATGTTTTGGCTTATAAACTTATTCATGATTAAATAAATGAATATTATATCATAATTGATAATTATTGGTCATGTAATTATTGGCCACTAGGATCCATGTCATTGTCAATAAAAATAAATAATTTAATTCTTTCTTTAAGGTGCTGCATTTAGTTTACACACATGGCATTGGCCACGTTTCTATTTTAAACTTCTAGAAAGCTTCCTGAAATAATCTATGATATAATTGACATGACATTGTATTAGTTTTAGGTGTACGACATAATGATTTGCTCTACATATCCTGAAATTTAATTCAGTTAACTACCTTCCTTCTTGTATTCTATGGTATGGCTTAGTTGATCAGTTCAAAAGTAGCCATCAACAAATGAAGATTAAAAAGCCAACCTGTTTAGAAAGGAAAATGAGTGGATAATGATCTGACTCTAGAAAGATTTTTTTAACAGTCATCATATTCAAAAGTCAAAGAAGAAGTAACATTTCAGTGAAGTGAAACTTGCTTTAGCTTAATTGTAAGCCTCAGGGTAAACCTTTATTTATGTATTTTTGGAAACACTCTAAACTGAGTAGAATTTTAAAATATTACCAAGCTAATTTAAATGTTGTAAAATGCCAAGAGGGAGGGGATATAGTGGTCTTAAAAGTTTTTATGGATAGGTGGTTGATCTTTTCTAATAATTCATTAGAAAATATGTTCAATCTTTCACAATAAGAAAATGTCATTAAAAAGAGAAATAGCTTCTCAGTTTTATGTTTAAAAAAGAGGATGTCTAATTGACTGCAAAATGAAAGGTAGCATGCATAACCTTTTAAAAAATTATCAAAAGCATTGTCCTTGATGTTAGCCTGACATTTTCCCCTTTGATTAGGCAAAAATAACACCATGGACTTACGTAACACTTTCCTTCAAAGGGACCCAAGAACCTGCTTTTAAAAAATATATATCATCATCCCATTATCTTTATAAGGGTGAAGGTGGAAGGGACTTACTAATGAGTAGAGATACTAACAAAAATAAAATAAAATAACAAGTCTACCTGTGACCCACCCTCCTCAGCCATCTACATTCTCCCTCCTTCCTGTACCCACCTCATGGCGAGTGATGATCCTCCCCTCCCAGTTCAGTGTCTCATAACAGGCCATAGTAAAACATCAAATGCAGCCACAAATGTCCACTATCATGAAGACATTTTGGCCTGCAACTTTACCAACCACAGAATCCAAAGAAACTCTTCTTAGGAACAAGGAATCTCAAGACTTATTGGTTCTGTCCTCCATTTCTCTATTTATTCAGCTAATATCTATTGAGCCCCTGCTATGAGGAAGGCTCTGTGGTAGGTACCAGAAGATCAATACTGAGCAAGATCCACTAGAGCCCTGCCCTCATGAAGCTAACACTAGGCATTAACTAATTAATTACATAATTTTTAAAGGAAAATTGTGAAAAGTATTGTGAAGTGGAAACAGTGGGTGCTATGAAAGCATAGTATGAGTAAATCTGACTGGAGGGTGACAGAGATGGCTTCCTTGTGGCAAAGACATTTGACCTGGGCTCTGAAATAGCAAGAATTACCTAGGCTAAAATAGAAGGAAGAACATTCTAGAAGAGGCTACAGATTACTTTAATATCCTGTAGTGGAAAGAAAAGCAGTGTTGATTGTGGTTTTATTGAGGAAGACCAGGAATATAATGTATATAAGTTAGACCACATGGAAGTGTTTCATAAAAGGTAAAACCCTGAAAAAAGGTTTGTGATTAATTTTACTAATTATTACTTTGTTGTTATTGTCTGATTTTAGTGGAGAATCAGGGCTGTATTTTTCTCTCACTCTTTTTAAGCAGTAAGTTAGATCACCCTTTTCTACCTCTTGGCAATATCGTGAACAGATTTAGTAATTGTTTATAAAACTACAATTTAACACTAAATCAAAATTTTAATACCGTATCTAATTCAGTATCTACTCCCACAATGGCACCCCTACTCCCTTATGCCCCCACTCCATCATCTCAGGTCAGATCTGTGGCTTGAGAAAGTTTGTTGGCCTCTTATTCTTCCTCTCCTATTTGATCTGGTACTGGCACTGCCAGGGTCATGGGGGTGGAAGAGAGCTGTAAGGTGAGAATAGTTGGTGGAGAGAGAGTTAAAGGAAAAGGTCAAAGTCTTACTTGTCTAGTGCTATTATAAACCACCTGTGTCCTCAATTATGGCAGGTTCTAAATGCAGGCTCTTTCCTAGAGAACAGTTGAGGTTTGTCTGGAAACTCCCTCTAGGACCTCTGCGGGGCACCATCTGCTAACACAGGTGATGACCTTTCCTGCTGACTTCTTGTGACCCCTCTCAGCTCTGCACCCTCCACCCTCATCTCCGTGGTGAACCCGCAGACTCCTTCACCTAAGACCTTTACACTCCACAAACCGGCTCCTTCTACAGGATCCTGCCTAGATGGCTTAAGTGGCTATTTTCAGTGGATTCACTTGACCCATAGAAATTTGCATTCATGCTACTCATATCAAAACTGCCTTCTTTGCTCCTCCTGCTATAATGGACAGCTCTAACCTACCTCAGACTTCACAATTCCCCAGACCAAATGCAGGTGCCAGTGTCTATGTCAATATACCTTTCCAAATGCTCTGAAGTTCAGCAAGGGTAGCATAAGGCATAACAATACATTTATGCAGTTTAATAAGTAACCAGCTGGGGAATAAAATTCCGTTCTCTTCTCTTGAAAAAAATAAAGATCAGCACAAACAAACAAAACATCAACAATAAAAACATCTCTTTAGAAAGTCCTTTGTTTTGTCTTAAGGGAGTGAAGAATATGACATAGAAAACTTTTTCTCTTTAAATTTCTCTCATTCTCTTACATAGGCTGTTTGAAGTAGTAGACACAAACTACTTCAAACAGCCTATGTAACATTTAGCCAGCCCTCATGGAAATGCCATTCTTTAAAATATGTGATTTGCCATTCCTTAGGCTCAACTGGGGCCTTCAGCTGAAATTCAGTAATAATGGGAAAAGGACCATTATACATTCTGTTACAGCCTCTGGGAGTACTTCCAGCAGAGAGCCCTTAGCTGTCCACCTCCTTTAGAAATTGTACTGACGGAAGAGAGTCACCTCATCCAAAGTCACATCACTTTCCTCACCTAGGGAGTCCTCAACCAATCACTGGTTAATACAGGGATATAAACCCTGGTACTCTTCCCCTACCTGGAGGAACTTGAAAGAGATACCGTGCTTCAGAGCTCCTCATGGGTTGGCTGAGGCACTGTCTGAGATCACGTCATAGCCCAACTTCCTTCTCAGTCCAGTCCTCCTTTTGACTCCATTCCATCCACATGGGTAGATCCCAAGACCACTCCTAACACATTTTCTGCACACTAATCTCCATCTCAAGATCTGTTTCTGAGGGTACCCAACCGCTGACAGATCATGAATAAATAAAAGATACCTACTATTTCCACCTCTATTAAACATTCTGTCGAAGGTCCAGTCGATGCAAAAAGACAAGAAAAAGAAAGGAAAGATATAAAGGTTGCAAAGGAGAAAATAAAGTTCTTGTTATTTATAGACAACATGATTGTACATAGAAAATCCTAAATAACCTACACATAAAGGGTTAGACTCAAAAAAATTTTAGCAAGATTTCTGGATAGTATAATTTTTATATTCCAGTCAAAAAAATTCAATTAAATTTTTTTCAAATATACCATTTACAAGAACATAAAAAAAAAATCTAAGGATAATCAATGATTTTTAAGATAATCATTCAGAAAACCACAAAGTATTATGGAGAATAATTAAAGAAGACCTAAATGAACAGAAGGATAAATCACAATTATGAACTGGAAGACTCAACACAGAGATATCATTATTTTTCAGTTGTTACAGATTCAGTGCAACATCAATTGCGTCAGTCAGTAATTGTCATAATAAAGCTGTGTAACAAGTCATCCCCAAACTCAGTGTCACGAAACAATAATCATTTATTTCCCTCTCGTGGATCTATGGATTAGTGCTTGATTTAGGTGAGGTTCAGCCAGATCCAGGTTGGCTCCAGAAGAGGGTTGACCCAGGTCTGTTTCATGTGTCTTGCATTGCTAGGAACCAGTGGCTACCCAAGTTACATTTTTCTCATGTAATGGGAAAAATGCAAAAGTCAAACCCAACTGTGTAGGCCTATTTCAAGTTTCTTCTCACAGCATGTCTACAAACATCTCATTGACCAAAGCCTGTCACATGGCCAGGCCCAACATCAAAGGCTGGGGAGCATCCTTCTCCTATGAAGGTTGTGGGGAGAAAAACAGGGAGAATTAGTGCATATTTGCTAAGCAATAATTACATCTACCACATTCGTCAGGCTGAACACATTTGAGTACTTTTCTGTTTGTATATTATAACCATAAAAATTAAAAGTTTTAAAAATGTTTATGATATTGAACAAAAAAAGTCTAGAAAAGGTTTTAAGGTTAACAAATAGATTATATTGAAATTTTTATTTAATCAGCTTTCACCGAGTTCTTACTTTATACCAGGCCTGGAGCTAGTAAGCACTTTGGGTGACTGTATCATAGAATAAAAGAGGGTGCTTTCTCTCGAGAATCTAACAATTAGGCTGAGGAAAAAAAAATGTTCAGAGTAACTAGGCTGAATGCGGAGAGGATTGCTTCCATGTGAATAAGGGAATATTTAAGAATATTTTATTTGATATATCCACAGAAAATGTCCACAAATTTGAAATGCCACTAACTCATTATTACATTTTCACATTAAAATTATTTTTAATGTGAATATGGCTATCTTCTGAAATTTTTATAACCAGAGTAAACATGCTATTATGTGTTTTGCTTTTTCACATCTCATTTATGAATGATTTTCTGTATATCAAGATATTCCACATTTTTTAAATCTTTGATGACATTATGGTATCTCCTATAATTTGTGGATCACTCAGTTATGTTCACAATTCTTCAGACATGATTTATTTCCAAATTTTAACTGTTAAACTTTTCCACCTTCAGGAGTGTGTGTAAGGATATGTATGTGTATTCTCATTTAGGGTCATTTTCTCGGAGTGTATTTTTAAAAAGTGTTTGTTTTTAGATTTATAGGAAAATTGTGAAGATTGCTCAAAAAATGTGATTTATCTCATTTGTATGCAAACCTTTGTGCAGGGGACCCTAGAGGGAGGGTACACTCTCCATATGATGGGTTCTCTGTCCTAGAATCTGTTGCCTTCAGAGATGCATGAAATTGCTACAATCCCGAATAACCCTCTCAAACTCTGATTTATTGCTGCACTTGAGGCTTGAATCTTCAAGCTTATCCAAATAAGTCTTTTTCCCCTGCATATATATATATATTTTGTTTGTTTGTTTTGCGGTACGCGGGCCTCACTGTTGCAGCCTCTCCCGTTGCGGAGCGCAGGCTCAGCGGCCATGGCTCACGGGCCCAGCCGCTCCGCCGCATGTGGGATCTTCCCGGACCGGGGCACGAACCCGTGTCCCCTGCATCGGCAGGCGGACTCTCAACCACTGCGCCACCAGGGAAGCCCCCCCTGCATATATTTTAAGTGATCATATTTGTTGGAATAGCTTAACTGAAGTCGTTGATAAAAAACGACACGGTACTAGCATTTGTTGAGAATCTACTAAGTGTCAAACACTGTATTAGACCCCTTGCCCATGTTATATCACTTAGTCCCAACAAGAACCCTAAAATAGAGGTATTGGAACACCACTTTATATACAAGGAAGAGAGTTCAAAGTATCTGGCTTGTAATAAAGGAGTCAGGGAATTCCTCGAGTTTGTTGAGCTGCAAATCATACCGCAGTTCCACTCCAAACTAAATAAAGCTTGAAATCAGGTTACAGTCAATAATTTTATTTCATAATTTATTAAACATATGCACTATACCTTGAACACAGTGACTTATGGGGAAAAAAAAACAATAAAAATTTTGGACTCTACAATAATCAGATATGTTGAAAACCTACATTTGTTTGTAGCCTAAATCCTCCAATAAATTTAAAGGCACATACAGTTTTTAACAGGAGGATAGGTGATTTGCACACTTCACGTTTCGTTATTCTCAACAGACTGATCTGGTCATAAATATTTTTTGAAATCTTCATGTGTTGTAGCAGAGTTTAATTTTCATACATATTAGAACTCAACTGGAACAAAGCATTGTAATATTTGGGCTTTATGTTTACAGAAGCAATTCAATGACGTATCAACATTGAAATGGGCTTAAATATTTCCTGGGATGGCACGTGAGATCTGTAGGATAACTAAGGACCTATGTTAGCAGGGAAGACAATATTTTGTTCCTTTCATGTCTTTAAGTCCATGCTTAGTTTTCCTAGATTTCATATGTGGAAGGCATCCATATATTTTTCTGAAGAGTTTATTTTTAAACACTACCATTTTATTTCTAGTAGCGTGTTGTTAGTCTTCATGTAATCGTTTTTTTTCTCATTTCTCTTTCTGTGGTTAATTTCTAGTTTCATGCCGCTGTGGTCAGAAAAGATGCTTGAGATAATTTCTATACTCTTAGATTTGTTGAGGTACCATTTTATTTCTTAGCATTTATTTTAGCGAAGGCATATCTTGGCCATTAAAAACTTCAATTAAATAACTGCAAACAAATATTTGCTATGATCCCAGAAAGAAAAATGTATTCCATTATTGATTATGAAGCCCCAGGCCTGTCTTTTTAGGAGACTGATCAGGTATAGACCTATTCTTGTCCCTCTTTTGATCTAAATAGGCTTTTTATAAATGAACAAAGCACAAAAGCTAGAATTGGTCTGATGGGAGTATTCAGAGCCAAAGGAACTTCTCCCCTTAGGTGCTAGACACCAGGAGACAGGAAGTGTCCCGAGTGTACTGTGAGAAACTGTGCATTTTGTGGTAGAGGTTGGGAAGATGTAAGAATAGGTTGCACGAGTGAGAAAATTCTGCTTCATAGAAGAGCAGGAGACTCCTGAGAATTGGGGATGCCGTATGTTAATAACAGTTGCTGTGGTCCTAGTATTTGTATCTCTTTAAAAATAGGGAGAAACATGAATGAAGATTGTATTCCATTCTGGGTCCAGAGTCTATAAGAGGAATACTGCTCCTGGATTAATTTAGGGTTATAGCTTAAAGAGCCTTACGTATGTATCGAGAAAATTCTGTAGCCTGATTTTATCATTTAAAATTTTAAAATATATTTCCATGTCAATAATTATAGATCTTTATTATCATTTGTATATGCTTCAAAGTATTATACAGTGTGGAAGAAACACATTTATCATTCCTCCGTTTCTGGTTTGATAGGCTCTTTCCCGATTTTCATTGTTGTAAACACAATGGCAACATAATAAATAAGTTATAAAATTCTGAACATCTATCTTCCTATTTTCTTGAGAAATTGATGAGTCCAAGATCATAAATATTTTTAAGCTTTTGAATGTAAATCCCAAATTGTCCTCCATGAAAGTTTGTAACAGTTTATACCATCAACAGCAGCATACGGAGGTCCTATTTTCTTATGTGGCATATTTCTGTGACATAAATTGATGTGTAGATACATGACTACCCATGATATTTTATCTAAAATGAGAGTGACGCATCTCCATTCTTCCAGCCTCCCATTCAGGCTGACATCCAGGAAATATAAATTGCTTGGTTTTGCTCAAATATGAATGGACTGTCTTAAATATACGCCACTCAAATTACTTCTCAAGATGTGTGCTGTTCCCAAGGCTCCACTGTTTACAGAATCTATTTGAATCTTCTTGTCAATAGCCAGACAGTATTCAAAAGACCATGCAGTTCTGAACCTACCCTTGCGAGATGTCTTAGAAGTGCCTGTTCTCCGCTGCAGCATCCCCTCCTCCTTTGATCTGCAGAATTCCTAAACCAGTTTTGGCATGAAGTGTGTCAGTGTGGTTGTGGATATCTGAACATTGTCATGGGAAGTTTTGAAAATAAAATTAAAGGCGCATAAGGCATAGAATAGTTTGCTAATATGTATTTCATCCAGAAGCTGGGCTTTGACACATCTGTAACATCAGTTGATATTCTGATAATTAATTATGCCTGTATTTTCTTATTTTTGCCATCCCTCATCTCAGAATTTTCTACAGATCTCCTTACCATCAAACAAGAGTACCCCTGGGCATGTTTACTTTGGTAAGGTTTTCTTAAAAAAAAAAAAAAAAAAGTCTTCTTTTCAACTCTAGGATTTCCCCAGTTTGGATTTTCTGGTGGATTTCTGCCGTCTCGGTGACAGTTGAGACCTTTCCACAATACTGGGAAAACAAAATAGAAACTGAAAATTAACTTTGCCCAAAAGATCAGGACCCAATAATAAGGAAATGAGAATAAGCAGGCAAGCGAAAAACAAATAAAAATACCCCATAATCTTACGCTAGTTCTTTGCATTTTCTTTCTTAGGAAAATAAGACAAATTACTGAAAGAAAACCACATAGAACAAACACAATATTATGACCTTTTGTAAATTAAGAAGTGAAATGTTAACAGCACAGAACGCTCTGGTCACAAGGAGGGAACTTTTTTGTCTTTGTTATTCCCTTCACCATGTGAGGCAAAGCAAGGTGGAAAAAGACAAACCCTAATCCACAGAGTCTGGGCTATTTCTCTTAGAAATTCAAGATTATTTACAGCTAATTTTATCTGTCTTAAACTTTTCCACAGAGGAACCACACAGATCTCTAGGCAATTTCATGCTCAGTGTAGAGATGAGGAAGCTAAAACACCATTAAAAACACAGTCAGTCAGGGACAGAATAGGTCACAGAACCCTGCTTTTATTTTCTCCTCCATGGGTCTCTGATAATTTGGCATCTGGAGCTTCTCTTCTTTACTGAGAAAAGTAAGGAAGAAAAGGGGACGTATAGGAATATTTGCACCCACCTGAGTCTTCAATTTAAATGAAAGCATCATCTCAGAGGGCATGATTCAATACATTTTCTTAATTGGAAATATTTTTTCTATTTTTCTCTTTCTTTTGTTTGTGCAAATCCTTATGTTTTTCCCCCCACCTCAGTTTTTTTAAGGGATTGAAGAACTTACCTTAGGTGTGAAAGCAAGCACATATGAATTGAGATTTCCTAGATAATATAATTTTAGGAAACATTTATTGAAGTCACTATTCATAGTCCCCAGAGCCCTACATAATTGCCGCATGACTAGTCCTCTGAACTCATCTCCTCCTACTCCTCTGCTTTTCTGCGCCATACAAGTCTCTGAGCCTTTAACCCTCCACACTGATTCCTGCTTCAGGCTTTGAGACATCCTGTTCTGTCTCCCTAGAGGACTATGTCCCCGTTGTTCACATGGCTGTCTCCCTCTTGTCATTTAGATTTGAACTCAAACCTTCCTTTTTCAGAAAAGTTTTCTCTTTCATCCTCAGGTCAAATTATACTTTTCAGAAGACATATACACACTACCAAATGTAAATTAGCTAGCTAGTGGGAAGCTGCCGCATAGCACAGGGAGTTCACCTCTGTGCTTTGTGACCACCTAGAGGGGTGGGATAGGGAGGGTGGGAGAGCGGGTGACGCAAGAGGGAAGAGATAGGGGAACATATGTAGATGTATAACTGATTCACTTTGTTGTAAAGCAGAAACTAACACACCATTGTAAAACAGTTATATTCAAATAAAGATGTTAAAAAAAAAAGACTCTCATACGAATCCTCAATTAGCATTAAATTTTTAACTCATTAATAATAAAATAGTAAAGATGATAAAGCTTTTTCCAAGGAGAATTTGTAGAATAAATGCTTATATATCATTCAGAAAAGGCATGCTGAAATGAATTTGCTATGTTAGACACAAAACTGATTATATCCTGTAGGGCAATGAAACCATAAAGTTTAGGGTTACTTTCTCTGCCAGATAGAACTCATGGGTATTTCAATTGGACAGTTGTATTCATGTTAATATGTAACTTTGCGGACCCTAATCACTAGTAAATACTAAGTCAAAGATATATTCTTTCTTACCCTTGTACCCCGAGCCCTCAAAACAATGTCTGACATATAGTAAGTGCTCAGTAAATATTTGGGGGGGGGGTGCTAGGGTAACCAACAATATTTTAGTGAAAGTAGCTAATGCATATAAGTTAGAAAGCAGAGGAAAACTGAGTATCTGACTGAAAAGTGAAAGCATAAACAAATAAAGAAAACAGAAAAATAGAAGGCAGTATACAGTAGTGCTGAATAATACGCATACTGTGTGTTACAGAAGCACTGTCAAGATGATAACATCCACAGGAAAATATTATAACTTCTGACTATTGAAAGTATGACCAATACCCCAGAAATACTCATGGCTAAATTTGATGCTAAGGAAGCTCTGTAAAAATAGAACCCTTATTAAATGGCATTTAGGGAGAATTATAAAGTATGTTTTAATGTTTGTGGTACAGAATTTGTATTAGGGTGTATGTTTAAGAGGCAATTGTAGGTGTAAATATGAATGGACACTTGAAATTTAATTAAAGCAAAAAACCATTTATTAAGTACCTACTTTGTTTAAGGCAGACTATACCTCATGGTAGTTTATGACATCTGGCCTCTATTTTTCATGAAAATCCTTTTCTCCTGGTCTAATGAGTGGTAGATAGACCTCAGTCACTTACATATTTGAAAAGGCATGGCATTCGCCTGTGGTAGAACAAAAAAGGAATTAGCACTCCCTTTCTGTTTTCTTTTTGCTTGAGTCTTATTCACTCACTAGTGTATAGAAGATGCAATACAAATTCTCCAGAATGTTGAGAATTCACACTCTCTCTTCTGGTGAAATGATGACATTTTCCCCCGTAATGTTTCCCTCTTGATTGTGTTCTCTGCATTTGGCTCTTATCATCCCCGAAATTAACTCACGGATATCTGATAATAGACTGGGAAGCAGGGGGAGGGTGGAAGTTTTCTAAGATGTATAATTCTTTAAGGAATTTTTTCAGCCTTTCCCCAAAAACTGAAGTAAACAAAGAAAGAAGGAAATGTTAGATTGTTAAGCCTGTTTAGAAAGCAAGCACATTTTATCCCATTGAAAATTCTTAACAATTTACATTGTGTGTGTGTGTGTGTGTGTGTGTGTGTGTGTGTGTGTAGAAATAAACGAGCAGCTTGATGGTGTTATTTATTACTTCAATTCCTGCTTAGTTTTATAAACTTAAAACTAAGTTAAACTTAAACATTATTTAATTCATCTGGAATTGTGTGGTTGGCATAGGGTTTGTAGGAAGAATAACAAACACAATATAAAACTGCTGCAACAGAAGGATTTGCATTTCTTTCCATGTTATCATGATAAATATTTTTTTTCTAATTAGGGGAAGAGTTAGTCAATATTAAGCTTTTCAACTGAACTTTCATTTCCAATAAAAGGAAAACACAGAAATTCCCAAGGCCTCTAGTAATTATGTGTTTTATGGTACTTTATCATTGACATGACATTTCTGTGAATAAATGGTTTATTTTTGAGGAAGTAAAAAGCTTTCTATAGAATCTCACAAACAATCTTCAACAAATTTTTTAAAAGTGAGTTGCACATAAATTTTACCAGTATGATTTTTATGTAAAGTTTGAAGACAAGCAAAAGTAAACATTATTTTTAAGGGATACTCATAGTAGTATAGAAATTCTTTAGAAAAACAAATGTCACCACAAAATTCAGGATAACTGATACCTCTATTAGGGAGGGAGAATTATTTAATCATGGAAGGCAAACAGGGAGCTTCAAATATATTGAAAACGTTCTAGTTCTTAAGCTGGTTGGTGGGAGCATGGATATTATGTACATTATGCTTTACATTATATATGTATGATAAATAGTCATAGCTTTTAAGAAATGTCTTATATTTCTCTTTCCAGTGTTTTGTTTCCATTATTATGGTACACTAATACTCCTAAAATTCTTTATGTGTAAAGTGTTAAAAATGCCACACAGAATATTTTTTTAATTGATGGACTAGTATCTAAAAAAAGTTCAGTCTATCCCCTGCAGCCAGGAGCAAAATAGAAGCAGGAAACCCCAGCAGCTATGAAAGACTGAGTGTGCAGCATTACCTGAGGACATCGATGGGATTCATGCAGGTAGCCTGGAGCCTCAGGTACCTGTGCAGAGCCAGATAAAACACCTGAACCCACCCTCCATAAAGCTGGGACTTTGGTAGTACTATGTGTATAAAAACGAATTGATCTGTACGAAAACCATTTTAGCCATGGTGGACTAAAAAGAAAACTGTCTAATCTCTGTTTTAGTTAATAGAAAAAAATAAATCTGTGGGAGTTAGCAAGGACAAACCAGCCCACACAGGCCTAGAATCACATGCCTCTGTGGTCCCGAAATATTCCAAGAAGTATCTCATTAAATAGCATTAAACAGATGATGTAGTGCACTCAGGACCCTAGCAGAAGTAAATGCTTATTCTCTCTGCACCCAGTCCTCACAGAATTCCTACATAGAATTGTAAAAATTAAGAATTTATAATTACCAACAAACACACACAAGGAACTAGGAGTCAAGGTCCACAATAAGCAACAAAACCAGACAAAGACTTCAAACACTGAAATCATTAGATACTGAATATAAAGTAAATATATTTACTATGTTAAAAGATAGAAAAGGGGAATAAAAAAGATAAGTTAGGAGAAAGAGACTATCAAAAATGACCAAATATGTTTGAAAAAACATAACTTTTAGAGATAAATATATAATAATTGAAATAAAATAGATGTATTAAACAGCAGATTAGGCTAAACTAAAAGTAGAAAATAGACCTCATGACATAATGTGATATGTGCCATGAAAATAAAAAACAGCAGGGTAAAGAGGATCAGGAATACTGGTGCAGGGATGGAGTCTGGGTGCTATTTTGAGAGTGATCAGAGTAGCTGTCACTGAGAAAGAAGAGGAGGCAGCCAGATAGATCTGCGGGTGGCGGCATCCCAGGAAGAAGCAACAGCCATTAGCTGACAGTAGAACCAAATCAGTGCAGCCACAGTACATAGAAATGACTGAATGCTGGGGGGTAAAACAACGATCCTTTAAGCTTCCAGAGAAAGAAAAAAAATATTGTCACAAAGTGTATGGATTCATAATGACTTCAGACTTCTCAACAGCAGCAGTTTGGAGCTAGAAGATTCTAAGCAAGCCTTTCAAAATTCAAAAGGAAAGTTCTATATAGTTCTACACAGCCAAACTACCCCAATCAGTGAAAAAACAGTTTCAGACATACACATCTCAAAAATTTACCTCTCTTGTTCCTTTTCCTTGAAAAACTTTGGAAAATATAGTCTACCAAGAATGAGGAACTAAACCAAGAAAGAGGAAGTCCTGGTATAGAAAAGAGTGGATCCAACAGAGGAGCATGATGAGGGGAATCCCAAGGATGGTGCGGAGGAAAGACTCCCAGATGGCAGCTGAGCACCAGATAGAAAGAAAACCCAGTGCTGTTGGGAGTAAGTTTGATGGCTCTGAGAGGGACTTCTGAAAGAATACCAGACACAACTGGCATCTTTTTTTTTTTTTTTAAACATCTTTATTGGAATATAACTGTTTTACAATAGTGTGTTAGCTTTTCCTTTACAACAAAGTGCATCAGTTATACATATACATATGTTCCCATATCTCTTCCCTCTTGCATCACCCTCCCTCCCACCCTCCCTATCCCACCCCTCTAGGTGGTCACAAAGCACTGAGCTGATCTCCCTGTGCTATGCGGCAGCTTCCCACTAGCTATCTATTTTACGTTTGATAATGTATATATGTCCCTGCCACTCTTTCACTTCGTCACACCTTACCCTTCCCCCTCCCCATATCCTCAAGTTCACGCTCTAGTAAGTCTGTGTTTTATTCCTGTCCTACCACTAATCGCTTCATGACATTTTTTTTTTTTTTTAGATTCCATATATATGTGTTAGCATACGGTATTTGGTTTTCCTCCTTCTGACTTACTTCACTCTGTATGACAGACTCCAGGTCCATCCACCTCATTATAAATAACTCAGTTTCATTTCTTTTTATGGCTGAGTAATATTCCATTGTATGTATGTGCCACATCTTCTTTATCCATTCATCTGTTGATGGACACTTAGGTTGCTTCCATGTGCTGGCTATCGTAAATAGAGCTGCAATGAACATTTTGGTACATGACTCTTTTTGAATTACGGTTTTCTCAGGGTATATGCCCAGTAGTGGGATTGCTGGGTCGTATGGTAGTTCTATTTGTAGTTTTTTAAGGAACCTCCATATTGTTCTCCATAGTGGCTGTATCAATTTGCATTCCCACCAGCAGTGCAAGAGGGTTCCCTTTTCTCCACACCCTCTCCAGCATTTATTGTTTCTAGAGTTTTGGATGATGGCCAATCTGACCGGTGTGAGATGCTATCTCATTGTAGTTTTGATTTGCATTTCTCTAATGATTAATGATGTTGAGCATTCTTTCATGTGTTTGTTGGCTATCTGTATATCTTCTTTGCAAAAATGTCTATTTAGTTCTTCTGCCCATTTTTGGATTGGGTTGTTTCTTTTTTTGTTATTGAGCTGCATGAGTTGCTTATAAATTTTGGAGATTAATCCTTTGTCAGTTGCTTCATTTGCAAATATTTTCTCCCATTCTGAGGCTTGTCTTTTGGTCTTGTTTATGGTATCCTTTCCTGTGCAAAAGCTTCTCAGTTTCATGAGATCCCATTTGTTTATTTCTGTTTTCATTTCCATTTCTCTAGGAGATGGGTCAAAAAGGATCTTGCTGTGATTGATGTCGTATAGTGTTCTGCCTATGTTTTCCTCTAAGAGTTTGATAGTGTCGGGCCTTACATTTAGGTCTTTAACCCATTTTGAGTTTATTTTTGTGTGTGGTGTTAGGGATTGTTCTAATTTCATACTTTTACATGTAGCTGTCCAGTTTTCCCAGCACCACTTATTGAAGAGGCTGTCTTTTCTCCACTGTATATCCTTCCCTCCTTCATGAAAGATAAGGTGACCATATGTGTGTGGGTTTATCTCTGGGCTTTCTATCCTGTTCCATTGATCTATATTTCTGTTTTTGTGCCAGTACCATACTCTCTTGATTACTGTAGCCTTGTAGTAGAGTCTGAAGTCAGGGAGCCTAATTCCTCCAGCTCCATTTTTCGTTCTCAAGATTGCTTTGGCTATTCGGGGTCTTTTGTGTTTCCATACAAATTGTGAAACTTTTTCTTCTAGTTCTGTAAAAAATGCCAGTGGTAATTTGATAGGGATAGCATTGACTCTGTAGATTGCTTTGGGTAGTATAGTCATTTTCACAATGTTGATTCTTCCAATCCAAGAACATGGTATATTTCTCCACCTATTTGTATCATCTTTAATTTTTTTCATCAGTGTCTTATAGTTTTCTGCATACAAGTCTTTTGTCTCCTTAGGTAGGTTGATTCCTAGATATTTTATTCTTTTTGTTGCAATGGTAAATGGGAGTCTTTTCTTAATTTCATTCTCAGATTTTTCATCATTAGTGTATAAGAATGCCAGAGATTTCTGTGCATTAATTTTGTATCCTGCAACTTTACCAAATTCATTGATTAGCTCTAGTAGTTTTCTGGTAGCATCCTTAGGATTCTCTATGTATAGTATCATGTCATCTGCAAACAGTGACAGCTTTACTTCTTCTTTTCCAATTTGGATTCCTTTTATTTCTTTTTCTTCTCTGATTGCTGTGGCTAGAGCTTCCAAAACTAGCTTGAATAAGAGTGGTGAGTGGGCAACCTTGTCTTGTTCCTGATCTTAGTGGAAATGGTTTCAGTTTTTCACCATTGAGAACGATGCTAGCTGTGGGTTTGTCATATATGGCCTTTATTATGTTGAGGAAAGTTCCCTCTATGCCTACTTTCTTCAGGGTTTTTATCATAAATGAGTGTTGAATTTTGTCAAAAGCTTTCTCTGCATCTGTTGAGATGATCATATGGTTTTTCTCCTTCAGTTTGTTGATATGGTGTATCACATTGATTGATTTGCATATATTGAAGAATCCTTGCATTCCTGGAATAAACCCCACTTGATCATGGTGTATGATCTTTTTAATGTGCTGTTGGATTCTCTTTGCTAATATTTTGTTGAGGATTTTTGCATCTATGTTCATCAGTGATATTGGCCTGTAGTTTTCTTTCTTTGTGACGTCTTTGTCTGGTTTTGGTATCAGGGTGATGTTGGCCTCATAGAATGAGTTTGGGAGTGTTCCTCCCTCTGTTATCTTTTGGAAGAGTTTGAGAAGGGTAGGTGTTAGCTCTTCTCTAAATGTTTGATAGAATTCGCCTGTGAAGCCATCTGGTCCTGGGCTTTTGTTCGTTGGAAGATTTTTAATCACAGTTTCAATTTCAGTGCTTGTGATTGGTCTGTTCATATTTTCTATTTCTTCCTGGTTCAGTCTCGGCAGCTTGTGCATTTTTAAGAATTTGTCCATTTCTCCCAGGTTGTCCATTTTATTGGCATAGAGTTGCTTGTAGTAATCTCTCATAATCTTTTGTATTTCTGCAGTGTCAGTTGTTACTTCTCCTTTTTTATTTCTAATTCTATTGATGTGAGTCTTCTCCCTTTTATTCTTGATGAGTCTGGCTAATGGTTTATCAATTTTATTTATCTTCTCAAAAAACCAGCTTTTAGTTTTATTGATCTTTGCTATTGTTTCCTTCACTTCTTTTTCATTTATTTCTGATCGGATCTTTATGATTTCTTCTGCTAAATTTGGGGTTTTTTTGTTCTTCTTTCTCTAATTGCTTTAAGTGCAAAGTTAGGTTGTTTATTTGAGATGTTTCCTGTTCCTTAAGGTATGATTGTATTGCTATAAACTTCCCTCTTAGAACTGCTTTTGCTGTATCCCATAGGTTTTGGGTCATCGTGTCTCCATTGTCATTTGTTTCTAAGTATTTTTTTATTTCTTCTTTGATTTCTTCAGTGATCACTTCGTTATTAAGTAGTGTATTGTTTAGCCTCCATGTGTTTGTATTTTTTACAGATCTTTTCCTGTAATTGATATCTAGTCTCATAGCGTTGTGGTCGGAAAAAATACTTGATACGATTTCAATTTTCTTAAATTTGCCAAGGCTAGATTTGTGACGTAATATATGATCGATCCTGGAGAATGTTCCATGAGCACTTGAGAAAAATGTGTATTCTGTTGTTTTTGGATGGAATGTCCTATAAATATCAATTAAGTCCATCTTGTGTAATGTATCATTTAAAGCTTGTGTTTCCTTATTTATTTTCATTTTGGATGATCTGTCCATTGGTGAAAGTGGGGTGTTAAAGTCCCCTACTATAATTGTGTTACTGGTGATTTCCCCTTTTAAGGCTGTTAGTATTTGCCTTATGTATTGAGGTGCTACTATGTTGGGTGCATAAATATTTACAATTGTTATATATTCTTCATGGATCGATCCCTTGATCATTATGTAGTGTCGTTCTCTGTCTCTTGTCATAGTCTTTATTTTAAAGTCTATTTTGTCTGATATGAGAATGGCTACTCCAGCTTTCTTCTGATTTCCATTTGCATGGAATATCTTTTTCCATCCCCTTACTTTCAGTCTGTATGTGTCCCTAGGTCTGAAGTGGGTCTCTTGTAGACAGCATATATATGGGTCCTGTTTTTGTATCCATTCAGCCAGTCTGTGTCTTTTGGTGGGAGCATTTAATCCATTTACATTTAAGGTAATTATCAATATGTATGTTCCTATTACCATTTACTTAATTGTTTCGGGTTGTTCTTGTAGGTCTTTTCCTTCTCTTGAGTTTCTTGCCTAGAGAAGTTCCTTTAGGATTTGTTGCAGAGCTGGTTTGGTGGTGCTGAACTCTCTCAGCTTTTGCTTGTCTGTAAAGGTTTTAATTTCTCCATCAAATCTGAATGAGATCCTTGCTGGGTAGAATAATCTTGGTTGTAGGTTTTTTTCCTTCATCACTTTAAATATGTCCTGCCACTCCCTTCTGGCTTGTAGAGTTTCTGCTGAAAGATCAGATGTTAACCTTATGGAGATTCCCTTGTGTGTTATTTGTTGTTTTTCCCTTGCTGCTTTTAATATGTTTTCTTTGTATTTAATTTTTGACAGTTTGATTATTATGTGTCTTGGCGTGTTTATCCTTGGGTTTATCCTGTATGGGACTCTCTGTGCTTCCTGGACTTGATTGACTATTTCCTTTCCTATATTAGGGAAGTTTTCAACTATAATCTCTTCAAATATTTTCTCAGTCCCTTTCCTTTTCTCTTCTTCTTCTGGGACCCCTATAATTCGAATGTTGGTGTGTTTAATGTTGTCCTAGAGGTCTCTGAGACTGTCCTCAGTTCTTTTCATTCTTTTTTCTTTCTTCTGCTCTGCAGTAGTTATTTCCACTATTTTATCTTCCAGGTCACTTATTCATCCTTCTGCCTCAGTTATTCTGCTATTGATCCCATCTAGAGTATTTTTCATTTCATTTATTGTGTTGCTCATCGTTACTTGCTTCCTCTTTATTTCTTCTAGGTCCTTGTTAACTGTTTCTTGCAATTTGTCTATTCTATTACCAAGATTTTGAATCATCTTTACTATCATTATTCTGAATTATTTTTCAGGTAGGCTGGCTATTTCCTCTTCATTTGTTAGGTCTGGTGTGTTTTTATCTTGCTCCTTCATCTGCTGTGTGTTTTTCTGTCTTCTCATTTCGCTTATCTTACTGTGTTTGGGGTCTCCTTCTTGCAGGCTGCAGGTTTGTCGTTCCCTCTGTTTTTGGTGGCTGTCCCCAGGGGCTAAGGTTGGTTCAGTGGGTTGAGTAGGTTCCCTGGTTGGGGGTCTAGTGCCTCTGTTCTGGTGGATGAGGCTGGATCTTGTCTTTCTGGTGAGCAGGTCCACGTCTGGTGGTGTGTTTGGGGATGTTGGTAGCCTTATTATGATTTTAGGCAGCCTCTCTGCTAATGGATGGGGCTGTAGACCTGTCTTGCTCTTTGTTGGGCATAGGGTGTCCAGCACTGTTCGTTGCTGGTCCTTGAGTGAAGCTGGGTCTTGGTGTTGAGATGGAGATCTCTGGGAGATTTTTGCCGTCTGATGTTACATGGAGCTGGGAGGTCTCTTGTGGACCAGTGTCCTGAGGTTGGTTCTCCCACCTCAGAGACACAGCCTTGACACCTGGCTGGAGTGCCAAGAGCCTTTAATCCACACGGCTCAAAATAAAAGGGAGAAAAAAATAGAAAGGAAAGAAAAGGTAGGAAGGAAGGAAGGAGGGAGGGAGGGAAGGAAGGAAGAAATGAAGGAAGAAAGCAAGAAAGGAAGGAAGGAAGGTGGAGAGGAAGAAAGGGAGGAAGGAAGAGAGGAAGGGAGGAAGGAAGGAAGAAAGGAGGGAAGAAAGGAAGAAAGAAAGGGAGAAGATAAAGTAGGATAAAGTATAGTTATTAAAATAAAAAATAATTATTAAGAAGAAAAATTTCTATTAAAAAAAAAAAACAGAAAAACAGGTCGGTCTAACCCTAGGACAAATGGTGAAAGCAAAGCTATACAGACAAAATCTCACACAGCAGCACACACATACACACTCACAAAAAGAAAAAAAGGGGAAAATAATAGTATATCTTGCTCCCAAAGTCCACCTCCTCAACCTGGGATGATTGGCTGTCTATTCAGGTTTTCCACAGCTGCAGGGCACTTCAAGTTGATTGTGGAGCTTTAATCCGCCGCTTCTGAGGCTGGTGGGAGAGACCTCCCCCTCTCCTCTCTGTTCGCACAGCTCCTGGGGTTCAGCTTTGGACTTGGCCCCTCCTCTGTGTGTAGGTCGTCTGAGGGCATCTGCCCTTTGCTCAGACAGGGCGGGGTTAACAGAGAAGCTGATTCGGGGGCTCTGGCTCACTCAGGCTGGGGGGAGGGAGTGGCACGGGTGCGGGGCGAGTCCGCGGCAGCAGAGGCCGACGTGACGCTGCACCGGCCCGAGGCGTGCCGTGCGTTCTCCCGGGGAAGCTGTCCCTGGATCCCGGGACTCCGGCAGTGGCGGACGGCACGGGCTCCCGGGAGGGCCGGTATGGAGAGTGACCTGTGCTCACACACAGGCCTCTTGGTGGTGGCAGCAGCAACCTTAGCATCCCACACCCGTCTCTTTTGTCTGTCAGCATCTTTTTTTTTTTTTTTTTAAAGAGTCTGTGCTTTTCCTTTTTTAAAATTTTATTTATTTATTATTTTTGGCTGCGTTGGGTCTTCGTTGCTGCGCGCGGGCTTTCTCTAGTTGCAGCAGGAGCTACTCTTCGTTGCGGTGCGTGGGCTTCTCATCGCGGTGGCTTCTCGTTGCGGAGCACGGGCTCTAGGCGCGTAGGCTTCATTAGTTGCAGCACACGGGCTCAGTAGTTGTGGCTCACGGGCTTAGCTCCTCTGCAGCATGTGGGATCTTCCCAGACCAGGGCTCGAACCTGTGTCCCCTGCATTGGCAGACGGATTCTTAACCACTGCGCCACCAGGGAAGCCCCACAACTGGCATCTTAAGAAGAGATCTAGAAAACTGGCAAAAGGTCTGAGACTAGACTATTAATTTGTACATAGAAAAAATGGCAAATGAAAAGGAAGAAGACACATTAGTCCTAGGGAAACAAAAATTGTATTGAAAAGACATTCAGTCATGGTTTCCCATCTGCCGTAGTTGTGAATGGGGCTCTCATATGATGCAAATACTGCTTTGGGTTGGGAAATAATCCTTGGGGACCGAGGGAGAACAGAGTGGGGACTGGATATGAAGAGATAATGCCTGAGACTGAAAAATCAAAAAGTAGCAACAAAAGTGTGTTATTTAGGGAAGAAGTCATAATTACCAAATCACTCAGGTGAATTACCTAAAGGAGGTAAAAATGCGTAGAGAAAGTGAAGATTGTGGAGAAGAGGGAGGCATACTGCTATTTTTCTTAAACTCAGAGAGTATGATAGTACTTTTAATAAAATATAATGAGAGCCACATATGTAAGTGTAGATTTTCTAGTAGCCCCATTTAAGAAAAAGTAGAAGGAAACACGTACAATTAACTTTGATAATATGTTTTACTTAACCCAGTCTATCCAAAATATTTCAACCAGTAATCATTACCAAAAAATTTATTAAAGAGATAGTAACTCTTTTTTTCCATACTAAGTCTAAAACCCCGGGTGTATTTTATCCTTGCAGCACATCTGAGTTAGGACTGGCCATATTTCAAGTGCTCAGTAGCCACTGAAGGCTAGACTACCTCATATGACAGTGCAACTCTGAACTATATGCCTGCATAATTTTGACAAATTTTTTAAAGTTGTAAAGAGGCACTGATGTGGACAGCTTGTCCACTTATTTTGTGAATGTAGAAATGCACTAATATCATCAAAACAAGGGACCAGGTAATTGAAAAGACCACAAAAAAATGGAAATTCCTTGAGAAAACTCCATGAAAAAGTGAAATTGTGGATTTTTCATTCACCGTCAGAGCATGGGATCTCTATAACTCCTTCATATGTTATAGTTCACTTATTATTACAACCCATTCCCTTTCCCTTGTAGGTGAATAAATGTAGATAAGTGACTTGCCCAAATTTATTAAGTTAATAAGCGCCAAAGCTAGACTGAATTCAGGCAGTCTGATACCACCGACCGACCGTGACCTTCCCCACAGCGCCCTGCATGGGAATTCCATCCGGATGTCTGGGTGCAGTTCAGTTCATTGAAGGTGATAAGTGTATAAATAAGTATATTACTCACCCTGATCTGAATGTTACTCACATGACAGTGAAAAGATCATCGAGATGTTTCTACTTCTTATTCTTTTTTTTTTCTACTTCTTATTCTTGATGAAGAAATCCAGAGTAAATATCCCTATTTTAATTATTTGAAGTAATTTATGATTTTGAGTGAAGTAGCTTGCTTTTTAACTCTATGGCCATTAAAATAAGTTTGAAATAGAAGCATTATATTTCTCAACAGACTCTCAGTGTCTTTCAGGAGTTACGCAGTTAAGTGGAGTTTTTACAACTAACGAATTCAATATAGCGACTCAGCTCAACCGTATTGACTTTCCGTGGCTGTATAATAAATTGCCCAGCAATGTGGTAGCTTAAAACAACAAACACTTAGCATCTCACAACTTCTTCCGTGGGTCGGGAATCGAGATGCAGCTGAGCTGGGTGCAGTCACGGTGCCGGCAGGACTGCGGTCGTCTCAAGCCTCGGCAGGGGAGGCTGTGCTCGCTCGCCCGCTCACCTGGCTGCCGGCTCTCTGCTGCGGGCGCCTCTCCATTGGGCTCCTCGTGGCTTGTTAACTCGCTTCCCCCAGAATGAGGGCTCTGAGGGCTAGGACCGGGCAAACAAGAGAGGAGTCACGGTCTTGCCGTAAACTCATCTCACGTTTGCTGTCTCCTGTTCACGAAAAGCAGGTCACTAGATCCAGCGCACAGTCAAAGAGAAGAGATTACAACGAGTGTGAACACCCGGTAGGGCCGGTCTAGAGACTGCCAACCTCAGCGATAATACTTGTTGAACGCTTCCCTCGTGGAAAGATGCAGTTCCTTTCCATCATTCATTCACCCATGAGTAATCACGGAACACCTGCTTTGCGCCACGTCCTAGAAATCTGGGGGGGCCCGGGGGCGGCAAATCAGATATTCTCATAACCTTCCTAAAACCTGCAGTCTAGTGTCCTCAAAATTAAACACCTAAATGGTTTTGATCAAAAAGAATAAAATGTTTTAAACAGTGAGAAAGCATACTTCAGGAGCTTCTGTCTCCCTAACCGCCTGGCTGCTGCACTTATAAGGCAAATAGAGATGACCTTTCAGTAAAGATGAAGTCACCCTGGTCTTCCTAGGTCATAATTCTCTTATCCCCTTGCTTGGCTGTGCAGATTTCCCAGCTCCGTGAGAGCCTGGGTGATTTCCTTTGATTTCTGTATTGACAATACAATGTAAGGCCTGCCGTGGCAAGAAAAGCGGCTCAAGAATTTAGCCTCTTGACTGTCCCTCTAAACTATAAACTGATAGAAACTGAGATCAGTAAGGCTCAATCCAGATCCCATGAGCATTCTTTGTCCTCCAACCAAAAACTTAATAAGTTTTTGATAAGAGTTGAAACCAGGATGATCCCCTGATGGCAAAATAAATAAGCACATGATCAGTGGTTGAAGGTGCCTGTGAACTTTATTTCTAGAATCCTTGAAGTTCTTTCTGTTAACCTTATCACACTTTCCCCTCAATGAATGTTTCATATCATATGGTGCCAGGTGTCTGTATTCTCATACTCTAGTCCATTTCTTAAGAGTGTGCACTAGTGAGTTTTATTGTCATATTAGAGATCGTAACATTTTCAGATTTTCAAAGTCACCAATTTGAGTGGATACATAGTAGCTTCATGTATACACACACACACACACACACACACACACACACACACACACTTCCCACTCCTTGTCACCCAACAGAGGTCACATCAGAGATGTCTCAGCCAGACTTATTTTCTACTTAGTTGGGTTTAAACAATCTGAGTATTTCAAGGTAGCAGAAAAGAATGCCTTATAAAAAATTAAAACATGTAATTAAGCTTTGAATAACACCACTGAATATATGTGAAGCAGGTTTATGTTGCAAATCATTTATCATAATTGCAAATAAGAATGCTGGCATATCTAATAAAAAGAAAATATGCCATATATTTGTGATGTCTGTACATGTTTTATAAGAGCAGACTGACCAGATATTCATGCATTTAGATGGTATAAAATTCTCTAAGACTTGAGAATCCACCTGCCCCAGACTCCAGCAGTAACCTCAGCTCTGAATGGCTTAATACTCTGCTATTGTGTTTCAACTGAAAGTTACCACCAGAATAATAGACACGTACCTGTTCATAACGCAGCAAATCACAGAATTTATTTCAGAATCTAGTCTGTGAACAAACAATAATCTCTGCTACTTGAACAATTTTAAATATTTTTCTCCACTTTAATTAAAAGTATTCCTTATAGACACACATTCTTTTTTCCCAAGTAAGTAGGACACTGACAGTCTCACCCTGAAAATATGCTAATGGACCCTGAAATATAAGAATTCATTTTAGGGACTTCCCTGGTGGTCTCGTGGTAAAGAGTCTGCCTTACAATGCAGGGGATGCAGGTTCGATCCCTAGTCAGGGAACTAAGATCCCACGTGCCATGGGGCAACCAAGCCCACAGGCCACAACTACTGAGCTCACGCACCTCAACTAGAGAGGCCGTGTGCCGCAAAATACAGAGCCCATGCTCCCTGGAGCCTGTGTGCCACAACTAAAGAAGAAGAGAAAACCCACATGCCACAACTAGAGAGAAGCCCGCACATCACAACGAAGAGCGTGTGCAGCACAATGAAAGATCCCGGGTGCTGCAACTAAGACCCAATGCAGGGCTCCCCTGGTGGTGCAGTGGTTGCGTGTCCGCCTGCCGATGCGGGGGACGCGGGTTCGTGCCCTGGTCCGGGAGGATCCCACGTGCCGCGGAGCGGCTGGGCCCGTGAGCCATGGCCGCTGCGCCTGCGCGTCCGGAGCCTGTGCTCCACAAGGGGAAAGGCCACAACGGTGAGAGGCCCACGTACCGCAAAAGAAAAAACCACCACCAACAAAAAAAGACCCAATGCAGCCAAAAATAAATTAAATAAATAATAAATTTTTTTTTTACTCTTAAAAAAAAGAATTCATTTTACTCTGATTTGTTAACAGTAAACATAGTTTTAAAAATCATTTCACTTATTTATTAAAATTAATGGTCAGATAATTCATTAATGAAAGCATCTATAGCAAATGTGAGCTCCAGAATCAAAGCTTTTGAACCAGAGTATTCAAAAGCCAAATAATATGGAACTCTATGAACTCAAAAAATGGGGTACCCCTGGAGGAGCATATCTGCTAACTACCCGGGATGGTGGGTTGGCAAATATTTGTATACAAAACTAGAATTGATCCCAACATGGCATCAGTAATTGCAACGTAAGAAATATGTGATCCTATGTTTTGTAGTTAACTATAAGGGAAAAGAACCTGAAAAAGAATATATATATATATATATATATATATATATATATATATATATATATATATATATATATATAAAACTGACTCACTTTGCTGTACACCTGAAACTAACACAACATTGTTGATCAACTATACTTCAGTAAAAAAATAGTAAAATGAAATCTTTAACATGCCTTAAAAAAATTGGCAATCTGTATAATCCTTGATACTTCTGGATAATGTCATAATCAGAGATAAAGGCACATAAGTGCATTAATATCTCTAAAGCAGTGCACTCTGTTTCTTGCCTTCTTTTTGTTTATTTTTCTGACATTTTATTGTATAGATTCTATTGCAATTTAAAACCCATATTTAAGAGGAGTAATTTAGGGACTATCTAACCAGTTGTGGGCGTTTTGAGAAGCCTTTTGAGACAAACTAAGTTACTAACTAACTAGTTTAGGATTAAAAGTTTTATGTGTTGTGATGCTTCCCCTCCCCTAGCAGAATAGTCTGGAAATATATCAGGATGATATCTGAAGAATGATGTTAAGGTCAATTCACTATAGTATGTCCATTTCTGGATGTTTTATGGTAAATTTTATGGATCTGAGAAACAATATCTGAGAAGAGTTGGACATTAGAGGTAGTAAGAGAGAAGGTTAGTTCCTTGGAAATGTTTTAACAGGAACTTGTTTGGGTGAAGTCTAAGAACACAAACACACCTTGCGTACTTTTTTTCCTTCTCTCTTGTGGTTTATTGCAAGATGTTGAGTGTGGTTCCCTGTGCTGTGCAAGTGGGACCTTGTTGTTTGTCTGTTTTATGTAGAGTGGTTTATATCTGGTAATCCCAAACTTGTGTTATGTTTTTAATGTAAAAACTACTGATACCCAGATATGTAAATACATATGCATTCAAGTAAAACAAACAAACAAACAAAAATCAGTGATTGAAGAAGCCTGCACGTTTTATTTCTAGGATTCTATCTCATATAGAAATTCACACACTACACATATATGTACAAAGATATTTATTGCTGTATTTTTTTTGCAAAAGCCAAAGGCATATAAAAAAATTTAAAAACTTGAAAGAAGCCTAAACTTCTATTGGTAAGAGAATGCTTCCAATGATTAAACTTCTATTAGCAGGAGAATAATTACTGCTATAGAATATTTCACAGCTCTTATGGAATATAAAGTAGGGCTATATATACTGACCAAGAAGAATATATTATGAACGGAAAAAAACACGTTGCATAACAATATTATATGTCCCTTTAAAGATAAAAGTAATGTAGTATTATCTTAATAAAAATAAGTAAACCTGGGAATTCCCTAGTGGTCCAGTAGTTAGGACTCCGTGCTTCCACTGAAGGGGCCACAGTTTCGATCCCTGGTTGGGAAACTAAGATCCGGCATGTCACGTGGTGCAGCCAAATAAATAAATAAATAAAATAAGTAAAGCAATACTGTAATACAATCTAATCAGAATATCCATGTGGGCAGAAAAAAATTTAAAGGCTACACATAAGCTATTAAAAGTGGTTACCTTTGAGGAATAAGATTAGAGCAGTGGGCAAGAAGGTAGTGACTTTCACTTTTTTACTTTATATGTTTCCATATTTTATTTTTTTCTTTTACAAAAGTACATATTACTATTGCATTACTCTCTGCAACATGCAGCACTTCACTTTTTATAAAGTGGGACCTTGTACCCCATTATTTGCATGTGTAGTTAATTACAAACATGTTGACACATAACAACCTATAAATCTCTGTGATATTAAATGGCAGTGCTACAACAGCTGGAATGCACATTAAAATACTTTAACATATACAGTGTGATATGATGTATGTATTGTTTAGCTTGTGCATTAATCCTGAGACTGAAAACAATAAGTGGTCTGTAGCTTGGCCCACTTGCCTTCTAACCAGGAAGACTGTTCTTCAAAGATGTCTACCATAAGAAGTGTTTCTGTTATCCATACCTCTATCAGTAATTTCCTATAAATCAGGGCTTGATTTACTATTTTATTGTTGAAGAAAATGATGCAGAAAATGTTAATAATGCAGATTAAACTTAAATGTTTTTCACATCTATAGCCATTACACTATAAATAGGACAAAAAATTAAAGAACTATTCTTCCAGTATCTGAAAACACATCTGATTCAGCAAAGTAACATATGTCATAGATGGTCAAATGAGCTTCCAACACAAGTCTTCAGTGTTTCACTTCAGCAATACTCATTAACAAAAGCAAAAATAGTAACTAATATTCATGAAGGATCTACTCATATTCATTAATTGAAACCCTAGGTTGGCTACAGATGCAAGAGTTTGGCCAAAATCAGTGAGGCATTCCATGAGATTCAGTTAGCTCTATGCAGTCTACCATAATGAAAAGTATATATTTTATTATTATTTGTGAAAAGTGTGCTTCACATCTTTTACCACACATGCATACACACACACACATGCATTTTTCAAAGCTAGTTGTCAAACATTTATCAGCACACTGCCAAGTTATGGTAGCATAAGTAGCGCTCCACCAGTTCAAAACTTCATGCGGAGATACTATTGATGTATCTGTTCAAAATAACTCATGCATTGTGTATGACCAAATCGGCATAGGTAGGTTCAAAATAATGAGATGATGGCAAAAAGGCCACATTTTAAGCCCAGCAACAACTTTTCTATTTGGCTGCATGCTTTTCAGGACTAGCTGCTTAAAAATCAAATCCTTTTACAAAGGCTCTAACTAGGCATTCTTGCACACACAGTAGTTAATTAAAATTTTATACACCTATGAAAAGCTGTTTTGAAAATAAGCCTCAGGAAAATGGATTGGATTTTTTGTGTGTGTGGTACGCGGGTCTCTCACTGTTGTGGCCTCTCCCGTTGCGGAGCACAGGCTCCGGACGCGCAGGCTCAGCGGCCACGGCTCACGGGCCCAGCCGCTCCGCTGCACGTGGGATCTTCCCGGACCGGGGCGCGAACCCGTGTCTCCTGCATCGGCAGGTGGGCTCTCAACCACTACGCCAGGGAAGCCCCTGGATTTTTAAATAATCACTCCATGTTAAAAGAAGTGAGATTTATTTGTTAATTGACTTAAACTCCAGAAAAAAATATTCAACGTATACACACTTCCACACAAAACACATCATGGCTCTGGAGGAATCGGGGAGAGGAAGGGGCTTTTGGGTTTGGGATTTGGCAGTACTAATTTGAGGAAAGGAAACTGTTGAACGCTAGATATGCACTCTGTTACAGTAAAACATTTTGATATCAAATTTGGGGAGATAGATAAAGCACAACAGATTTACTAAATTATCTTTCGTTATCTTGGTTGATTGAAATGTGGACCTGTTTCTAGTAATTTTCTTTTCGTCTGCTTCAAATGCAGTATTCTTATGAATACACGTGAACAATGATTGGAAAAATAATGGAGACGTACAATCAATAATAACAATAAAATAGAGGATGATTACCTGATTGTATTTCATATGCATATCATTTGGTCCAGAATTTACTTGGAACCAACCAGTGACTTGCTGAAATCCTCTCGTGTATAAATCCCAAAGGCTCAGCGTGAGTAGCAGGGCCCAGTGAGCTTCATTCACGGGCTGAGCCTCCCAGTCCTCTTGCCCTTAGCTGCTGTTTAATACCAGCTGTTTGCTCTTTCTGGCCCTCCCCCTTCTTTACCTCCTCCAGGTCTCATTTTAAAAACCTGCCCCGTAGATACCCTGTTCAGTCCTCTGAGTTTCCTTGGCAACTCTCAAAGAGAGGACAGCTCACAGCTTCCCAGTCCGATTCCATCACATCCCTCAGTTAGTTTAGCTAAGCCTTTTATAAACAGTCAGATATTCCCTAGAACTGTAATCAGGGGGTTGGTTCACTCTAACTTGTGTTTAGAGACCCTCACAGGGTGATTTCCTGTGCCATCCTCTGGGCTTCCCTCCTGCAAGCTCCCTTTCCCTAATGCCAGAAAGCAGAACGAGATTGTTATACAACCCGCTTTGGCGCTTCCCTCGACTCTACCTCGAAGCTTACTTTTTTCACGGCTTTTGGCTGCCCTGCCCTTTGACGTGTAAAGCTAAAGCATGGCAGCGTTCCTTGGTTGGCAGTAATTATCAGGGTTGTCAAGTTTTCAACTTGAGGTCCTCAAATGAGAATTGAAATGTTCATGTTGGAAGCCAAATACCTCACTGCGTATGATATTTTTGAAGAAGACAGGGGTAGACCATTCTTTGTATTTTGAAAAGAGAAAATCACCTCTGGCCGACCTTTTCACCCGAGAGGTGCTACCATACAATAGACAGTGCTGCCTGCCAGCAAGGCAGGCGATCTAAATACTTCATGGAGCCTTGCTGAGGAAGGCTGCCCAGACGGAATTACCTGGCTATTCAGATCTGCAGAAAGTTACGCTAGCTTTGAAAAAATCAGGTGGGAACAAATTTTTGTCATGAGAATTTGACAGCACTCTTTTGAAAATCTAGTTCTGATTATTATTATTTTTTTGTTTGTTTTGTTTGCGGTACACGGGCCTCTCACTGTTGCGACCTCTCCCGTTGCGGAGCACAGGCTCCGGACGCGCAGGCGCAGCGGCCATGGCTCACAGGCCCAGCCGCTCCTTGGCATGTGGGATCTTCCCGGACCGGGGCACGAACCCGCGTCCCCTGCATCAGCAGGCGGACTCTCAACCACTGCGCCACCAGGGAAGCCCAAGTTCTAATTATTAAAGCATTTAATGTAATAAGGCACAGACACAACTAAGAACGTCGTTTAATTCATTGCATAAAATGTATGAATTAATTAGGCATTTAACACCACACTAAAGACAGTTGTATGTAAAGAAACACAATCTTGAGCGGGCTTCCTCTCATATAATCAAAGTGAAATTAGTTTCTTATCCAGTAATTTATGCTGAATTAAGCCAGTAGTTTGCTGTTATACATTTACAATGAATACAGAAGCAAGGCAGTAAACACGGAATTGTTATAAAGGAATAAATCACATGTGTAATGTGATGAATAGGAACATTTTCTTGACTATTAATTCAGTTTGGAGTGGCTGACTGTTCTCGGGACCATGCACTGTTGTAACAGAGCCGAGGTTGCTTCTGCAAGTCGAATGGGAGTTGTGAATTCACACAGCATAAAAAATAAATTTGTTTCCGTACTGACTTGGCCAGTGGGCGTTTCGGAAAATTGAAATCACAATTTGTGGCAGTGTCCCCTGTTACTGGGAACATTTTGCGGTAAAAATCTACTTTCTTGTAGTTCTTTTCTTCAAAATATGTGTACACTGCACATTTTTTTTTCTTTTTTTTTGGCGGTACGCAGGCCTCTCACTGCCGTGGCCTCTCCCGTTGCGGAGCACAGGCTCCGGACGCGCAGGCTCAGCGGCCACGGCTCACGGGCCCAGCCGCTCCGCGGCACGTGGGATCCTCCCGGACCGGGGCACGAACCCGTGTCCCCCGCATTGGCGGGTGGACTCTCAACCACTGCGCCACCAGGGAAGCCCCACTGCACATTTTTGACCAGAGCTAAATAAGCAAGGTGATCTGATTAACGTTTACTGCCTGCAGTGAATTTGAGAAAAGCTACAGACCTTATGTCTTCAGTCTTTGAGGTGGTCATTCCAGAAAATGGTGCATTCTGCTTTCCAACAATTTCTTAATCTTCAAAGAATTTAACACTTCATAATTCAGTTGCACTTACAAAAACAACTTGGAAACAAATAACATGCAATGGATTCAACAAAAAGCTATGATCATGCAGGATTTGTTTACTTGTTTTTAAAGCCGTAAGCCCATGAAAAGTTAGATACTTGTTTTTATTGTGTCATGTCCTATGAGAGGTAGTCATATACCAAAACTTCATAGAACTGAGAAAAAAATTAACATTGGCATGGACTTGGAAAACCTAACAAAAAATTGTCCATCTCTTAAGTCAGAACTTCAACTTAAGTCAAATACTTCAATTTATTGGTTTAGTCATGAAAGGGACATTCAAAACTTACCATAAAAAAGAGTTGCTGAAATTTGCTTATACACTAAGCAATCTCCATACAGTATTTTACAGATTATTTCAACAAATATAATGTCCCTCAAACATTGTCCTGAAGCTGTTGGCATTACTGAAGGAAGTTTGGGTGTATTTTCAGATAAACTGAATTATTCCCCACTCCTCTCTTATGCATTAATAATTACAGGAACAGATTTCTAAGGAGATAGTTTGTTTCTTTATCAACCTGCCATATAAAAATGTTTCCTTATAATCTAGTCTAGGTGGCTCTTGCTAGCATCTACTTGTTTGTAAGACTGATTTACTGCCAAAAATTCTGTCTCTGTGCCTAACTCCAGTCACTGTTTCTTTAATTTGTTCTTGTCATGTTTTTGGTAAAAAGAGAGGTTAGCAAGTTATTCTTACTCATATAGCACTCAGGATGAATATAGCTACCTTTATTTTTTTATTTTTTATTTTTTTGTGGCACGCGGGCCTCTCACTGCTGTGGCCTCTCCCGTTGCGGAGCGCAGGCTCCGGACACGCAGGCGCAGCAGCCACGGCTCACGGGCCCAGCCGCTCCGCGGCACGTGGGATCCTCCCGGACCGGGGCACGAACCCGTATCCCCTGCATCGGCAGGCGGACTCTCCACCACTGCGCCACCAGGGAAGCCCGCTACCTTTATTTTTAAAGGCAGGTAACACTCCCTAGCTACTGATTTGTTGTGTGTCCATGGAGGAGAATAGTTTTGTTTTGTTTTTTTTAAGTATAAGTAAACTCTTCTAGATTTACTGAAAATGCTATCCAATTTAGCTTGCTGAGAAGGATATACACAAAAGACTTTGAAGCCTTTCTGATACTAAGAGATATAAATCTACATCTTATGAGGAGCTATGTAGTCTTTCTTGCTAATGTTCCCAAAGTAAAAAAAAAGTCCTTGCAAATAGCAGCTTCTAACCTGAATATACATTTTTGCCACCTGTTACTCCAGTGAAGACATTTATCATAATTAAATTCTAGTGGGGTTTCTTTGTGAAAGTGAGTTAACTTTACAAAAACATCCTTCAGGAATTTTTCTGGGCTCCCTAGTTGTGTTAATGAAATCACTTTTCTTTTAACATTTGGTGTAAACCTGCTTTTATCTTAATTTTCTCTGTTTCGGCATCTTAGACCAAATTGCACAGGCCCAGACAGAGCCACAATCCTTGTTTATTCTTCTCTCCTCGGGCCACATATCACAATCCAGCAGCTAGGCCTGTCACCTGTCCTGCTCGCCTCTCATCGCCTGCACTGTTACCGTCTTGGTCCCTGCCAGCGTCCCCTCTGTCCATGCTTGCCTATGGTCTAGTCTCCACTCTGCACTCAAAGGGGTCTTGTCAAAATATAACTCAGATCATACCCTTTCCTCTGCTTTAAAACAGACCAATGGCTTCCAATCAAGCTTAGAACAAACTCCATATTCTTGACCATGGCCATCATGACCTGGCCCTGTCTACCTCTCCAAGCTCACCTCTTACCACACCCCTATATGCTCACCTAAGCTCAACCATGGTGAATTTTCTTACTTTTCCTCACATACTCTGAGATCATGGGCCTCTGGGCCTTTTCCCACACGTTTCCTTCTGCCAAAAAGCTCTTTCCCTACAACTTATTGCCGTGCCTCACCATTCAGGTCTCTGCACAGATATCACCTCCTCAGAGAAGGATGTTCCTAAACGTTTTCTTTAGCCTCCCTCACTTACCCTACTTAACTTTTTGCACAACATTTATTATTATAGAAATAACCTATTTGTTGCTGTTGTTGTTGTTTTTTCCTTCTCTGCTTCCCTTACTGGAATGGAAGTTTCATAAGCATATGGACTTTGAATATTTTACTGCTGTATTCTCTAACACTACAGGTCTCAAACAGAATTTCCTACGTAGTAAGCATTCAATAAGTATTTCTTGATGGATTAAATAAAGAAGAAGTTACTCTTTCAAAGATGGGTTCCACTTTTAAAATCCCATTCACTTGTAATGTTTACTGCGTCTTCTTACTTAACTCACGTCTCTTAGAAACAAAACAATTACCCAGATTTTCCCTAAAATATTTCCGTTAGCACTGCTAAGAGAAGAGAATTGAGCATTCACAACAACCTACCTAATCTGTAGTGTCTAACAAAGGAATGTATAATCAGAAGTTTTATCTGAAACACAAATCACAAAATTTCTAATGTTTTAAGTTAATTTCCATTGTTCAAATAAGTCTTAATCTCCAAAGGAAAGTGTTTAAAAACATCTCCCTTTGATAAGGGCTCGAAGGCCATTTCTCTCTTTGGCAGTTTAAATTCAATAATTATGTCATTTGTCATCACCAAGAAAGAATGTTCTTAATTAGATATACTATTAGTAATGTGCCAATCAATTCATCAGTTGATGAATGTCAGTCACAAATAATTTTGATGTCATTTTTTTCTTTAATATAGGAACTAGGGACCACCTACAAATCCCAGAGAAAGTCTCAGACAGCCTCAGATGAAGAGTGTATTCTCCCCGATGGCAAAAACGGATCAAAATTCTAGGTAGGCTGAGGCTTACTTTTCCTCTATCTGAATTGATCAGTCTGTTATTGTGAGCTTAAATCAAGGCACTTTAATGAGTTTTCCAACACAATCATTACTGGAAACTTAATATGCAGAAAATGATTGGAAGTGACTTAAGGTGACTAAAGTATTTATAGTCTTATTGACCTAAAACTCTGATTTATTAAGAATTTAAATTGTGATAACAATGATAATAAATGAAAACATTAATGTTTAGTTCTTGGGTACAATTAGGAAGAAAATAAACTAAATTTAGTGGTTGCTCTAGTACTCTATGTCTCTTAGTCATAATTTTCCTACCCGAGATAAGTGAACGGCTTGAAGTATTTTGTTTTCAACAGTGCATTCTGGCTTATAACTATAAATCAGCATTCTTCCAGATATGTTCTGCAGAATGCTGATCTTAGAATGTTAGAAGGAACTTTGCAAATAATGATGATGATGATGATGATGATAAAGTTCTTTACTGGGAAAAGCTGAACTAATCAAAATTTAGTTGCTTTGCTTTAGGACTTCTCAGAGCCTTGAATAGGCTAAAATAAATTGTCCGTTTCCAAGAGGAATTAGATATCAGTCTCCCAAATTATCTTACCACTGAACCATTGTTTAAAGGAATATCTTTTGGACAAATGTTCCAGAAGATACCTCTGTAATTCATTATCTATTGCAAACGTTTGACACTTTGTTGTGACACTTCTTTGATGGTGAGACTGGTGGAGCTTTCCCATAGACTTAATGGACAATGATTTCAGCAGAGCTGTGTTGATCATAACTGATCTCTTCTACTTTCTGCTTGATCCCTGAAATTCCAATGCTTAATCATTTATTATTCATTGTTAAATATTATGCATCATTAAATAATAACTCAATTATGTGGTCCCATAAGACCACATAATTATTATTTAATGATGCGTAATATTTAACAATTTAATCGAGACTCATCTCTCAATTTCTTGTATTATTCCATTTTCTCTGTTTGCTTCTTATATGTTGTATCCAGTTCTTGCTAGCCTTCTCTTCTCTCTCTACTTTCTCTCCCTGTTTTACCTCATCCAAATTTATTGCTTCAGATGCCATTATAGACTGACGGCTCACAAAGCTGTATCTCTGAGATCTCTGATTGCCTACGAAACCTCTCTACTTGAATGTGTAACTTCCAATTAATTAACAGCCCTCTTCACTATAGTGTCCGCAGGGACTTCAAATTCAAGTTGCAGAAAACTTAATTCATCATCACCCCACCCAACACTTAACAAACTTACTGCTTCCTGATATTTCCTATCTTCATTCAGGGTTGGATTCACAGAAATGATCATGACTGATAGTGTGATGTGGTGGGCAAAACATGTAGCTTGGAGACAGATGGCTTGAGTTTGAGTTGTACGGCTGCGTTAACAACTTGTATAACCCTGGGTAATCGGTTCACAATTCTGGACCTCAGTCCTTTCATGTATAAAATATTAGCTAATCCTATACTACTTTGTTGTAGTCTTTCACTGACTCTATCTCATTTACCTTCACTCTTGGAAGATTTTAGCTCCTGGCTCTATCGAACACTATCCCTTAGTGATTTAATCTGTTCGTATTACGCTTCCAACATCCTTATCACTGAATTCTCAGAATTCCTCTTCTCCGGTGGTCATGTCCTTTATGAAACCTCAGCCACTTACTCCCATGGTTGGATCCTAGACCTTGTCACTGCAAATAAACAATCCCTCTAAAATCTTAACTCCGAGCGCGCGTTCAAGCATCTTATTCCCTCAGTTCTTCAACTGCACTGAGACCTACAGTCTATTGATCCAGATACTTTTTCTCTGGCATTCCTCTCTTCCTCCCCCATTCCCCCCCAAAATATATCATTGACTCAACCTGTGAACATGTAGCCCATTTCTTCTACTGTAAAGAGCCCATATATATTTTAGAAGAAGCATGCCTAACTTTCAAATGGGTTGATTAGTAAATTCTTTGTATTTGTCTTCAAGGCAGCCCTAAGCATATTTGCAAATCATTGAATCTAAAGTTAATATTTTCACTTTGACTGTCGAGCTTTTATATCAAATATGTGATGAATTGCAGGAACCATGGCATTTTCCTGCCTTGTAGCTTTGAAATAATTATATCTTTAACCAATTCATTATTGTAACAGGGGAAGTTTAGGCTAGAATGTTACAATATTAGTGTTTTAAAGATGAGAGGCAGCCAGCGAGACTCCAGTATCCATAGCAACATGAAGTTCTTCTTTTCATCTCTTAGGTGACCAAAGGTGATTATTACTTTTCTTTACATTATTATAGCAGAGTTCATCACAGAGGTGAAGAGCATGTACTAGCGTTCAAGTGAGGTGAAGATATTTAAGGCAGAAATAGATACAAGTACCACTGAACCCTCCCCCCACAGGCTCCTTCCTCCTCCCCCAAATGAAGGAATTTATAGCTCTATTCAGAAGCAAAGGGGTTTTAAACAAGACTTGAAACATTACTTGCTAATTAAAACTTTCAACTAGGTTGGGAAGGGAAGCAACAATGCCATGCAATCTTAACCATTAAAATGATGCCATAAAATCTTAGGGAAGAAGAAGGAGTACCAGTGAGATCCATACAAGTCCTAAGGTGTTCAGCCTCATTGAAATAAGACAGAAGTTCTTTAGGTGGCAGAATTTACAGGAGAGAAAGAGAGACATAATAACAGAGATTGAGAGAAACCTAAAGACAATATAGCAAAAGTTGATAAGATAATGATGGATTTTTTAAAAGAAGGAAGTTATATTATTTTCACTATTTTTATGTACACTTGAAATATTTCATAATTAGAATAACTTTAAGGTTAAAAGAGAGAAATCATGAGATAAATTTAAGAAGATGATAAATTGCAGGATTAAAGGACTTGAAAACTAGGTTCTGCTTAAAACTGTCTTTGTCGTATGTGAGTTGTAGTTGTGTTAATCAACAGATGACTGGAAAGAGTTCATCACATAATCTATCCCCCAAAACTGTTTTTTATCTACTTATAAAACTTTTTCACTTATCTATGACCAAACTAATTCTTTGATGTTATTGGCTGCCATGTACTTATGGACATCTATCTCTTATTTTGCAGCAGCCAGTAAGCAATTGATTTTTATTTTACATCCATGATAAGACTCACCAAACTTGTACTTTCCATTTCTCCTTCCATTCTGCCAAAGTAATGATAACAGCAACAACAACACATACCAAGCCAAGTCGTGTCCTAAATGCATCATATTTAATTTATTTAGTCCTCACATCAAACTTATGAAGTGGATTCTGTTAGTATCCTCCCCTTACAGATAAGGAAACTGAGTTACAGAGAGGTAAGGATCATAGCTGGCCACAGGTGTTGTGCTCTTAAGCATTACTCTGTACTGCCTCTTGATCATGGCTCTAGGACGTTAAGGAGTTTTTATTAACCATACACTATAATTTATTCATGCTATAGATAGTTATTGTATTTCACTCAGCCAGGTGTTAGGGATTTTAGCAAACCCAGGAAGAGAGAATTAAATAAGCAATAACACAAGATAAGAGTTATGGTGCTGAAAATATCAGGAGTTGTCAGTAATAGCAAGAACAGCTAAGCCAGTGTAAGGAGAATATGATTCCTTGTCAAAGACAGAATTCAACCAAATTGCTAGAAAAAGCAAACAGTCCATTGTTCCATGCTGGTGACATTGAGCTCCGAAAGAGTGAAGCAGGAGAAAAGGTGGCCAGAGGGTGATTATGCATCAAGATATACCCAAAGATAAAGAAATCACAGGGCTTCCCTGGTGGCGCAGTGGTCGAGAGTCCGCCTGCCGATGCGGGGGACGCGGGTTCGTGCCCCGGTCCGGGAAGATCCCACGTGCCGCGGAGCGGCTGGGCCCGTGAGCCATGGCCGCTGCGCCTGCGCGTCCGGAGCCTGTGCTCCGCAATGGGAGAGGCCACAACAGTGAGAGGCCCGCGTACCGCAAAAAAAAAAAAAAAAAAAAAAAAAAAAAACAAGAAATCACAAAGTGTAAAAAGCCAGCTAAGAGCATTGCCAGTTTGCCAGGGTCCTTGCTAGAAGACAGGGCAGGTTCAGATTTCTTACTGTAGTGGACACACAGATGCTCTGCCCAGAATTCCCTCCATGGAAGGACTTGCTGCCCAACCGTGTGAGGTCAGCTACACTCCAGCCATCACCTCCTCCTGGTCTGCCCCAGCTGCAAAGGATGACCTTCCCAAAATCACCTGCTTCCCAGGGCAGCCCACAAATTCACCTCAAGATGCATCAAGAAGTTCAGATAATTATTTCAAGATTAAACATAGGTACGATTTTTATTTTATTTTAAATATATATATACTCAGGTAATTTCCTACAATTTCTGGGTTTTGATTTAGACAATTTGTTTGGATCAGATTACATTATGTAGTGCCCATCCAAGAGTATCTAAATAGTAAATGTATGTGAAATACCTAACAGTCTGATGTCCCTCAATGGTTATTTTGACATTTTTGCAAAAATCAATTCTTGACGTTGAGATTTTCTGTTTCTTTACTTCCAAAATTGGAGTTGTTTTGTGACCATTCATGCTCAGTTTACCTGAGCGCAAATCTCCAAGGCTCCCACTGAAGAAAACTCAGATTTGTCTTCTGTCCTTGTTCGGAAGTGGCAGAAGTCAAGGCCGCCTGCTTCCTTTGTGCCTCATTTTCAGTAGCTTTCCCCAGCCCATCTTATCTTTATTCTAATTTGTTCTGTTTGAACTCATCAGCATGAAATCGGCACTATATCTAAACTTATAGAATAAAAAGCAAGTGAGAGAAGACAGAAAATAAATGAATAGAAACCAGGAAATTACTATCCAAGGGACAAGTAGAAGGGACTAGTGAAAAGCAAAAGCAGATAGATGTTACTTGGAGCCGGTTCTTTCTGGAACAGTTCGAGAACAAGTCAAAACTCCCCCAAATCTTCAGGATGTATAATGATTTACCACAATTATTTTCTGAATGCAAATAAGAAGCAATCACTTATGTTTATAGCCAGACTTCTAGTTTCAATAAATTTGGATTTTTCCCATTTCCCTCTCAGAAATCACCCCAAACCAGCAAGTAGAACAAGAAACAAAATGCAAGCTCCGTGCTTGAAAATAAATAAAACCCCAAATCAGGACATAAGCAGAAGGGCTACCAAAAAGAGTGAAGGTCAAATAGGCATGAGGGAAGATGTGAAAGGAAAATTCCTAATGTTCCACATTCTCAGAAAATAATGTCAGAACTAACTCACTCTTCCCCCTGCAAAAAAAAGTAATTTCAGAACAAGCAACCTCTTGATCATGACATAAGGAAAAGGGTGAGAGCTTGTCTCCCCACAAACCAGCTGTGAGGAGCAGAGGAGGCAGGGCTGGGTGATAAACACACAACACCAGACGCACAGGAAGTGCACCAGCAGTGAGGCAACTGTAACAGAGACCCTCTGCTTCCTTATCAGCTCGGCAGTGCTAATCCTCGTTGATTTTAGGAAGGAAAGAATGCTCAAGGAATTCACATATGCCGATCTTGAGGCATACAGAAAATGTCTGCTGCTATGGAATAATGGGCTGGCCCTTCCTTACATAAACTTCCAGCAAATAGCTGATCTAGGAAGAATGTACATAATTTGAAGATGAATAAAAATAAAAAAGAACCAATATCACTTATATGTTGAATCTAAAAAGTGATACAAATGAGCTTATTTACAAAACAGAAATAGAGTTACATACTTAGAAAACTAATTTATGGTTACCAAAGGGGAAAGGTCGGGGAGGGATAAATTAGGAGGTTGGGATTAACATATACACACTACTATATATAAAAATAGATAATCAACAAGGACCTACTGTATAGCACAGGGAGCTCCACTCAAATACTCTCTAATAACCTATATGGGAAAAGAATCTGAAAAATAATAGCTATATGTATATGTATAAATGCATCACTTTGCTGTATACCTGAAACTAACACAGCATTGTAAATCAACTATAATCCAATATAAAGTAAAAATTAAAATTTTAAAAAAGAACCAACACAGTCATTACAAAAATAATGTAAGAATAAAAGGATAAAAATAGCAAAAATAGAGGATAAGGAAACTAGAAAAAATAATTTCCAGGAAACAAATTAAAAATTCAGTCAAACTTATTGGTGCAAATCTTTTTTTTTTTTTTTTTTTTTTTTGTGGTACGCGGGCCTCTCACTGTCGTGGCCTCTCCCATCGCGGAGCACAGGCTCCGGACGCGCAGGCTCAGCAGCCATGGCTCACGGGCCCAGCCGCTCCGCGGCACGTGGGATCCTCCCGGACCGGGGCATGAACCCGTATCCCCTGCATCGGCAGGCGGACTCTCAACCACTGCACCACCAGGGAAGCCCCTGGTGCAAATCTTTTAAAAATTATAAAAAGCATTAACTGATATGTAAGAGCTCAGGTTGGTGAGAAAAGAAAAGGAGATGAAACATGAGCTGGCAGAACTCAAGGAAGAATAGATAAAAATACTACAGAAATGAAGGCCAAGAAGCATATAGAAAGCAGGTGAAAATGCAGTAAGTCATATAAAGAACAGAACTGAGAAAAGCGAATGACATAAAATATAAATGGACAAAATATTTTAGAAGGTAAATAGTGAATGTGGAAGATGGGCAAAAGATGGATAATATTACATAATTGATGTTCACAATAAAGAGGGCTGAAATAATGAAGATAACAAATACTTACGGTTAATTTCAAGAAAACTTGCCAGAAAGAAGAGTTGAATCTACTGACTGAAAGAGCATATTGTATCCCAAACCAAAAAAAAAGGGGGAGAGGGCACAGAATGGAAAACTTTGAGATGTATCTTACTAAAATTTTTGGATACTACCGTAAAGAATCCTTTGAACCTGCAGGCATAATATCATATAATCTATGATGAGAAAGGAAGCAGGCTGGTTTCAGATATCTAAAAAGAAACATTCAACTCATAAATAACGTTGGGCCAGTTCCCTCAGAGGCCAAAAGAAAGTATGACCCAAACATTACATTCCTAGCCAAACCATTGTGCAAATGTAAAGGCCATTAGAAGAAGATTGTCTGAAAATTCAAGAACCCAAAGAATATATTTACCATCAATTCTTCTTCATAAGACTGTTAGATCATAATATGTACATATATCAAGTCATCCTGTTGTACACCTTAAACTTAACACAGCGTTATAGTCTGTCTCAATAGAGCTGGAAAATAAAGTAAATCATTTATTTTTTAAACTGTTATTAATTAATTATTTATTTTTGGCTGCATTGGGTCTTCGTTACTACACGTAGGCTTTCTCTAGTTGCAGCGAGCGGGGGCTACTCTTTGTTGCGGTGCGCGGGCTTCTCATTGCTGTGGCTTCTCTTGTTGTGGAGCACGGGCTCTAGGTGCGTGGGCTTCAGTAGTTGTGGCTCGCAGGCTCTAGCGCGCGGGCTCAGTAGTTGTGGTGCACGGGCTTAGTTGCTCCGCGGCATGTGGGATCTTCCCGGACCAGGGCTCGAACCCATGTTCCCTGCATTGGCAGGTGGGTTCTTAACCACTGTGCCACCAGGGAAGCCCAAGTATTAATTCTTTTTATTGGTAGAAACTAAAACCAAAAAAGTGAGGATTATAGGTGAATACAGAAATGATAAAAATATAAATAACTGGAAGTAAAAAAGGAAAAGCAGGGCTTCCCTGGTGGTGCAGTGGTTGAGAATCTGCCTGCCAGTGCATGGGACACGGGTTCGTGTCCCATTCCGGGAAGATCCCACATGCCGCGGAGCAACCAAGCCCTTGAGCCACAATTACTGAGCTTGCGCGTGTGGAGCCTGTGCTCCGCAACAAGAGAGGCCGCGATAGTGAGAGGCCCACGCACCGCGATGAAGAGTGGCCCCCGCTTGCCACAAGTAGAGAAAGCCCTCACACAGAAACGAAGACCCAACACAGCCAAAAATTAATAAATTAATTTAAAAAAAAAAAAAAAGGAAAAGCAAAGCCAGGGTAAAAGTATACTGATTCCCCCACCTGTAAATATAATTTAAAGATGATTAAGTGATACCATATGCATTTATCACCTCTTCAAATATAAATGTCCAATATTTAGCTTAAAAAATACTTTTATTCCTTGTTTAGTAAAATCGCCAAGTAAGATGATAGAGAGCAATAATTGCACTTAATTTATAGTCAGATTCAACTAACACTTATCAGACTTCTGTAATGGCTAGAGACTTTCACATGTAATATTCAACAGATTCCTCTGAAATTAGCATTATAATGCCTATTGTTTAGATTGGGAAATTGATATTTTATACAAGTAAGTTAACCAGGATCAAGCAGCTAGTAAGCAGTAGATGAGCTGATATATGAAGACAAGTCCTCTGATTGCCAAGTCCTGTTTAGTTTTGGGGCTTACTATCTTTCAAACCAGTACTGGCAGTACATATAGCATGATGAGTACAGGCTTCATTGGAAATCCCAGCTCTACCATTTGCTTGCTTTGTGATCTTGGAAGACTAATCTTGCTTTCTGAACCTCTCTGTGTCTTGGTTCTATCATCTATTCATCTATAAAGTGAGGATAATAAAAGTAGCAATGTCATGGGTTTGTTGTTGTTGTTGCCACTTTTTTTTTAATAACAATTTAGGAAAAATTTGAAAATAGAGATCTGAGGTCATATTTGTGCAAATCTTGAACTCAAGTCTTTAATTAAATTAAGTTATTGAGTTAACAACTTTTCATGGATCTTTTATTATAAAAGCAAGGCAGACATTGTATAATTTAGGGAAGTCATATAATTTATGTAATTCTCTAAAATATTTAATTTTCTAAGTATGTCTCTCCCCAAATCACTTAGAGGTAGCTATTTTTTTAATATAAATTTATTCATGTATTTTTGGCTGCACTGAGTCTTTGTTGCTGCACACAGGCTTTCTCTAGTTGCGCCAAGCAGGGGCTACTATTCATTGCAGTGCGCAGGCTTCTCATTGTGGTGGCTTCTCTTGTTACGGAGCACAGGTTTTAGGCACGCGGGCTTCAGTAGTTGTGGCACGTGGGCTCAGCAGTTGTGGCTCGTGGGCTCTAGAGCACAGGCTCAGTAGTTGTGGCAGATGCGCTTAGTTGCTCCGCGGCATGTGGGATCTTCCCAGACCAGGGCTCGAACCCATGTCCCTTGCATTGGCAGGTGGATTCTTAACCACTGAGGCATGAGGGAAGTCCCTAGAGGTAGGTATTTTTAAACTTTGCATTTTTCCTTCTAAAACCTTTCTGTGCTTTTTTTCCATAATTGTGATCAAACTATATGACATTTACATCATATAAACTTTTTCACATAATTCAAAATCCTTCTTAAGTATGATTTTCATAGCTGTATAAAGGCTCTGTCCATATAGGGTATGATGTCTAACTATTCTTTTGGTGTGATGAATACCTTTTTAGAATAAATCTTTTTCTTCATTTGGAATTATTTACTTAGAGCAGACCCCCAGAAATGCAATTACTTGGTCAAAAATTAATATTTTTAAGACTTTTGATATATATTTACAGATTGCTATGCGATAGACCATGTAAAGTACTTGAAATAGTACTGAAGGCATAGAAGAATACTTCATACATTAAGGATGTTAACTTTTTATCTGTTTATTTGTTTTAAATATTTCCCTGGTGGCGGTTTGTCTTTAAATATATATATATGTGGTCTCCTTTTAAATGAAAAATTATACATTTTAATCACATCTATTGAGCTTTTTGTTTATAATTTCCTTTAATACTTGTCAACCAGTGAAATTCTTCCTCAGCTAGATAGCTAACATTTTCTTGTTTCCTGTTTTAATAATTTTAGACCATAGACCTTAAATTATCTTTGATCCCAAATGACTTAGCTACATTTTTCTCTAACATTCTACCTATGCTAATGAGACTTAAGATATCAGTGAAAAATCAGTTATTCAAATTTGTTTAGACCTGACCAAAATTAAACAAATCTCTAGCTCAAAACTTAAGAAAATACTTAAGAAGTGGTTAAGTATAGAGAGCTACAATGCAAAATTACTCTTGCTCTCAGTTTTTGTTTTATTTTTAATTTTTCTAATCAACTAAACAATGTCCTCCTAAGCTACAAGAGATATGAAATCCTAGAAAAAAAATAGGAAGAAGTTAGCTTGCTTTTATATTACTAATCTTTAACACTTACGTACGGGAGATGAGAAGATGGAGGCTTACTGTTTTGTAAAAATTCTGATAGGTTTCAAGTTTTATGTATTCCATTGGTTGAAGAATCCTGATAGGAATCATTAACTATAACCCTGGCCTCCTCAGGGTAACCTATTCCAGCCACCTACTATTATCATGCTTTGGTATTAATACAGTTAAAAGCTTGAGTTCAATTCCTGAATATGCCAAGACACTTTACAGAGAGGAAACCACTCCTGTTTCCAGACTAAGCTGCCAAGTCAGCCATTTCATAAACTAAAACATGAAATTGAGCGACCATCACTGTTGCTGTAGAGTGAATCCATATAACAAAAAATTAGGGAGGTAATAATGATTAGAATATTATCCCTGTGGAAAAGCCTTGGTGTGATTCCAATTTTTGTATAGTAATGAATCCCCTCAAGAAAAGCTAATAAGATGACAAGATAGGTTGCCAGTTCTACCATGACTCACTCTCATACCACTTTTCAGGGATATATTTAAAATATTTTTAGCTTATCAGTAAAATGTTTGTGTTTTATTTCCCCAAAATTCTGCATTAGAGTTAGAATATCAAGGATATTAAATAATTTTTCTGAGCCCTTGAGCAACAGTGCTTTTAGGATTTGTATTAAATCATATTTCCAGCAACTGCATCATAATTACCACCACTTTAGAAACGAGATCAATGTGTATGTGTTCTAAAAGAATCATATTTATAAATGCATTTTATTTTTTTGTTTTGTTTTTAACATCTTTATTAGAGTATAATTGCTTTACAATGCTGTGTTAGTTTCTGCTGTTTAATGAAGTGAATCAGCTATACGTATGCATATGTCCCCATACCCTCTCCCTCTTGCGTCTTCCTCCCATCCTTCTTATCCCACTCCTCTAGGCGGTCTCAGAGTACTGAGTTTATCTCCCTGTCCTACGCAGCTGCTTCCCACTAGCTATCTATTTTACATTTGGTAGTGTGTATATGTCAGTGCCACTCTCTCACTTCCTCCCAGCTTACCCTTCCCCCTCCCTGTGTCCTCAAGTCCATTCTCTACGTCTGTCCTTTATTCCTGTCCTGCCCTTAGGTTCATCAGAACCTTTCTTTTTTTAGATTCCATATATATGTGTTAGCATACAGTATTTGTTTTTCTCTTTCTGACTTATTTCAGTCTATATGACAGACTCTAGGTCCATCCACCTCACTACAAATAACTCAACTTCGTTTCTTTTTATGGCAGAGTAATATTCCATTGTATATATGTGCCACATCTTCTTTATCCATTCATCTGTTCATGTACACTTAGATTGCTTCCATATTCTGGCTATTGTAATAGTGCTGAAATGAACATTGTGGTATATGTCTCTCTTTCTTTTTTTTTTTTTTGGCTGCATTGGGTCTGTTGCTGCAGGCGGGTTTTCTTAACTTGTGGAGACTGGGTGCTACTCTTGATTACGGTGTGCAGGCTTCTCATTTGGGTGGCTTCTCTTTGATGTGGAGCACAGGCTCTAGGTGCACGGGCTTCAGTAGTTGTGACTCGCAGGCTCTACAGCATAGTCTCAGTAGTTGTGGCGCACGGGCTTAGTTGTTCCGCGGCATGTGGGATCTTCCTGGACCAGGGCTCCAGTCCGTGCCCCCGCATTGCCAGGTGTATTCGTAACCACTGTACCACCAGGGAAGTCCCCATGTCTCTTTTTGAATTGTGGTTTTCTTACAGTATATGCCCAGTAGTGGGATTGCTGGGTCATATGGTAGTTCTCTTTGTAGTTCTTTAAGGAACCTCCATACTGTTCTCCATAGCGGCTGTATCAATTTACATTCCCACCAACAGTGCAAGAGTGTTCCCTTTTCTCCACACCCTCTCCAGCATTTATTGTTTATAGATTGTTTTGATGATGGCCATTCTGACCGGTGTGAGATGATATCTCATTGTAGTTTTGATTTGCATGTCTCTAATGATTAATGATGTTGAGCATTCTTTCATGTGTCTGTTGGCTATCTGTATATCTTCTTTGGAGAAATGTCTATTTAGGTCTTCTGCCCATTTTTGGATTGGGTTGTTTGTTTTTTTGATATTGAGTGGCATGAGCTGCTTGTGTAATTTGGAGATTAATACTCTTTCAGTTGTTTAATTTGCAAATATTTTCTCCCATTCTGAGGGTTGCCTTTTCATCTTGTTTAAGGTTTCCTTTGCTGGGCAAAAGCTTTTCAGTTTCATGAGGTCCCATTTGTTTATTTTTGTTTTCATTTCCATTTCTCTAGGAGATGGCTCAAAAAGGATCTTGCTGTGATTGATGTCATAGAGTGTTCTGCCTATGTTTTCCTCTAAGAGTTTGATAGTGTCTGGCCTTACATTTAGGTCCTTAATCCATTTTGAGTTTATTTGTGTGTATGGTGTTAGGAAGTGTTCTAATTTCATTCTTTTACATGTAGCTGTCCAGTTTTCCAAGCACCACTTATTGAAGAGGCTGTCTTTCTCCAATGTATATTCTTGCCTCCTTCATCAAAGATTAGGTGACCATATGTGTGTGGGTTTATCTCTGGGCTTTCTATCCTGTTCCATTGATATATTTCTGTTTTTGTGCCAGTACTATACTGTCTTGATTACTGTGGGCTTGTAGTATAGTCTGAAGTCAGCGAGCATGATTCCTCCAGCTCCGTTTTCCTTTCTCAAGATTGCTTTGCCTATTCAGGGTTTTTTGTGTTTCCATACAAACTGTGAATTTTTTTGTTCTAGTTCTGTGGAAAGTGCCATTGGTAGTTTGAATCTGTAGATTGCGTTGGGTAGTATAGTCATTTTCACAACATTGATTCTTCCATTCCAAGAACATGGTATATCTCTGAATCTGTTTGTATCATCTTTAATTTCTTTCATCAGTGTCTTATAGTTTTCTGCATACAGGTCTTTAGTCTTCTTAGGTACATTCATTCTCAGGTATTTTATTCTTTTTGTTGCAGTGGTAAATGGGAGTATTTCCTTAATTCCTCTTTCAGATTTCATCATTAGTGTATAGGAATGCAAGAGAATTCTGTGCATTAATTTTGTATCCTGCTACTTTTCCAAATTCATTAATTAGATCTAATAGTTTTCTGGTAGCATCTTTAGGATTCTTTATATATAGTGTCATGTCATATGCAAACAGTGGCAGCTTTACTGCTTCTTTTATGATTTGGATTTCTTTTATTTCTTTTTCTTCTCTGAGTGCTATGGCTAAAACTTCCAAAACTATGTTGAATTAATAGTGGTGAGACTGGACAACCTTCTCTTGTTCCTGATCTTAGTGGAAATGGTTTCAGTTTTTCACCATTGAGAACGATGTTGGCTGTGGGTTTGTCATATATGGCCTTTATTATGTTGAGGTAGTTCCCTCTGTGCCAACTTTCTGCAGAGTTTTTATTGTAAATGGGTGTTGAATTTCGTCAAAAGCTTTTTCTGCATCTATTGAGATGCATATGGTTTTTATTCTTCAGTTTGTTAATATGGTGTATCACATAGATTGATTTGCATATATTGAAGAATCCTTGCATTCCTGGGATAAACCCCACTTTATCATGGTGTATGACCCTTTTAATGTGCTGTTGGATTCTGTTTGCTAGTATTTTGTTGAGGATTTTTGCATCTATATTCATCATAGTTATTAGCCTGTAGTTTTCTTTATTTCTGACATCTTTGTCTGGTTTTGGTATCAGGGTGATGGTGGCCTCATAGAATGAATTTGGAAGTGTTCCTCCCTCTGCTATATTTTGGAAGAGTTTGAGAAGCATAGGTGTTAGCTCTTCTCTAAATGTTTGATAGCATTTGCCTGTGAAGCCTTCTGATCCTGGGCTTTTTGTTTGTTGGAAGATTGGGGGGTTTTTTTGTTGTTTTTTTTGTGTGTGTGTGGTATGCGGGCCTCTCACTGTTGTGGCCTCTCCCGTTGCGGAGCACAGGCTCCGGACGCATAGGCTCAGTGGCCATGGCTCACGGGCCTAGCCACTCTGTGGCATGTGGGATCTTCCCGGACCGGGGCATGAACCTGTGTCCCCTGCATCGGCAGGTGGACTCTCAACCACTGCACCATCAGGGAAGCCCGGAAGATTGTTAATCACAGTTTCAAATTCAGTGCTTGTGATTGGTCTGTTCATATTTTCTATATCTTCCTGGTTCTGCCTTGGAAGGTTGTACTTTTCTAAGAATTTGTCCATTTCTTCCAGGTTGTCCATTTTATTGGCATATAGTTGCTCGTAGTAATCTCTCATAATCCTTTGTATTTCTGCAGTGTACTTCTCCTTTTTCATTTTGAATTCTGTTGATTTGAGTCTTCTTTTTTTCTTGATGAGTCTGGTTAAAGGTTTATCAATTTTGTTTATCCTCTCAAAGAACCAGCTTTTAGTTTTATTTATCTTTGCTTTTGTTTCCTTTATTTCTGATCTGATCTTTATGATTTCTTTTCTTCTGCTAACTTTGGGGTTTTTTTGTTCTTCTTTGTCTAATTGCTTTTGGTGTAAGTTTAGGTTGTTTATTTGAGATGTTTCTTGTTTCTTGAGGTAGCATTGTATTGTTACAAACTTCCTTAGAACTGCTTCTGCTGCATCCCATAGGTTTTGGGTCGTCATGTTTTCATTGTCATTTTTTTCTGGGTATTTTTTATTTCCTCTTTGATTTCTTGGTTATTTGTTAGTGTATTGTTTAGCCTCCATGTGTTTGTATTTTTTACAGATTTTTCCCTGTAATTGATATCTAGTCTCATAGCGCTATAGTCAGAAAAGATACTTGATACAATTTCAATTTTCTGAAATTTACCAAGGCTTGATTTCTGACCCAAGATATGATCTATCCTGTAGAGTGTCCATGACACTTGAGAAGAAAGTGTATTCTGTTGTTTTTGGATGGAATGTCCTATAAATATCAATTAAGTCCATCTGGTCTAATGTGTCATTTAAAGCTTGTATTTCCTTATTTATTTTCATTTTGGATGATCTGTCCATTGGTGAAAGTGGGGTGATAAAGTTCTGTACTATTATTGTGTTACTGTTGTTTTCCCCTTTTATGGCTGTTAGCATTCGCCTTATGTATTGAGGTGCTCCTATTTGGGGTGCATAAATATTTACAATTGTTATATCTTCTTCTTGGATTGATCCCTTGATCATTATGTTGTGTCCTTCTTTCTCTCTTGTAATAGTCTTTATTTTAAAGTGTATTTTGTCTGATATGAGAATTGCTACTCCAGTTTTCTTTTGATTTCTATTTGCATGGAATATCTTTTCCCATCCCCTCATTTTCAGTGTGTATATGTCCCTGGGTCTGAAGTGGGTCTCTTACAGACAGCATATATAAAGGTCTTGTTTTTGTATCCATTCAGCCAGTCTATGTCTTTTGGTTGGAGCATTTAATCCATTTACATTTAAGGTAGTTATCAATATGTATGTTCCTATTACCATTTTCTTAATTGTCTTGGGTTTGTTGCTGTAGGTCTTTTCCTTCTCTTGTGTTTCCTGCCTAGAGAAGTTCCTTTAGCATTTGTTGTAAAACTGGTTTGGTGGTGCTGAATTCTCTTAACTTTTGTTTGTCTGTAAAGGTTTTAATTTGTCTCTCGAATCTGAATGAGATCCTGGCTGGGTAGAGTAATCTTGGTTGTAGGTTTTTCCCTTTCATCACTTTAAATATATCCTGCCACTCCCTTCTGGCTTTCAAGCTTCTGCTGAAAGGTTAGCTGTTAACCTTATGGGGATTCCCTTGTATGCCATTTGTTGCTTTTCCCTTGCTGCTTGTAATATTTTTTCTTTGTATTTAATTTTTGATAGTTTAATATGTGTCTTGGCATGTTTCTCCTTGAATTTATCCTGTATGGGACTCTCTGTACTTCCTGGACTTGATTGACTATTTCCTTTCTCATGTTAGGGAAGTTTCAAATATAATCTCTTCAAATATTTTCTCAGACCCTTTCATTTTCTTATGGGACCCCTATAATTTGAATGTTGGTGCATTCAGTGTTGTCCCAGAGGTCTCTCAGACTGTCCTCAATTCTTTTCATTCTTTTTTCTTTATTCTGCTCTGCAGTAGTTATTTCCACTATTTTATCTTCCAGGTCACTTATCCGTTCTTTTGCCTCAGTTATTCTGCTATTGATTCCTTCTGGAGAATTTTAAATTTCATTTATTGTGTTGTTCATCATTGTTTGTTTGCTCTTTAGTTCTTCTGGGTCCTTGTTAGACGTTTCTTGTATTTTCTCCATTCTATTTACAAGATTTTGGACTATCTTTACTATCATTACTCTGAATTCTTTTTCAGATAGACTGCCTATTTCCTCTTCATTTGTTTGTTCTGGTGGGTTTTTACCTTGCTCCTTCATGTGCTGCATATTTCTCTGTCTTCTAATTTGTTTAACTTACTTTTTGGGGGGTCTCCTTTTCGCAGGCTGCAGGTTCATAGTTCATGTTGTGTTTGGTGTCTGCCTCCAGTGGGTGAGGTTGATTCAGTAGGTTGTGTAGACTTCCTGATGGAGGGGACTGGTGCCTGTTTTCTGGTGGGTGGGGCTGGGTCTTGCCCTTCTGCAGGGCAGGGCTGCATCTGGTTGTGTGTCTTGGGGTGTCTGTGAACTAATTATGATTTTAGGCCACCTCTCTTCTAATGGGTGGGGTTGTGTTCCTGTTTTGCCAGTTGTTTGGCATGAGGCGTCCAGCACTGGAGTTTGCTGATTGTTGAGTGGAGCTGGGTCTTAGTGTTGAGATGGAGATCTCTAGGAGAGCTCTTGCCAATTGATATTACATGGAGCCAGGAGGTCTCTGGTGGTCCAATGTCCTGCACTCGGCTCTCCCAGTCGGAGGCTCAGGCTTGACACCCGGCTGGAGCACCAAGACCCTGCCATCCACACGCCTTGGAAGAAAAGGAAGAAAAAATAGAAAAAAAAAAAAAAAAAAAAAGAACAGATAGACCCCCAAACCAAATGGCCAAATGGTAAAAGCAAAACTAAACAAACAAAATCACACAAAGAAACACACACACACTCAGAAAAAGAGAAAAAAAGAAAAGTAGAGGGCCACCAAACCAGTAAACAAATCCACCAATGATAACAAGCACTAAAAACTAAACTAAGATAAACATAAAACCAGAAACAAATCAGACGTAGAAAGCAAACCCCAACTCCACAGTTGCTCTCAAAGTCCAGCGCCTCGATTTTGGGAACATTTACTGTCTATTCAGGTTTTCCACAGATGCAGTGTACATGAAGTTGATCATGGGGATTTAATCCGCTGCTCCTGAGGCTGCTGGGAGAGATTTCCTTTCTTTTCTTTGTCCGCACAGCTCCCGAGGTTCAGCTTTGGACTTGGCCCCGCCTCTGCGTGTAGGTCGCCCAAGGGCATCTGTTCCTGCCCAGACAGGATGGGGTTGAAGCAGTGCCTGATTAGTGGTCTCTTGCTCACTCATGCGGGGGTGAAGGAGCGGTACGGTAGTCATAATTTGAATGTGGGGCGAGCCTGCAGTGGCAGAGGCCAGTGTGGCATTACACCAGCCTGAGGTGCGCCGTGCGTTCTCCCGGGGAAGTTGTCCCTGTATCTCGGGACCCTGGCAGTGGCGGCTGCACAGGCTCCCGGGAGGGGAGGAGTGGAGAGTGACCTGTGCTCGCACACAGGCTTCTTGGTGGCGGCGATGGCAGTGTTCATGCTTCATGCCTGTCTTTGCGGTCCAAGCTGATAGCCATGGCTCTTGCCCGTCTCTGGAGCTAAGGCGGTGCTCTGAATCCCCTCTCCTCATGCACCCCAAAACGTTGTTGGTCTCTTGCCTCTTAGGCAGTTCCAGACTTTTTCCCGGACTCCCTCCCGGCCAGCCGTGGCGCACTAGCCCCCTTCAGGCTGTGTTCACACTGCCAACCCCAGTCCTCTCCTTGGGATCTGACCTCCGAAGCCCAAGCTTCAGCTCCCAGACCCGCCCGCCCTGGCGGGTGAGCAGACAAGCCTCTCAGGCTGGTGAGTGCTGGTCGGCACCAATCCTGTGCGGGAATCTCTCCGCTTTGCCCTCCGCACCCCTGTGGCTGTGCTCTCCTCCGCGGCTCCAAAGCTTCCCCCACTGCTGAGGATTGCGAAGGGGCTCCTCCTCCTCTTCCACCTGCAAAGGGGCTCCTAGTGTGTGGAAACTTTTCCTCCTTCACAGCTCTCTCCCAGATGTGCAGGCCCCGTCCCTATTCTTTTGTCTCTGTTTTTTCTTTTTTCTTTTGTGCTACCCAGGTACATGTTTTTTTCTTGCCTTTTGGGAAGTCTGAGGTCTTCTGCAAGTATTCAGTAGGTGTTCTGTAGGAGCTGTTCCACATGTAGATGTGTTTCTAATGTATTTGTGGGGAGGAAGATGATCTCTCCGTCTTACTCCCCCACCATCTTTTTTTTCTTCTTTAACATCTTTATTGGAGTATAATTGCTTTACAATGGTGTGTTAGTTTCTGCTTTATAACAAAGTGGATCAGTTATACATATACATATGTTCCCATATCTCTTCCTTCTTGCGTCTCCCTCCCTCCCACCCTCCCTATCCCACCCCTCTAGGTGGTCACAAAGCACAGAGGTGATCTCCCTGTGCTATGCGGCTGCTTCCCACTAGCTACCTATTTTATGTTTGGTAGTGTATATATGTCCATGCCACTCTCTCACTTTGTCACAGCTTACCCTTCCCCCTCCCCATATCCTCAAGTCCATTCTCTAGTAGGTCTGTGTCTTTATTCCCGTCTTACCCCTAGGTTCTTCATGACATTTTTTTTCTTAGATTCCATATATATGTGTTAGCATACGGTATTGTTTTTTTCTCTTTCTGACTTAATTCACTCTGTATGACAGACTCTAGGTCCATCCACCTCAGTACAAATAACTCAATTTCGTTTCTTTTTATGGCTGAGTAATATTCCATTGTAAACATGTACCACACCTTCTTTATCCATTCATCCGATGATGGACACTTAGGTTGCTTCCATCTCCTGGCTATTGTAAATAGAGTTGCAATGAGCATTTTGGTACATAACTCTTTTTGAATTATGGTTTCCTCAGGGTATATGCCCAGTAGTGGGAGTGCTGGGTCATATGGTAGTTCTCTTTGTAGTTTTTTAAGGAACCTCCATACTGTTCTCCATAGTGGCTGTACCAATTCACATTCCCACCACCAGTGCAAGGGGGTTCCCTTTTCTCTACACCCGCTCCAGCATTTATTGTTTCTAGAGTTTTTAATGATGGCCATTCTGACCGGTGTGAGATACCATACACAAAAATTAGCTCAGAATGGATTAAAGACCTAAATGTAAGGCCAGAAACTGTCAAACTCTTAGAGGAAAACATAGGCATAACACTCTATGACATAAATCACAGCAAGATCCTTTTTCACCCACCTCCTAGAGAAATGGAAATAAAAACAAATATAAACTAATGGGACCTAATGAAACTTCAAAGCTTTTGCACAGCAAAGGAAACCATAAACACGACCAAAAGACAACCCTCAGAATGGGAGAAAATAGTTGCAAATGAAGCAACTGATGAAGGATTAGCCTCCAAAATTTACAAGCAGCTCATGTAGCTCCATAACAAGAAAACAAACAACCCAATCCAAAAATGGTCAGAAGACCTAAATAGACATTTCTCCAAAGAAGATATACAGATTGCCAACAAACACATGAAAGGATGCGCAACATCACTAATCATTAGAGAAATGCAAATCAAAACTCCTCCACCATCTTTAAGGTCTCCCTATAAATGCATTTTAAATTAATAACAATTAAAAAAAAACACCCAACTTGAATAGGGTTTCAAATATATGGGAACCCAAAACTGATAATATTTTTATATAAATTCTATTGCATAAAATAATTTGTTTATTAAACAAATATTTATTGAGCACGCACTGTATGTCAGACCATTGGAATACATCGATGAATTAAACACACAAAAATTCCTACCCTCTAGACTTGTGAGGGAACTTGTTCTGTATCTTGACTGTGATGACGGTCACACGAATCTACACACATGATACAATTGCACAGAACTAAATACACAGACAAATGAATTCATGTAACATTAGTGAAATCTGAATAAGGTAGATGAATTAAATCAATGTCAGTTTTCTGGTTGTCATATTATACCAGTGTTTTGTAAGGTGTTATCATTGAGGAAGCTGGGTGACTGGTATACAGGATCTCTTTGTATGATCTTTTACAACTGCATGTGAATCCTGAATCATTAGAAAATAAAAGTTTTTTTAAAATTCCTTATCCTCAGAGCTTAAATTCTAGTGCCTGGAGACACAAAATATAACAAACATTGCAAATGCATAAATTATAAAGTAGTCTAGAACATTAAGTATTATAGAAAAATAGGACAGGTTAAAGGGAACTAAGAGGATCCCATCTCTATTATGAAGATGGTATTTGAGCAAAGATTTAGGAGGTTGGAAATGCTGTGGGAAAAGCATTCGGTGGTGGAAACAGCCATGGCAAAGCCTCTAAAGTAGGCATGAGCTTCAGCATTTAAGGAGTGGCCAGGGGCCAGCTGGCTGGGGCTGGGGGAGCACAGGGAGAGCAGCAGGTGATGGAAGTCAGAGAATTTTGAAGCACCAAAGCTCAGAGGGCCTCAAGGGCCGTTGTAGGGACTTAGGCTTTTTCTCTGAGTTGGGAAGTCTTTGGAAGGTCTTTGAACAGAGTGGGTCACTCTGGCTCCCACGTTTAAAACAGAGTGTAGAGGAGGAAGAATGAAAGGAGAGTGTGACCTGTCAGGAGGCTAACGCAGGCATCCAGAAAAGAGAGAAGAGTAGCTTGGATAGGAAACAGTGAGAACTGTGACAAAACCTAGCACTTTACCTCTCCTCTACACTAACTTGCACATCAGTGCTTAGTATGGCAATTAGTTTCCACAAACTCACAATATATTTCCAACGAGAACTGTATTTAAGCAGATTATGCAATGCCTAGTTGCATAAGTTACAAATTTTGCTCTTTAAAATGAGAAAGCGGAAAAATCCTATTTGCAAATGGTAAGTCTTTTCTATATGAAACACCGAAAACACTTAAAAAGAAAGTCTTGCCATTTCAGATTCAGAAGACTTCTGCTACCCTCCTGTACCTGTGCTGATTGTTTGGGACACAAAGGAGGTCATTGGCCTCATCGCTTTTGGTTGCCTGAAGCATGCTAGGTCAGGGCCATTGGCTGGTAGCTCTGGCTCCCTCTACTGACTCAGTCAGAGGGCCAACAAGAAACCAGATTCATCAGCCCCACATAATTAGAAAGAAAAATCAAAAGAGGAAAATTTTTCTGTATGTTATCCAAGTGTGGTGTCGTCCAAGAGAAACATGTTTAAAGCTTTTGAAAAACACAGATGCCTGCACTGTCTATTGTTTAGAAACTAAACATTCTTATAAGTTGAATGCAGTGGGTACTGAGCCCATTCTGTATTATACAGCCTCCTGCTTCTCCACCTCTGTCATTTCACTCTGAGTACATTACAGGTGCTTTAGAAACAGTTTATCTGGCCCATAAACAATACCTCTTTAAATTCGTTAAAATATGTGCACTTGCTTGCTAAAATAACAAATGAAATTTTGAGACAGGTCAATCCCTTCAGTATTCAAAAACAGATGTTCTTTTGAAAATGTACTTTATCCTGAAGTTCTACCAGTCAGGTGGAAAAGTTTTATATTATTAAATGGAACTAAAGCAGAAGTAGACGAAAATGCCCTATGTGGCAGAAGAAAATAAAAAGCAACATTCTACTTGAAGAACTCTTGAAAGTAACAGGAAAAAGCTGCATATTCATATAGTGAAGATTGCTTCTATTTTCTTTGTAGTAACATGATATTGAGAAGGAAAGCGTTTACTCATCGGATCCTAGCTATGAAAAGAAAATAATCTCAGCACACTTTAACCTCCACACTTTAACATCTCTCAACATCAGGCTTCTGTTTTTCTGTTCCCAGACATCACAGCAGGGGGAGTTCCCTCCTACATGAAGGTTTTCTTCAGCCAAAAGGTGTTTCATATGATAGAAAGTTTCTTTAGGCTTTTCTAGATGTCATAATCCCTAAGAAGTGAAACTAAATGAAGATTTTTAAATTCTCTGTAACTTCCTATCCTGCTCACAAATTCATGTATAAAAGGAGACCACGAATCTGACTTAAAAGAATATACTCAGGAGATAAAAAACACCTATAACTGAAAGATGCAGATTCCACAAACGCAGTATTTTTACACGTTAACAAATAACTTGGTTACGCATCATTTGTTTATTTGCACGTTAATTTTGTAAATGTGTTAATTTAAAAAACCATCGTACTGTATCACATTAAGGGTGATAATAGGCTAAGGCTTTAAATTTGGAGCAATAAAATATTACACCCTTTGGACACATCCATTATATTGTCAATATTGACAGTAGGTCTTCAAAACCTTAAGCATTGCGGAAATAATGCTTTATTTTAAAAATTTTTTATAGAAAGGGTTTCCCTGGGCTTATTCAGCACCTGATATTTAAAACATAATTAAGCCTTTCTTTTCAATTTTTAAATAATCGAAAAGAGAAGAAAATAACCTCATTTGCTACTTTTTATTGATTGTATCTCTCCTCAGAGTAGTAATCCATGCCTTATTGCGTCTACATGTGAGTAAATCTTTTACAACTAAGTACCTCTAACTCTGTACTTAACTCCACTGCAAAGGAAAAATGCTTTGATCTCTATAGTTCAGAATTTACTTCCTCTCCCTCTTGGCTGATCTCTAAGCAAATTAACATATTACGGCAATCTGCTTGTAACCGGTCTCCCACCACCAACTCTACTCAAACCAAACGAAGTCACTGCACTTCCTGCTGCTATAGTCACCCTTCTTCTGTGGACTCACCATCACATGACATTTTTCTGTAACCCCTGGAGTGACGCAGTTTTCAGAATGCAACCCCTAAGTGGTTGATGTCACTAGTGCTTTCATTAGATTATCTCCCTGTAATCTCACGGCACTCCCTCTCTTTTCCCTTGTTAACGTCTCTGCCACTGTCTTACCTTGCAACCTATTACAGAGAGGTTCCCCAATTTGGAAGTCTGCCCACACACTCGCTCTTCTCTCCGCCTCTCATATCCTTCACTCTACCATCCCCTGCTGCCTACAAGACGACTGTGCAAATGTTATCTTCACCCTCTGCAAGTGAAACCTTTTTTCTTCAGGGTCCTAGCAAATCAAATCCATATGCCTTACTTAAGATCTTCTATCTTTGCATTCACCACTCCACCCTCTCACTCTGCTTCTCAAACAGAAGTTCTGCTAATTCACGTCTCTTCAACATGGAGACAGGAAGTCAGGAACCCAAGGGATTATAGTCTGAGACCGACACAGGCAGCCCTGCAGAACTGATCAATGGCTTATCAGTGAGACTTCCTCTCCCCCCAGGCTCTCCACGTATTCTCAAATTATACTTAGAAACCAAAGCAAAACGTGAAGTACCAGTAGCTGATATGGTGAAATTATACTGACTGCCATAAATATGTATCAGTATTAAATAATCTGCTCTACTAATGGAGGAACAGCTAGAACTGGAGGCACTAACTCTGCCATATAATCTTAAACTGTTTCTTATTGTCACTTAACTTTTCGGAAATACCATATTGACAATGAAAGTACTTATTTTTCTGTCTTTGTCACTTATTTTTAGTATGTTACAGGTACCTTAATACTGTATTACATATACAGGTGCCCTTATAATAGAGGTAATGTCCCATCTGTCACTATATGCCAGGAAAGAGCTGCTGTTGACTTTGCAGCTTCTGAATCTCCAATACAGTCTTCTGAACATCATCAACTTATGCTGAATGATAGTGTGTTATGCACCTGCCAATTCATGGGATTTTTGTTCTCTAATCCATCAGTCTATGTTTTCATGTGATTATCAGTAAATCACGACATCGCATATAACCTTTCCAATCCAAAGCAGCACATGCACACACACATACACACACACACACACTTTTTTGCGTGTGATTTCTAATCTTATATTCAAGGCCCTCCACAATCAGTTCCTTGTTGACTTCTCTGATCTAATCTCTCTCTGTATCTCTACACAAATCAGCAGTTGCAGCTGTCGGCACAGGAGAGTGTGGCTAAAATATTCCCAAGTTTTTTTTACCTAACAATGATACCAGCCAAAGTCAGCGGGGAAAGCAATAGGTGAACAGTGCCTGGAAATTCTCTCTTCTTTGCTCCAGTCTTATTTACTTTATTTGCATTTAATGCAATTGCCAGACGGCAGAGATATGATCGGCGGGGTAAAAAGGAGAATGCACATAGAGTTTTGACACGTTTTAACTAGACCTGGTCAAAAGTCCACTGTCTCTAAGCTACACTCATTCTTATAGTTAAAAGAATGCAGACCAGACCAGAGTTCCACAAGTTTGCTCTATTATTTTGTCTCTCCCTTCTCACAAAGTTTAGCTGGCCTCTAGGCAGTTTCTTTCTAAATGTATTAGCTTAACTTCTCTTGATTTCTACTAGCTAAACTGGACATCTTCACCTTACCTTATACAGTAGATTAATATTATGATAAAAATGTCCCATTCAACACATTCGTTAGCCTGGGTTCTCCATAGAAACGGAACCAATAGATGTAACAGAAACAATATTATATATATTAATATACAACATATATAATATATACAATTATAATTTATATATATTTATATATAAAGAGAGAAAGAAATTTATTTTAATATTATAAGGAATTGGCTCACAAAGTGACTATGGATTCTGGAAAGACTCAACATCTGCAGTTGGCAGGACGGAGACCCTGGAGAGCTGATAGTGTAGTTCTGGTGCAAGAGCAAAGGTCTGAGGACCAGGAGAGGCAGTGGTGTGTAATTTCCAGAAGACAGAGATCCCAGATCAAAGACAGTCAGGCAGAGAGGGCAGTTTCTTCCTTTATCAGCCTTTTTTTGTTCTGTTCACATCTTCAGTGAATTGAATGAGGCCCACCACCACTGGGGAGGGCAGTCGGCTTCACTCAGCCAGCCAATTCATATGTTAATCTCATCAAGAAACACTCTTCACAGACGGGCCCAGAATAACATCTAACCATGTATCTCTGCACCCCGTGGCCCAGTCAACTTGACACATAAAATTAACCATCACAAGACATTACATGTGTTTTCGTCTCTACACATTTGCTCAGATTCACATCCACATCAAACGGTGTTCCCTATTTTTTCTTGTTTCAGTCATACCTCCTTCAGGGGGGAGCCTATGACTCTGTATTCCATGAAAGCCTTCTCAACCACATTCATCCCCTGATCATTCTTTTTTTCTGTGGAACTCATGTAGCACTGATGTGTAGACACATAGTATGCACATATAAAAAAGGAAAAAAAATACCACATAAGGTGATATCTGCTAAATCCTAAGTGAATACGCATATTAAATTAAATAATTACTATGCGCATATCCTTCAGACTGAACATCCCTGAGGACATCAGGTAAGGTCAGGCCAAAATATGTGTTTAATGCACAGCTCCTGCAAACTATACTTGTAAATCGTTTCCCAGAATCAGACTTGCTATGAAAGCTACAGACTTTCAATGCTGCATAGCAAACTCTACACCATGTTTCTATGCCATGACTCCGTACACCAGACATTCTGAATCTAAGCATTACAGACTCTACAGACTCAATGGGCATTAAGGCATCTATAAGCTCCATCGACTGTATACAAAATAGTGTGCTTGTAATGCAGTCCTGGGAGTTCGGGGCTCTGCCCATATTCTAAAGATCTCTAACTCCACTGGATTAAGAACCAGTATCCTTGGTCATTTTCTACTACATCTGTGGACATAAAATCTTTTTATTCTAGCATTTTTTTTTTTTTTTTTTTTTTTGCGGTATGCGGGCCTCTCACTGTTGTGGCCTCTCCCGTTGCGGAGCACAGGCTCCGGACGCGCAGGCTCAGCGGCCACGGCTCACGGGCCCAGCCGCTCCGCGGCACGTGGGATCTTCCTGGACCGGGGCACGAACCCGTGTCTCCTGCATCGGCAGGCGGATTCTCAACCACTGCGCCACCAGGGAAGCCCTATTCTAGCATTTTTAATGAATAATTCTTTTCCTTGGTAGAATATACATACTTGAATGTTTTTTTCTATTATAATGAAATCAGTTTGAATTAAAACCTACTGGAATGTATCACTTAGTCACTGCTGTGTAATGACCATAAAATCTCGAAGGTTCAGAATAACAGGGAGCATTTGTTTTACTCAAGAACCTGTGAGTCCACTGGGGCAGCTCTGTTCCACGTGTCTCACATCCTCCTGGGACCAGCTGGGATGTGTTTCTTCTTGGGACAATGGCAGAGTGCAAGAGAACAAATCCTATCGTATAAATACTAGTCAAACCTCTACTTGGGGGCTTCCCTGGTGGCGCAGTGGTTGCGAGTCCGCCTGCCGACGCGGGGGACGCGGGTTCGAGCCCCGGTCCGGGAGGATCCCACGTGCCGCGGAGCGGCTGGGCCCGTGAGCCGTGGCCGCTGCGCCTGCGCGTCCGGAGCCTGTGCTCCGCGACGGGAGAGGCCACGACAGCGAGAGGCCCGCGTACGGCAAAAAAAAAACCCAAACCAAAACAAACAAAAAAACCCCTCTACTTGGGTTTAAGCCTGCTAACAACCTGTGGCCAAAATAAGTCCCATAGCCAAGTTCAAAGTCAAGGAGTGGGGGGAACTGGACTATATCCACCTTTAGAGGGAGAAACTGCAAAGCTATAGACAAAGGAGATGGATACAGGAAGGGATTTAGAACTGAGCCCAAGAATTCAGTCTACCCATTCTCTAACTGAATGAGTAAACAAAGTGTGCCACGGAAAATAATAAGAGCAGGTATGGTATGCTTTCCTATGAGTTCACTCGTATGTGGAATATAAAAAACAAACAAATAAATCAAACAAACACATAGTTACAGAGAACAGAGTAGTGATTAACAGAGGGGAAGGGTTGGGTTGGAGGGGCAAAATGGGTGAAAGGGACCAAATGTATGGTGACAGATAGAAACTAAAATTTTGGTGGTGAGCATGCTATTGTGTATATGGAAGTAGAAATATAATGTTGTACACATGAAACTTATATAGTATTATAAAACTGTTACCTCGACAAAAAAATTTTTTTAAAAGCTGGTATAGTTTAGAGATTTAGAGTTATGCATTTTATATACAGATCTTATTTAATCCATACAACCACCCTATAAGTGAACCATTATGAATAAAAATTATCGTTATAACATATAACGAACTGAAGTTTAGAGAGTTGAAGTAATTTGCCCAAGAGTACACAACTAGTAATTGAAAGAACAGGAATGCTAATCTATATCTATTTCTGTGTTAGAAATAAAATATTGTGTATAGTATTGAAGACATGATTTTAAAATTTGCAAATGACAAAAACTTAAACCAGATTAAGCCCAAATATAAAAAGCAAAAAAACCCCGCCAAAATGGGAGGGAAGTGATTATTGGCTACATATTGCACATGTGGGAAAGGAACGGGAGGAGCAGGACTGGTCAGCAGCTCCAGGGGCTCTCACACTGTCCGGGCTCACCCTCTTCGGGTTTCTTCTCCACGTCTCTCTGCAGGTGGGCTACGTTCCCTCAGACAGGTTTTTCTGAGAAGGAGATCTGGCTTCCAAAAGCTCCTGATTTATACTTTACTCACCTGTATCCAAAGGGGAAACAAACTCTCATCCGTAACCCCAGCTGCAGTCATAGAAGGATTTTTCCTGGCTGGATTGAGTCACAGGTCTACCCCTCGACTTACCACTGTGTTCGGAGGTGCAGGGTGCTATGACTGGATCAGCCTCAGACAGGGACCTGCCCCAGCAGTAACTGTAGCCAAGGAGTTGATTAAGATGAGGCTCTTATTACAATTACATGGGGTGGGGAGCAGGGAGGAGGAATAATGCTATTCCCCAAAGAAGAGGCAAAACAATTAATGATAACGATCACTAAGTTGCAATAATTTATTTAGCATATTAATTTCAAAATATTCTCAAGTGGTCAATTTACTTGTTCCTTCTCCAACGTTCAAAACTTATTTTTTCTTTTTTTTTTTTTTTTTTTTTTTTTTTTGCGGTACGCGGGCCTCTCACTGTTGTGGCCTCTCCCGTTGCAGAGCACAGGCTCCGGACGCGCAGGCCTAGCGGCCATGGCTCACGGGCCTAGTTGCTCCGCGGCATGTGGGATCCTCCCGGACCAGGGCACGAACCCGCGTCTCCTGCATCTGCAGGCGGACTCTCAACCACTGCGCCACCAGGGAAGCCCAAAACTTATTTTTTCTTCTCCACTAAACAACCATGATCCGTTTATTTGATTTAAGAGCAATTCTGCCTTGAGAAGCATCATAATTTCTATTTGCATTGTTTCTGAGTGTCCTGACAATCAGTGCTAGATTTGTAATGTGAATCAAATCTTCTTATATTCATCCATAGTACAAACACATACATAATATAAAATTGTCACTGAAAATAGAAATGGTGACAATAAATTCTTTAAGGAATGAATTTTATCAATACGTGGGAAGACAAAAATAAGAAGCAACAAGGGCTTCCCTGGTGGCGCAGTGGTTGAGAGTCCGCCTGCCGATGCAGGGGACGCGGGTTCGTGCCCCGGTCCGGGAGGATCCCACGTGCCGCGGAGCGGCTGGGCCCGTGAGCCATGGCCGCTGCGCCTGCGCGTCCGGAGCCTGTGCTCTGCAAAGGGAGAGGCCCTTGTGCCGCAAAAAGAAAAAAAAAAACAAACAAAAATAAGCAACAAGACCACAAATTTTAAAAAAATCAAGTTGCTTTATTTGTTTTAGAAAATTATATTGCCTATAGGTCCTTAAGAACATGACTTTAGTCAAATCTGAAGGAAGAGAACTTTATCTTGGGCAAGAAATCCTTCTCAGACAAGGGCAGTTTTTCTGCAGAGAGGAAAAGGTATTTACTTGATTCCACCTCTTGACCCTGGTAACGTTACTAGCGCACACGCCGCGTCATCAGGCATGTACGTGCGACAGGCTGAAAAACATACGTATGTTGAACATAACAGCCTAGTCAGATTAGAAATGTGAGACATACCCTCATTTCACCTTTCCTCTTTACCTCGGGGCCTGAAAGTTTGATCATGTAAAATACAGGTATCTTCGCAGGAGAGCAGTAATGGAAGGATTCATAGAAAAATCGTGTAGTTCGGTGAAATGAACCCACAGTTTTGGGAGATTGACTCTGACCCTCAAGTACTTCATCTCTCTGAGCTGTGGTTCCACTTGTTTGAAATAAAGATGAATCTAAAAATAACCAACTTATAGGATTATTGTAAAGAATAAATTAACTGTTTTTAAAGTATTTTAAGTTGCAGAGTACAAAACACTCCAAGAGTTATGGAATGAATGAATATTGTCAGATGGCACAGATGATGTGAATCTTCTCCCCATCAGACTTAAGAAATACAGGGTGCCATTTTTCCCAATAATAAGTGATGAGTGTCCTGAACAAATTAATGCTGTTAATGAGACCCTAGAAGTCTTGTTTAATCTATTTAAAGAAACAAATTCATCATTTTTTTGAATGATGAAACAAATTTCAAACGAGTCATCCTTTATGAAAACTGATCAAATCAGGCTCTACCATCCTAAATTAAAAATTAACCTTGTTAGCAAATTCTAGTTACCAAATATAACTGCGAGTCATAAAAGTAAATTTCAAAAAAATAGTGACATAACTATTTTGGTCATGTGTTTTAAAAGTCTATATCCTATACCTATGGAACTATTTATAATAAATGATATGCAGTCTAGGTTTTCCATAAAAATATGAGGAGGGCATGAATGAGGGAGGGTATAAATGAAAGAAGACTGGCCATGAGTTGATAATCATTGATGTAAAGGGGTTCATTCTCTGCACATTTCCATGTTTGCAAATTTCTACATTTAAAAAAATGTAATTAACATTCAAGGATCACATTTCCTCAAATCTGAAATGGCTAAGTTTATATGTGTGTATATTATTTTGTGTTAAATAAATGATTTAAGTAAATTTTTACAGGCACCACTTTCCCAGGAAATTGACATCATAGATAATTTTATGCAGACTGAAATATCTGGCAATAATCTTACTGTGTATTATAATAAATTAAATATATATATGCATATATATGTGTGTATGTATATATATATATATATATATATATATATATATGTACACATATGTATTTTCTTAAAGAAAGAGAATAGAAATCATTAAACAAGCAGCCTTCATGACACCCCAGGCCTTAGTTCACCCATCATTTTGTAACTACGGAACGCGTTTATACTTTGGCCTCTAGAAAGACTTGTGCTAGTTATACCTCTGCTGGAGTAGCTAACTCCTTTCTCTAAGCTGGCCTTCCAAACAGTACACACTGTGTAGGGGAGGATAAGCAGGAAGGTGTCTCCGTATCAGTCCAGCAGAACTGCCACCTGTCCTCTTTGCCACCTGGGACATTTCTTCTTACTTTCCATATTTTTTCCTCTCCTTCTACAATCTACCTCAGCATACAAAAAGATTCCGGACTGCAGCTTTGCCATGTGTGATGTTCCTACTTTTGAGACAATTCCATGCAGCAAATATGTGGAATGCCCATCGCCGTTCAGGCACTGAGCCATATGTGTGGGTGACAGTGAAACACAAGAGGGACAGATGCCACCCCTACCCCCGGAGTGCTTTCTCTCAGGAAATGTCATTTTAAACGTACTGAGTTTTAAAAAGGTGAAGTGCAGGGAGCTACAGGAGCATAAAGCAAAATTGAAGCCCTGCCATGTGTTGGACTACCAGGATTGGGTTGGGCCCAAAGAATCCCATGACAGACCTTCTGGATTTGTACACTTAGTAAACAGTTCTATTTGTGATACACCACACTTTAAGTTGCACTATTTCTTATGAAGAAAACTTTTCCAATTATTCACTGATTTTTTAATTTCATTGACGATTAAAACAATGTAGTTTCTGAGTATGTAACAGCATGAACTGATATTGTGGGGCTTTGGTGCTTCTGGATATTGCATTCTGAGGCTCTGAGCTTCTGTCCAAAGCGTGCTACTTACACTTTTCAGGAAATGTGGGGGAGTCCATCTAGGCTAGCCTTATCCTTCCAGGTTGGACTCTGCATCTGTGAGTGCATAATGCCTATATGTGGTCTCTCAGTGCACTTATTATACAACTGTATTAGTCTGAACTCTTGGAGGTTCAAGGGAGCAATTCAGTAGGGATGGCTGAGTATCCGTGATCAAATGCTGTCATGATGATTTGGTCACATTTCATCTGTTATTATAGTTCCCTCTGTCTGTTCTCATTCTTAGGCTAGCCCTAAGAACGAGAGGCTGTCAGTTGTCTCAAATCTGAAATCCAAAAAGAAAAGCCATCTTGTCTCACTCAGTATTTATACATCAAATTTTATGAAAGCGCCCTGATTGGAATTGTTTGACTCATGTTCTTACCCTTGCACCAATCTGAGTTCCATGAAGTAAACTTGGAGTGATGGAGGAGTTGTTTCTCAAAGGCACATTTAGTGTATAGACAAAAGTGCAAGTATTTTACGAATATTTTTAATAGATCTTTATTGGAGTATAATTGCTTCACAATACTGTGTTAGTTTCTGTTGTACAACAAAGTGAATCGGCCATATGCACACATGTGTTCCCATATCCCCTCCCTCTTGCGTCTCCCTCCCAACCTCCCTATCCCACTCCTCTAGGTGGTCACAGAGCACCGAGCTGATCTCCCTGTGCTATGTGGCTGCTTCCACTAGCTGTCTCTTTTATATTTGGCAGTGTATATATGTCCATGCCACTCGCTCACTTCGCCCCAGCTTCCCCCTCCCCCAACCCCGTGTCCTCAAATCCATTCTCTATGTCTATGTCTTTATTACTGTCCTGCCCTTAGGTTCATCAGTACCTTTTTTTTTTTAAGATTCCATATATATGTGTTAGCATACAGTATTTGTTTTTCTCTTTCTGACTTACTTCATTCTGTATGACAGACTCTAGGTCCATCCACCTCACTACAAATAACTCAATTTCGTTTCTTTTTATGGCTGAGTAATATTCCATTGTATCTATGTGCCACATCTTCTTTATCCATTCATCTGTTGATGGACATTTAGGTTGGTTCCATGTCCTGGCTATTGTAAATAGTGCTGCAGTGAACATTGTGGAACATGGCTCTTTTTGAATTTTCTCAGTAGTGGGATTGCTGGGTCATATGGTAATTCTATTTTTATATTTTTAAGGAACCTCCATACTGTTCTCCATAGTGGCTGTATCAATTTACATTCCCACCAAAAGTGCAGGAGGGCTCCTTATCAGCACACCCTTTCCAGCATTTATTGTTTCTAGATTTTTTGATAATGGCCATGCTGACTGGTGTGAGGTGATACCTCATTGTAGTTTTGATTTGCATTTCTCGTATAATTAGTGATGTTGAGCATCTTTTCATGAGTCTCTTGGCCATCTGTATGTCTTCTTTGGTGAAACGTCTATTTAGGTCTTCCGTCCATTTTTTAATTGAATTGTTTTTTTCATATCAAGCTCCATGAGCTGTTTATATATTTTGTATATAAATATTTTTTAACTGTCTTTTTAAAAAAAATTAATTTATTTTTGGTTCCATTGGGTCTTCGTTGATGTGCGCAGGCTTTCTCTAGTTGCGGTGAGTGGGAGCTACTCTTCATTGAGGTGCACGGGCTTCTCATTGCAGTGGCTTCTCTTGTTGCGGAGCATGGGCTCTAGGCAGGTGGGCTTTAGTAGTTGTGTTGTGTGGGCTCAGTAGTTGTGGTTTGTGGGCTCTAGAGGGCAGGCTCAGTAGTTGTGGCACACGGGCTTAGTTGCTCTGTAGCATGTGGGATCTTCCCGGACCAGGGCTCAAACCTATGTCCGCTGCATTGGCAGGCAGAGTCTTAACCACTGCAGCACCAGGGAAGTCCTGTTTATATATTTTGGAGATTAATCCTTAGGCCGTTGTTTCGTTTGTAAATATTTTCTCCCATTCTGAGGGTTGTCTTTTCGTCTTATTTATGGTTTCCTTTGCTATGCAAAAGATTTGAAGTTTCATTAGGTCCCATTTGTTTTTATTTCCATTACTCTAGGAGGTGGGTCAAAAAAGATTTTTCTGTTGTTTATGTCAAAGAGTGTTTTTCCTATGTTTTCCTCTAAGAGTTTTATAGTGTCTGGTTTACATTTAGGTCTGTGGAGTTTATTACATTTGGAGTTTATTTTTGTGTATGGTGTTAGGTAGTGTTCTAATTTCATTCTTTTACATGTAGCTGTCCAGTTTTCCCAGCACCACTTATTGAAGAGGCTGTCTTTTCTCCATTGTTATGTTTTGCCTCCTTTATCAAAGATAAGGTGACCATATGTGTGTGGGCTTATCTCTGGGCTTTCTATCCTGTACCATTGATCTATATTTCTGTTTCTGTGCCAGTACCATACTGTCTTGATTACTGTAGCTTTGTAGTATAGTTTGAAGTTGGGGAGCCTGATTCCTCCAGCTCCGTTTTCCTTTCTCAAGATTGCTTTGGCTATTTGGGGTATGTTGTGTTTCCATACGAATTGTAACATTTTTGTTCTAATTCTGTGAAGAATGCCATTGATAGTTTGATAGGGATTGCATTGAATCTGTAGTTTGCTTTGGGTAGTATAGTCATTTTCACAATGTTGATTCTTCCAATCCAAGAACATGGTATATTTCTCCACCTATTTGTATCATCTTTAATTTCTTTCATCAGTGTCTTATAGTTTTCTGCATACAAGTCTTTTGTCTCCTTAGGTAGGTTTATTCCTAGATATTTTATTCTTTTTGTTGCGATGGTAAATGGGAGTGTTTTCTTAATTTCACTCTCAGATTTTTCATCATTAGTGTATAAGAATGCCAGAGATTTCTGCGCATTAATTTTGTATCCTGCAACCTTACCAAATTCATTGATTAGTTCTAGTAGTTTTCTGGTGGCATCTTTAGGATTCTCTATGTATAGTATCATGTCATGTGCAAACAGTGACAGTTTTACTTCTTCCTTTCCAATTTGGATTCCTTTCGTTTCTTTTTCTTCTCTGATTGCCGTGTCTAGGACTTCCAAAACTATATTGAATAAGAGTGAGGAGAGTGGACATCCATGTCTTGTTCCTGATCTTAGTGGAAATGCTTTCAGTTTTTCACCATTGAGTATGATGTGTGCTGTGGGTTTGTCATATATGGCCTTTATTATGCTGAGGTAAGTTCCCTCTATGCCTACTTTCTGCAGGGTTTTTATCATAAATGGGTGTTGAATTTTGTCAAAAGCTTTTTTCTGCATCTATTGAGATGATCATAGGGTTTTTCTCCTTCAGTTTGTTAATATGGTGTATCATGTTGATTGATTTGCATATATTGAAGAATCCTTGCATCCCCAGGGTTAAATCCCACTTGTTCATGGTGTGTGATCCTTTTAATATGTTGTTGGATTCTGTTTGCTAGTATTTTGTTCAGGTTCATCAGTAATATTGGTCTATAATTTTGTGTGTGTGATATCTTTTCCTGCTTTTGGTGTCTGGGTGATGGTGGCTTCATAGAATGGATTTGGGAGTGTTCTTCCCTCTGCAATTTTTTGGAAGAGTTTGAGAAGGATTGGTGTTAGCTCTTCTCTAAATGTTTGATAGAATTCGCCTGTGAAGCCATCTGGTCCTGGACTTTTGTTTGTTGGAAGATTTTTAATTACAGTTTTAATTTCACTGTGGTAGTTTTAATTTTTAATTACAGTTTTAATTTCATTTTGGTAGTTCTGTTTATATTTTCTAACGTCCTGATTCAGTCTAGGAATATGGTACCTTTCCAAGAATTTGTCTATTTCTTTGTAAATGTCCATTTTATTGGCATATAGTTGTTTGTAGTAGTCTCTTATGATGCTTTGTATTTCAGCAGTGTCTGTTGTAACCTCTCCTTTTTCATTTCTAATTTTATTGATTTGAGTCCCCTCCCTCTTGTTCTTGATGTGTCTGGCTAAAGGTTTATCAATTTTGTTTATCTTCTCAAAGAACCAGCTTTTGGTTTTATTGATCTTTGCTATTGTTTTCTTTCTTTCTATTTCATTTATTTCTGCTCTGATCTTTATGATTTCTTTCCTTCTACTGTCTTTGGGTTTTCTTTGTTCTTCTTTCTCCAGTTGGTTTAAGTGTAGGGTTAGATTGTTTATTTGAGACTTTTCTTGTTTCTTCAGGTGAGATTGAATTGCTATAAACTTCCCTCTTAGAACTGCTTTTGCTGCATCCCATAGGTTTTGGGTCATTGTGGTTTCATTGTCATTTGTTTCTATGTATTTTAAAAAATTTCTTCTTTGATTTCTTAAGTGATCTCTTGGTTATTAAGTAGCACACCGTTTAGCCTCCATGCGTTTGTTACTTTTACAGTTTTGTTCCTTGATTTCCAATCTCATAGCATTGTGGTCAGAAAAGATGCTTGATATTTCAATTTTGTAAAATTTTCTGAGGCTTTATTTTTGACTCAGGATGTGATCTATCCTGGAGAATGTTCCATGTGCACTTGAGAAGAAATTGTATTCTGCCACTTTCGGGTGGAATGTTCTATAAATATCAATTAAATCTATCTGGTCTATTGTGTCATTTAAAGCTTGTGTTCCCTTATATATTTTCATTTTGGATGATCTGTCCATTGGTATAAATGGGGTGCTAAAGTCTCCTACTATTACTGTGTTACTGTCGATTTCCCCTTTCATGGTTGTTAGCATTTGCCTTACGTATTGAGGTGCTCCTATGTTGGGTGCATAAACATTTATAATTGTTACATCTTCTTCTTGATCTCTTGATCATTATGTAGTGCCCTTCCTTATCTCTTGTAACAGTCTATTTTAAAGTCTGTTTTATCTGATATGAGTATTGCTACTCCACCTTTCCTTTGATTTCCATTTGCATCGAATATCTTTTTCCAGCCCTTCATGTGTCTGTCCCCAGGTCTGAAGTGGGTATCTTGTAGACAGCATATATATGGGTCTTGTTTTTGTATGCATTCAGCCAGTTTGTGTCTTTTGGTTGGGGCATTTAATCCATTTATATTCAAGGTTATTATCGATATGTATGTTCCTATTACTGTTTTGTTAATTGTTTGGGGTTTGTTTTTGTGGGTCTTTTTCTTCTCTTGTGTTTCTTGCCTAGAGAAGTTCCTTTAGCATTTGTTGTAAAGCTGGTTTGGTGGTGCTGGATTCTCTTAGCTTTTGCTTGTCTGAAAAGCTTTTGATTTCTCTGTCAAATCTGAATGAGATCCTTGCTGGGTAGAGTAATCTTGGTTGTAGGTTTTTCTCTTTCATCACTTAAATATATCCTGCCACTCCCTTCTGGCCTGCATAGTTTCTCCTGAAAAATCGACTGATAACCTTATGGGTATTGCTTTGTATGTTATTTTTTTTCCCTTGCTTTTAATATTTTTTCTTTGAATTTAATTTTTGTTTGATTAATATGTGTCTTGGTGTGTTTCTCCTAGGGTTTATCCTGTATGGGACTCTCTGTGCTTCCTGGACTTGGGTGGCTATTCCCTTTCCCATGTTAGGGAAGTTTTCCACTATAATCTCTTCAAATATTTTCTCATACCCTTTCTTTTTCTCTTTTTTTTTCTGGGACCCCTATAATTTGAATGTTGGTGTATTTAGTGTTGTCCCAATGGTCTCTGAGATTGTCTTCAATTCTTTTCTTTCTTTTTTCTTTATTCTGCTCCTCAGCAGTTATTTCCACCATTTTGTCTTCCAGCTCGCTTATTCATTCTTCTGCCTCATTTATTCTTTATTGATTCCTTGTAGTGTATTTTTCATTTCAGTTATTGTGTTGTTCATCTCTAGATCTTTGTTAAACATTTCTTATATTTTCTCAATCCATGCCTCTGTTCTATTTCTGAGATTCTGGATCATCTTTACTATCATTACTCTGAATTCTTTTTCAGGTAGATTCCCTATTTCCTCTTCATTTATTTGGTCTCATAGGTTTTTAACTGGCTCCTTCACCTGTGACATTTTTATTTTGCCGTCTCATTTTTTTTCCTTTTTTTAATAAGTGGGATTGTGTTCCTGTCTTACTAGTTGTTTGGCCTGAGGCTTCCAACACTGGAGTTTGTAGGCTGTTGGGTAGAACTGGGTGTTGGTGCTGAGATGAGGACCTCTGGGAGACCTCACTCGGATGAATATTCTCTGGGCTCTGAAATTCTCTGTTAATTCAGTGGTTCAGACTCAGAGCTTCCACCACAGGAGCTTCAGCCCAACCCCCAGCTCCTGAACCAAGAACCTTCAAGCCGCATGGGGTGGCAAAAAAAAAAGAAAAATTAGAGGTATAACAAAGTAAAATATATATATATATATAAATAAAAATATAGATGAAACAACAACTGGAAGGTAAAACAGAACCACAGTACTAAAAAAGAAGAGAAAAAAAAAGGTGGCAAAGGCCTTGGCTGTGGAGGGCAGGGCCTAAGCAGGGGTGAAGTTTGGGCGGTGGGCAAGGCCTATGCTTAGGACTTAAAGGCCTGGAAAAGACCGGGGGGATGGGGGGAGCTTAGGCTTAACAGAACAGAAGGGACCCAGGCATGCCTCTCACCTCTGGTGTCAGAGGGCGGGGCACCGCACCTGGGAGCCCAGCAGGCTTCCTAGGCTGAAGTGGGCAGGGAAGATGCCCTCTGCTCCTCTCCTGCTCCTCCTGTCCTGGAGGACCCTCCTGCCTGCCTCCCCTGACCTCCCTGGCCTCCCTCCTATGCCCCCAGGACCCCCGCAGCCTGGAGGGGGCTTTGGAGGGTGTGGAAGTGGCCTGGGAGCTCAGCAGTTTCCCCCCGACCCCCCAACCTGGGCCCCAGTGGGCGGGGCAAACACCCTCTGCTCCTTTCCACTCCCCTGGTCCTGGAGGGCCCCTCCCACCTACCTCTCCCATTCTCTCCTGGGCTCCCTCCTATGCCCCCAGCACCAACCCGGCCTGGAGAGGCGTCTGAGGGCACAGGACCTGGCCCGAGAGCCAGGCAGACTCCCCTGGCCGACTGGGCAGGGGAGACACTGGGCCTCTTCCCCTGATCTGAGCCCCTGAGGGTCCTTCCGGGCGTGGGAACCCCCCTCCCCCATCTCAGCCACCCCTCGGGGGCACCCATCCTGTCTGGCTTCCACTTCTCCTCCCCACTCAGTCCCCGCACGTCCTACCAGTTCGCCTGGGGGTCCTTCCCGTCTCCTTGGCCCTCAGGGTCCCCCACCAGTATCCAGCAGGCGCCGTAGCTGTGGGGAGACATGAACGCTGCGTCTGTTCACGAATACTTGACTGTGTCCATCTCCTCTAATGGACTACATGCTAGAACAAAGGCTGTGTCTTATTAATCTCTATATATTCAGTATTAGTAAAGGAACTCACCCCTGGTAGGCATTCAGTAAATGCTGACTGAATAAACGTAATGTCGAAGAATGTGAATAACCATCTAGGAAGAGACGAGGGAGAGGAGGATAGACTGTGCTGAAGTAAATTCTGAAGCACATCGGAGTGTATGCGTACAGGGGTTGCCAAGCCAGACAAAGTGTAGAGCATCAGGAGTGTCAAGAAGGAGCTCTTGACCTTTAAATCACTTTGAAATGTTTCTAAAAGGATACACCGCCTCATGACTCAGCTGACATCAGTTACAGATAGGCTTCATTTAAATCTCTTTTTAATAACAGGTAAGAATGCTCATGGGGTGACTAAAGTGGCACCACATCCCTGTAGATTTGTGCTAACTCTGCCACTGAATCACTGAAAGTTCTAGTATGGGATGCATTAGGGACTTGGGGCCCAAGGTACCCGCCGCACAACCAGAAGGCTTGCTGACCTCAACTTAATTTTCAGGAACTTTTTTTTTTTTTTTTCTTTGCGGTACGCGGGCCTCTCGCTGTCGTGGCCTCTCCCGTTGCGGAGCACAGGCTCCGGACGCGCGGGCGCAGCGGCCACGGCTCACGGGCCCAGCCGCTCCGCGGCACGTGGGATCCTCCCGGACCGGGGCGCGAACCCGCGTCCCCCGCATCGGCAGGCGGACTCTCAACCACTGTGCCACCAGGGGAGCCCAAGCCCAATTTTCAGGAACTTTGATGGTGGAAGTGTTCAAAGGCAGAAAATTCTATACCATTTGTATTATATCCTGACGTTAAATGTTTACATAACTGAATTATTTTTCCTAAATGATGAACTAAAGTCTGGATGAATATATCATATTGCATTGGGGGCAGTGGTGATAGTTCAAAATGGTCCAGCAATTATAAACAGGACCACATCAAAATAAACCAAGGAAAACAGCGTTTTAAGAAAGGGAGGATGTGATTAAATCATCAACTGCTGTGACAGGCTGAGGAGGCTGTAGCAGCACGTGGGAGAATTGTCTGTCACTGGGGACCTTTTAGACATCAAGGGCAGTTGAGACAGGAGCAAGTCAGATGATAAGAAAGAGGTTTTTGATGCAAAGTAGCCCAGGGTGGCTTTTTCAAGATATCTAGTAGTAAAGAAAGTAAAGGAAGCTGCAAGAAGAAAGAAATGGTGGTGTTTTGTTTGTCTGTTTGTTTGCTTTCATTTGCTGTTATAAATAAGGAAGGGTTGACGGTGTCTGTAGATAGAATGGAAGGGGGTGCCAGTCAAGAGAGAGTTGATTATTTCAGGAAAAAGGAGCTGTTTCATGGAGGAAGATCCTGGAGAAGGTGAAAGATGATGTGTTAAATAGCATAGCTGGACAGGTTACTGTAGGTAAGGAAGAAAAGCCAAAGGCCTGAGGAATGTATTTTTTATAATTAGATCATTTTTATTTTTAAAAGATGCAATAGTCAGATAATTTCTATACCCAAATAATTCAGTCAGTGCTAAACAACCATTTTTCACATTTGCTTTTCTTATTAAAAAAGAAAAAGAAAAAGCTGAGCTTATAATGGAAAAATTCAATAATAAAAATGGTTCCTCTACTTAGGACATTATAAAATAAAAAATGTAATGTAAATATACAATACACAAATATGGAAGAAATAAACATACTAAAACATTGGGAAAACAAAATAATCAGATTATTTAAAAATAGAATAATTCATAATATTCAGAGTCATTGCCCCAAGAAACAAAATACAATATAAAATGAAAGTACATGAATGCAAAGGACATTCATAAATATCTATATTTGCTAGTTATTGCGCTGTCGAGGCTAAAACATTTAAAAGAATTTAGTGTCTTTCTTTAAGAGAGCGAATCCTATGCACAAAAAAATGTGGAAAAGCAGAAAAAAAGACTTTTTATTAATGCATTATAAGGCAACATCCTAAATATACCAATAAAAAAGTAGCGATGGTGGGGGAAGGAAAGGAACTGATTATTCAACTTGGGGAGGTACATCAGTTCTTTTAGATTTGTTGAGATTTTTTTAAATTAACTTATTCAGAGCACTAATGCAAATGTCCCTTTCAATCCAAAGGTTAAATCACCAAAAATAAAAATGAGGGTAGTAATTTGACTTACACCCTTATTATAATGAAGCACAAGTAAATTTAAGGCAGTTCTCTGAGAACCAACAAAATATGAAACCGTCCCTCGAACAAATAATGCATAAATACTTATGGCAGTTCTCTCTATTTTTATTCCTGTGTTGGGAAAGGTTTTGGTTATATAACATAATAAAAATAAGTCACACAGACATGATCACGTTCAAGTGAGAGCATGAGCTAATCAGTCAAAAATGCACTATAGTTATTTTCACACTGGCTCTACACCTGGAAGCAAACTTAGTCATCACCCTCATTTTGTCATCACGGAGAATTTCTGAGTGACTGCCTCAGACGGGAGCCGCAGGATTTCAAAAGACCCAGATCCAGACTGATAAATTGCTGAACTCTACAATTTGATAAAGGGTTCAGCATTATTTAGATCCATTTAACTTGGGGAAACTACTTAAGATTCACTGTGACTGAATCATACCCATTCCAAACTGTTGCTGAATGCATTGAACAAATAAATTCTTAGAATTAATACGGGCCCTTGTGATTACCGCCAGGCCCTGTATTAGGTTCCCCCTGCCTTACCAGCCTGGAGATCAAGTGAGGTCACATGACAAAAATGCCCTCCCTAACAAGTCTCTCTTCAGTATTTCAGGTAGTCCTCGGGACCTCCATGTGTCCCCAGACAGATCAGCTCACGTTCTTCCAGTGCAGCCTCTACGTGACGCCTGGCACCCACAAAGCCCTTTGGGGGACACTGGTCGGGCAAAATGTCCCTGCCTTCCCTTCAGCCCTCTGACCTCGGAGGTGCACAGCTCCTTCCTTGCTCACCAAGGAGGGAGTCTCTTTTCTGCCTCCCTCTATGTTGAGGGTGAACATATAATTTATTTTCTTAGCTTCAACAGTTTTGAGAGTGAGAGGGGGCTCTAATTAACAGTTACCCCAAGACAGAAGAATAGACTTGACCCATCCCAGGCAAACCAGCACATACAGTCAACAAATATATGGTTCCTGTCTCATCCAGGGCACTGAGGCAAGGGGCCTACCTCCTGGTTCTTCACCAGTCCTTGAGTCAAAACAGCTCTTTCAGTTCCTTCCTTTTCTTCACAGGCCTCCGACTTAGTCTCCAGGGCTGGCTGGGGGTTTGACCCCTGTGGTCCTCTCCATCGCCCACCAGGCTGTCTCCAGCTACCCACACAGCAAACTCCACTTCACAGATCCTCCCTCCCCCAGGCACACCCAGGCCAAGATGGCCGAAATCAATCCAAAGCTGAGACACCGCTGGGTGGCAAGCCCCGTCTAAGCTCAGTAATCAACACATTATCCCAACGGGGCAAAGAAAAAACAAAAAAGGAGAGAAAACAACCTTTTCATTGCCAAGGCCAGTTAATAAGTTTGCCTATTATGAATCATAGAAAAAAACTCTTGATTATTTCCCATCTCTTTGTCATTAAATATTGATAACTGCATCTGCCCCATTTCTGAAAAATTTTATAGTGAAGCAAAATTAGTGAAATGATGGCTGTATGGCATTACTGAGCCCTGGGAAAGGGAATTACACCCGTGGTCATAATAATGTTGCCTTCAAAAGAGGAGGAAAGGACAATTTCCTACCAGAAAAGCATCCATGAAATTTTCTTAATATTGACTGTTTAAAATGAATGTATCAACCACATTTATTAACATTTACTGACTGTGGGTAATCCATAAAAAATTGATGATCACACAGTCTAATAGTTAAGCGTGTATATTCCACGAGAGACTCCCAAATCTCTGAATAGAGTTTTGAATAATGGAGTACACAACAATATTTTGAAGCAGAAAGTTTTAGGGACAGATCATGACCCAATTATATGTACAGCTGATATAGAAAATAGTTTTAGGGCTTCCCTGGTGGCGCAGTGGTTGGGAATCCGCCTGCCGATGCAGGAGACACGGGTTCGTGCCCCGGTCCGGGAAGATCCCACATGCCGCGGAGCAACTAAGCCCGTGAGCCATGGCCGCTGCGCCTGCGCGTCCGGAGCCTGTGCTCCGCAAAGGGAGAGGCCACAGCAGTGAGAGGACCGCGTACTGCAAAAAAAAAAAAAAAAAAAAAAAAAAAAAAAAAAAAAAAAAAAGAAAATAGTTTTAGTGGAGACCTTAACAAAGATATTACTTTGCTTTCATTTTGCATTCTAGATAAGATCATGACATTTGGTTAAACATTAAATAATCAGACTACTAAATTTAGGTTTGTTCCATTAATCTAGATCGTTCCTAAGGAACAGAGAAAACCGTGACATTAGGCAAACATAAAGCATAGGACTTTGCACATTTTGGTTGCTCAGTGGACGCGTGCTGAGTTGATAACCTTGAAATGTCCCCAACCAGAAAGGCAATGCCTTCTCTTAGGACAGTATCCTGATTTTAGGCTAAAAACTAAGGATATCATTTCTGAGAATGGAGGGGTCATGCAGTTTGAGCTCAGACTGCTTTTCTAGGCTCAATAAGAAGTTTCACAGGGAAGGAGTGCAACTCTGAAGTGGGCGAGAGGCGGGGCAAGTGATCACATGAGGTCTGTGAATAATAGAACAATTCAGTTTGAATCCAAGTCAGGATGACACACTGCAAAACTGGAGCTCTTAATAAGAGCTTCCGTGAGGTCACTGGAGGGGCAGTGGTTTCGGGCAGGATACATTAGGCCCATATGCCACAATAGTCTCTCCTCCTCTTCGTAACTTTCCTGACTTTCTTAATGCCTGAAATCCCACCGTTGGACTGTCACTCTTTTAGGTCATGAAGTCTTTTTGGTCCTCTGGAATCTCCCATCAAAATGAAAATCACCCCCTGGGAAGATCAGATATTTAATCCAGTATTTCCAAAAATATATAGTTCTAGTCTCTCAACATGTTTCATGGGGGGGGGAAAAAAAACTCTGTGGTCAAAGAAATTTGGTAAATGCTCCGTACTTTGTTAACTCTTTAAACTTCACAATGCCAAAAAAAAAAAAAAAAAAAACATATTAAAGGCCCCAAAATATATTGCAGAAAAAATATATATAACTGTTTTATCCAGTATTCGCAAAATTATTTTGACTAGCAAACAATTTGGAATACTTTTTAACATTCAGAATACTGTACTATCAACTCACAATGGATCATACGGCTCTGGAAACAGGGACAATGTCATCGGCAGCTAGGGAACCAGGAATAGTTACTGGGTGACTAGACCCATTGTCATTGCAGATATTCATTGGCTATTATTGAATAATATCAACAGCGTCAATGTTTTTCTAAATTTTTTTTAGCCCCGTAGAAAAGTATTGATTGTGCATTTTAATGTATTTCATGTATTTTAAGTATTTTTATGTGTATTGTAATCCAGGTGTGAATGTTCCAGAATTATCCAACTTCCCTGTTTGTGGGTTTTAGTAGTTTCAATTTTTGCTTTCACAAACAATGCTGCCATGTACATTCTTATATATATTTCTTAATTGTGAAAAAGTTATGGGTATATATTTAGGATATATAGTAGGGTATATACCTAGGTGTAGAATTACTGGGTTGTATGGGCAAGTTCAGATTTACTAGGTGATGCCAATTTTTCCCCACTATGGTTGTATCAATTATTAAAGTATAAGAAATTCTGTTGGAAAAAAAAAAGTTAATGAATAAGGAAATCCTTGACTGAATAATGAATAGTACAGTATGTTTTTGAATTCTGGGAAAGAAATGGAATTAAGCTAAGCTTTGAAGTTTGGGCAGCCTTTGAATGGGCAGAGGAGGAAGGAGGGTCCTGCAGGGGAAACAATGAGAGCAAAGGAGGGGTGGGGGGGCACCAGGAACCACTGGCAGAGCAAACCACTCCTGAAGCTGGGAGAAAACACCTGGTCTCTCTCTCTCTATATATATATACTATATATAATATATATTATATATAATATATAATATATATTATATATAGTATATATATATATTATATATACTATATATAATATATATTATATATTATATATAATAATATATATTATTCAATTTACTAGAATATTATATATAATAGAATATTATATAAAATATTAATATTATATAAATAGTATATATTATTTACTAGAATATTATATATATTATATATATATAAATCTAATTACTAATCTCATCGGATAATCTGAACTTCCATTCATACCTAGCTAGAAATTAAAATCTGGCGGGATCATCCAATATCTAAATCCTAGGAAAGTAGAGTGAGAGTAAAGAACCCATTATCGTACTAAATGAAGTAAGCATGAAATGATAAATTGGGGGGAAACTAATTTTTTTAAACACATCAATGTAAAGTGTTTTTTCAATTGTGAATTGACCAATAAAATTTGTTTTACTTCTATCAACATTTGAATACATAATGGCCCTTTATATCTAAAAATGGAAAGCTTAACATTGTTTTATCATATTGCAGCAACTACAAAATGTTCTGAAAACTAATTTGAGAACTTAATAGCATAGTTCAATAAACATAGACTGTGAAATTACTAAAAAGGCAGGACTGTACTTATTTTGTTGGAGTTGACTAAGAAGCTGAGAATATGTTAATTACCTTTCCAATTAAAAGATATTTAGCAAAATTATGAGAGTCCACAAATAATTAAAGCCCTAGAGCTTTCATTTCTTTTTCCCATTTGGTTAGTTTAATTCTTCAGATTTAATTTCAGAATAAACCCATCAAAGGTTTAGATTTTGGGGTACTTACATATGATAACTGTTTTTACATTTCTGTTTTTGGCCAGGAACACTTCTACAATCTAAACATTAATTTTCATAATACTTGAAATATATTTGATCTTGAAGTTTAACAGCCTTTAATGCTACTATTTTAGTTGCAATTACAGATTCCCCCCCCCATATCCAAACATTAAGCTAAAATGGGGTAAAGTGGCAAAGCAATTGCCTTAGGACACTTCTTGCTAACAGATGCACAGACTAAATTGAGATAAAGCAGAGATACTCTACACAGTGCAAAGCTTTGTGGCTTGAGGCTGAAATGCTGAGTGTAGTTCCCAGGAAAGGAGCTTGGTGGCGCCACTCTCACCGCTGCACAGTTCAAGGTATGTGTTGTGTCTGTAAGGGCTACTGCAAAACAAACACTGAATGCTATTTTCACTTTTCGCCTTTTTTCGTAAAAAGGAAAATCCTCTTCGGAGTTTTTTCAGTTCGAAAAAATGGGTACTAATGTAGGCCTTTTGTAAAAGCAAAGTGGCTTTAAAAATTGAATACCTGTAATCATTAAAACCTACTCAATCCCTTATCAGATAAATGATTTGCAATTATCTTCTCCCATTCCATGGGTTGCCTTTTCACTCTGTTGGTAGTGTCCTTTGAAGCACATAAATAACATGGCACTATTTTAAGCACGACTCATTTTATCTTCATAACTCTATGAGGTAGGAACTATTACTATCATCCCTATTTTACAGATAAGAATACTGAGACATAGAGGGTTTAAATAATGTGCCAACATCCCCCATGGTAATGACTGAGCTTAGATTTGAGTCTGTTATGGACTGAGTGTGTCCTCCCAAAATTTGTAAGTTGAAACTTGACCCCTCAGTGTCATGGTATTAGGAGGCGGGGACTTTGGGAAGTAATTAGGATTAGATAAGGTGATGAGAGTGGAGCCCTCATAGGTGGAATTCGTGCCCTTGTAAGAGTCAGGAGAGAGCTCGCATCCCCTGTCTGCTTTCCTCCAGGTGAGGCTATAATGAGAATTTGGCAGTCTATAGAACCTGGAAGAGGGCTCTCACCGGAACCAAACATGCTGGCACACTGATCTGGAACTTCCAGCCTCAGAACTTGAGAAGTGAATTGTTTTGTTTATAAGCCACTCAGTCTATGGTACTTTGTGACAGCAGCCCAAACTAAGAGCCCATGGCGGGTAATCCCAGAAACACTATGTCACACACACTTCTTTTTTGTTGTTGTTGTTTTCTCAAATTTGAATTCATCCTTTTTTTTCAAAAAAAAAATTTTTTTTAATTCTTTATGTTTGGCTGCGTTGGGTCTTCGTTGCTGCTCACGGGCTTTCTCTAGTTGCGGCGAGCGGCCACTACTCTTCCTTACGGTGCACAGGCTTCTCATTGCGGTGGCTTCTCTTGTTGCGGAGCACAGGCTCTATCTAGGCACCTGGGCTTTAGTAGTTGTGGTTCGCGGGCTCTAGAGCACAGGCTCAGTAGTTGTGGCGTATGGGCTTAGTTGCTCCGCGGCATGTGAGATCCTCCTGGACCAGGGCTCGAACCTGTGTCCCCTGCATTGGCAGGTGGATTCTTAACCACTGCACCACCAGGGAAGCCTACACACACACTTCTTATAATGGGCATCAGTGACCTCCTGATCACCAAATCCAGCTATCTTTTCTTAGTCCTCATTCAACTGCCTAATTTTTTCTCTATCATTTAAAATCATGGTCCTTTTTATGTGAAACTTTCCTTCTCTTGGCTACTACATTTTTCTTGGTTCTCCTTCTATTTCCTTGAGATGGTTACATCTCCGTCTTCAGTCTTCTGTGCCTTTGTTCATGCTCACAAGTTCAAAGGCCTTACTTCAGCCCCCCTCTTTGCTTATTCTACATTCCCCAGGAACCATCTTTCCTCTGTTACGGGTTAAATTGTGTCCTCCAAAAAGATGCTGAAGTCTTAAGCCCCAGTGCCTGTGAATGTGAACTTATTTGAAAATAGGGTCTTTCCAAAGGATCAAGTTAAGATGAGGTCATCTGTGCAGGTTCTAATCGAATATGACCGTGTCCTAAAAAAAGGGCAACATTTGGACACAGGCACAGACATGAATAGAGGGGAGACTATGTGAATACACAAAGAAAATACAATCTACAAGCCAAAGAATACCTGAGCTACCAGAAGCCAGGACAGAGGGATGTAACAGATTCTCCCCTCAGGCCCTCAGAAGGAACCAATCCTGCTGATACCTTGGTTTCAGACTTCTAGACTCCACAACTGCGAGATGATACATTTCTGCTGTTTAAGCCACTTAGTTCGTGGTAATTCGTTATGGCGGCCCCGGGGCAACTAAACACTTTCCAAGGGCTTAGAGGCAACTATTCTGTGAACAGTCTCAAACTCACACCTCTGGTCCTAATTTTCCTTCTGAGTTCTAGGTGTATGGTATCAGCAGCAACTCATGACTATGCAACCGTGATCCTGCCTTTCCAGAATGTTGCTCTCCCCCCATCTCCCTTCTTTCTCACCTTCGGCCCCCAACTTAGCAACCTTTGTGAGTGAGATATCTGTGGCCCCAGCCACCCTGGCTAAAAGCCACAAAGTCACCTTTGAGTCCTCATCTTCCACCCCCTTGAAGCTGTCTCTATTTCTGTAATCCAAGAATCATGTGTGGTCCATTAGTTGGGGAGACTAGTCTCAGGTTCCCAGACCTGGCAGCCATTACATCCCATGGCCAGAGCCTGATACAAGGATTGGTGGCACTTTAGCCAAATATTGGGATGCAGACTCAAGGAATCCTTGCTGTTCTCACAGATGATATTATGACCCAGTATCTGGGCAGTGGTTTTGTTATGACCTGTTTAAATACCCAGAGAGTTTTGCCTGGCACCTTAATATACTTAAACTTGGGGCTTTCTGCCTGAACCCCGGCCCAGAGGCCGGAGTTCTGAGAGCTGCTCACAGATGTCCTTGAGGTCTGAGATTCCGACTCTTGCTCCGATCTGGATTGTAGCCATCGTGGCACCTGACCCCCGGCCAGGACACCACTGTCATGCTACATCCGTGATTCAGGCTCAGCTCGATTGTCTAATTCAATAGTGCCCAATGTCCACCTTTTTTTTTTTTTTTAATTAGCTCAAACGTACTTAATCATCTATAGTTCACGGAGCACACAATCTATTTTCTTATTTAATCCTAACAGCCATAGAAAAAAAATCCAGAACAGCGAAAAGTTAACTAGCTCACATGAGCTCGTGTAGTTCGTGTTCTTTGCGTCCATGCTCAGATTTAAGCCTCCTGGCTCCAAATCCCGTGCTCTTTTCTCTGCACAACATTGCATGCTCCTGCGTCCCTGGAATCCACTGGCCAGAAAGAACTTCCTTCCTGCCTAGATCAGCCCCACGGGGCCCTGTAGCTCCAGATCCCTACCTCTCCTCATCTGCCCTCGCCCCTGCTGTAGATAACTGACCCGTGTTCTATCAAATCTATCAAAGATTTGACAGAGAGCTGCTTTGGAAGTGACCCTAAGACTAATGATCCCCCTCTCCAAGGGCTGAAAATGGTTTACGGAACTGCAAAAACTACTTAGTACCGTAAACAAGTACGCCAGCTGCCAAGCGTAAGGGAAACATACTATTCCTATGGAGAAGACACGTTTTCGGAGGAATTGTTAAAGATGATATATGAGATTCCACGCAGCGCCAGTGTAAGCTGGAAAGGCCACAGATACTGACTTGAATAAGCGGCCACCCAGGACGCATTTCTCTCCCCGATTTTTTGTCTGCTTTTCCATTTCAAGATGATGGATGTTAATCTTTTATTAACCCTCTCTTACTCAGTATTAAAAGATAGCATGATGTCTTGTGTGTGCCAGTTTCCTGCCCTGGCCTGTGAGGTGTTGCACATATGGTGAAGAACACAGGCTCTGATGCAAGCCCGTCAGAGTCTTAGCCCCCCCACGACGGGCAGTGACCTTGAGCAAGTTACTTAACCTCTCTGTACCTTATTTTCCTCACTATAAAATGGAGCTATTAATAGTATACTTGCCGCAGTGTTGCTGGAAGGATTAAATAATTAATGTAAGTAAAGTGCCTACAGCAGCACTTTGCCTGTGGAACTTGCTATTTAACTATTTGCTGTTCTATAGGTACAGGAATGAGGAAGTTAGCACACCCAAGTCACTGGAGGAACCATTACTCCTGGCTAGTCAGAGGAGATTTTAAAATGAAGACTTCAGAAAGCTCACACTATTAGTGCCATGGAATGTCTCCATCTTCCCGCTTATACAACACATGTAAATAATTAGTTTTTGACAAAAGACCATCCTCTCAATCTGTTGAATATGTGCGACCCTCATAGTATTAGTTAGAAGATGCCAGCCACCTTAGAACCACAGAACAAACTCTGTTGCAGAGAAAATAGTTGGTCATTAAGGGGGAAAAAAAAAAAAAAATTGGCAATGGGTATAGGGTCAGAACAGCCTGCCAAACACAATTTCTTGAAAAAGATGAGATAAAGGCCCATTATAATTTGTCTCCAGGGGCCCACTTATAACTGTTAGCAAATTAAAAGATCTGTAATAAGTTACATCTTCCTGTGTTTCCTTTTGTATAAGCTTAAAACTTACAATCTGACTTAATTGTCACAGAAGAAAATGATTAATCAAAACAACAATATAATTGTACGACATCTTGTGGTTCTGAGTTACTTTTTTTTTTGGCGGTACGCGGGCCTCTCCCTGCTGCGGCCTCTCCCGTTGCGGAGCACAGGCTCCGGACGCGCACGCTCGGTGGCCACGGCTCACGGGCCCAGCCGCTCCGCGGCACGTGGGATCCTCCCGGACCGGGGCACGAACCCGCGTCCCCTGCATCGGCAGGCGGACTCTCAACCGCTGCGCCACCAGGGAAGCCCTGAGTTACTTCTTTACAGAGAAAAAACAGTGTTTCCTATGATAGTGTCAGGTTATACAGACTCCTTAATAATATAACATATACAGAATTATCCTTATTGTTAGATCTACTCACTTATCAATTGTAAAAACTGAGCCTGCAGTCAGAAACATTTTAACAAACTATATTATTTCCATAGATTACAATGTAACTTAAGAAATTAAAATATGAACACTATTTAGAGATGTGAAGTAATGTTATATAAAAAAAAAAAGCTGACACAATTATATCAATTATCATGTAAAAATTATATAGGTAAATTGTTAAGGAAAGAGCCAGGAAATGTATTAAATTATCTATATTTGTAGGTATAAGGGTCTATAGTTTTTTATAATATGCCTCATATATTCACTTTTTAAACAAATCGTGACTGAAAATGAGTGTGTCACTTTTCAAAACCCTATGTAGAGTTACATTACAAGAGAAGTAACCACCATAAAATAAAGACCAGGAATAAGAATTTATTTAAAGAGGGAAAAAAGGAGATATTGATCAAATGAAATTTCACTGTCTTGATGAATTAATTTCAAAGTTTCCTTGTGATCTTGATCTACAGAATGTTGTGATACATCATTACCATATGCAGCTCTCCTAACAGACCACATAGTAATGCTGGGAAAGGCCGATTAAACTAGTTCTTTTTGGATTGTTAAAAGCTAGATTGAATGTCCAGTGGTAAGACTCCTGTTCTGATAAACTCTTCTTTATCTAAATACCTGCCTTTCTCCTAATCTCATTGACTCCACCAGCACTGAAGATAGCAGCTGTGCCATCTGATAGAAGATAAACCCTTGTGCCTGTTTTCTACCCTTGTTGAAGAAAACCTTTGAATTTGTAACTTGGGCTGAAGATACTTATCAAACAATCTTTAGTTGCCAGGAATTCAAAAGTGGGCCATGGCGGCCACTGCTGGAATCTGGTCTCTCTGCTTCTATTTGCTTAAAAAAAAAAAAAAAAAAAAAGAAAAGAAAAGAAAAAAAGAGAAAGTATCAGCATGGAATACTTAAGCAAAGTTTAGTGCACTTAACCAGAAAGATCCTGCAATAACCTTCTGCAGGAATTTATTTCAACTATGTAGCAAGCCTGCTGAAGAAAAGCTGTTCAAATGTTACAGATAATGCCCTAGATCCCATTACAGTTCTAATTTCATTGAGGCTCTGGATTCTTTTAAAATAGTATGTGTTAACACAGTTTCTAACCTAACTACACAAAGTAGATTTTGCTTTTGAGAAGCCAGCTCAGAGGAGACCCAAGGCCGATATAAAGTTAAACTGATATTCTAAACTTAAACTGATCCAAACTTGTTTTAGGACTTTTTTTCCCCAAGTTTTTTAAATGCACGTCATATCACAAGAAGTGTTAAAAAAAATTAGCTTTTAAACATTCATTTCCATTAAAAAGAGTTTTTGTGTTTTTTTTAAGGTTTCATTTCCATGTTCCAAAGACCCAAAGATCCTGGAGTTAGAGTGTTTTTACCCTCAGTTAGGCCAGTGTATCCAGTGGGGAATTATTTTCAGCAATGTTTCTTCCCCAAGTTTTGCACTTGCCTGCAGTTTGTCTCCCTGGGCCACTGTCCTGCTCTCCCCTCCTTCATCATATTTGAGCTCCCTTGGTTGGGACATAAAACTAATCTGACTAATAAATAAATCCATGCTGATATCTGAAAGGACCCCAAGAAATACAAATTCAACTGGGCTCTTTCTAAACTTAGTAACTTCTTCCCTGTACTGCTGAATAATTGTACCACTTTCCTCCAACAAGAACTTCCCATATTGGCAGTCAGTGAGTCATTTATTTTCGGTTCACTCGTGACCAACTACATTTATTATTTATTCTTCGCCCCAGCATCTTAAAACTCGTGGTCTCCTTCCTCTATTAATATTCAGCCAACATTTATTGAGCACCAAACAAGATGCAAAGGGTTGAGGGCTGAATAATTCAGAAATGATAGCCAAACAGCCTAGAGTATAACTAATGCATAAGTAAATAGGAATGGTTCATGAAGGCAAGAACCACGTCTGGCTGGTTGTCTTTTTGGCTTCTTCAAGGGCCCACAGTTTCCAGGTTATGAACACCTGTTTTAGACTCATTTAAAAATGAGTTTGTGTAAGATGGAGTACTAGGAAGATGTGGAATTCGTGTTTCCTCACAACTAGGGCACCTACCAGGCACCAGTGGGGGTTCACAGACACGTAAGGGGACGGGAGGAAGCCCCCAGCAACCAGGTAGGACGTGGGGTGTGGGAAGAGTTGGGGGGGGAGAAATGGGGTGGGACAGGACTGGCGCCCCTGAGGGGTGGCTGGGGGAGGGGAAGGGCTCCCACGCCCGAAGGGGGAAACTGGGGAACCACTGGGAGGGCAGAGGATCAAAAGGGAGTGTGGCCGGGTTTCCCCTGCCCACATGGGCCCCCGGGAGCCTGCTGAGATCCCGGGCCTGATCCTGTGCCCACCGAGGCCCCCTCCAGCCGCGGGGGGAAGGGAGAGCAAAAGTAAAGGCCGGACCTCCGGGACCGGCACTCCTGAGGGGTGGCTGGGGGAGGGGAGGAGTTCCTACACCCAGGGGGATCCACCCATGGTTAGGGGTCCAGCAGTGACGGGGGAGACCCTGGGGGAGATGGTGGGGGAGGGGCATGGAGGAACGGAAGGGAACGGGGCCAGTGCTTTCCCTGTCCGCTCAGCTCCTGGGCCTAATCCTCTGCCCTTGGAGCCTCCCTCCTGCCACGCAGAACCCAAGCCCCGCCCCTCCATCCCCACCCACGGCCCTACCTCTACACTCGGAGACACCCTCCAACAAGCTGGGCCTAAACCCCACCCACACACCCTCAGGGAGCTACCTCCAAACTCTGGAACTCCACACCCCAGAGGCCCTTCTTCCGGCCCGTTGCCACTCCCCTTCTGGCCCATTGCCACTCCCCTTCCGGCCCGTTGCCACTCCCCTTCCGCAAAGGTCGGAAGCAGAGGCCCCACCCCATGCTTGAACTCACCACTCCCACCCCACCCTAAATCCCGCCCCTGCCTAAACTCCACCCCCACAGCCAAGGCTTTCTTTTTTTTCTTTTTTCCTCTTTTAGATTGGGGTTCTGTTTATTTTTCCTAATAAATCTTTTATTTTCCTAATTTTATTTTATTTTTTATACTTTGTTACTGTTCTCTCCTTATGGCTTGTTCACCCCCCCAACCAATTTTTTTTCTTTTATCTGTTGCGGTTTTATTTTATGTAGTTGCAGTTGTTTCCATTAGACTTTTATTTTCCCTAATATATTTTTTATCTTTCTAGTTTTATTTTGTTGTTTATTCTTTGATATTGTAACACTCCTTTTTCTCTTTCTTTCTTCCTTCCTTTTTTTTTTTAATTTTTTTTTAATTTTTACCATGCCATGAAGCTTGTGGGATCTTGGTTCCCAGGCCAGCAGACCCCAGGAAATATCAATTGGAGTGAGGCCTTCTGGAGGTCCTCAACTCAGCACCAAGACCCAGCTCTAACCAACTGCCTGCAAACTCCAGTGCTGGAAGTCTTACACCAAACAACCAGTAAGACAGGAATACAGCACCACCCAGGAAAAAAAAAAAAAGGACAAAAAAATTTGTAACAGACAAAGGAGCAAGGTTAAAACCTACAAGACCAAATAAATGAAAACGAAATAGGCAACCTACCTGAAAAAGAATTCGGAGTAATGATAGTAAAGATGATCCAAAATCTCAAAACCAGAATGAAGAAAATACAAGAAACATTTAAGAAGGATCTAGAAGAACTAAAGAGCAAACAAACAGTGATGAACAACACAATTACTGGAACTAAAAATACTCTAGAAGGAATCAATAACAGAATAACTGAGGCAGAAGAACGGATAAGTGAGCTGGAAGATAAAATGGTGGAAATAACTGACAGGGAGTAGAATAAACACAAAAGAATGAAAAAAACTGAGGACAGTCTCAGAGAGCTCTGGGACATTAGACCCACCAACATTTGAATTATAGGGGTCGCAGAAGAAGAAGAGAAAAAGAAAGGGTCTGAGAAAATATCTGAAGAAATTATAGTCAAAAACTTCCCTAACATGGGAAAGGAAATAGTCAATCAAGTCCAGGAAACACAGAGAGTACAATACAGGATAAACACTGAGAAACATGCCAACACATATTAATCAAACTATCAAAAATTAAATACAAAGAAAAAATATTGAAAGCACCAAGGGAAAAGCAACAAATAACATACAAAGGAATCCCCATAAAGTTAACAGCTGATTTTTCAGCAGAAACTCAAAGCCAGAAGGGAGTGGCAGGACATATTTAAAGTGATGAAAGGGAAACACCTACAACCAAGATTACTCTACCCAGCAAGAATCTCATTAGGATTTGATGGAGAAATTAAAACCTTTACAGATAAGCAAAAGTTAAGAGAATTCACCACTACCAAACCAGCTTTACAACAAATGCTAAAGGAACACCTCTAGGCACGGAACACAAGAGAAGGAAAAGACCGACAATAACAAACACAAAACAATTAAGAAAATGGAAACAGGAACATACATATCAATAATTACCTTAAATGTAAATGGATTAAATGCTCCAACCAGAAGACACAGATTGGCAAAATGGATACAAAAACAAGACCCATACATATGCTGTCTATAAGAGACCTGATTCAGACCTAGGGACACATACAGACTGAAAGTGAGGGGACAAAAAAAGATATTTGATGCAAATGGAAATCAAAAGAAAGCTGGAGTAGCAATTCTCATATCAGACAAAATAGACTTTAAAATAAAGAGTATGACAAGAGACAAAGAAGGACATTACATAATGATCAAGGGATAAATCCAAGAAGAAGATTTAACAATTGTAAATATTTATGCACCCAACATAGGAGCACCTTGATCAATACATAAGGCAAATGCTAACAGCCATAAAAGGGGAAATCAACAACAACAAAAGAAGGGGAAATCAACAGTAACACAATCATAGTAAGCGACTTTAACACCCCACTTTCACCAATGGACAGATCATCCAAAATGAAAATAAATAAGGAAACACAAGCTTTAAATGACACATTAAACAAGATGAACTTAACTGATATTTATACGACATTCCATCCCAAAACAACAGAATACACTTTCTTCTCAAGTGCTCATGGAACATCCTCCAGGACAGAATATATCTTGGGTCACAAATCAAGCTTTGGAATTTAAGAAAATTGAATCATATCAAGTATCTTTTCTGACCACAATGCCATGGAAACAGACATCAATTACAGGAAGAAAACTGTAAAAAATAAAAACACATGGAGGCTAAACAATATGCTACTAAATAACCAAGAGATCACTGAAGAAATCAAAGAGGAAATTAAAAAAACACCTAGAAACAAATGACAATGAAAACACGCGACGACTGAAAACCTACGGGATGCAGCAAAAGCAGTTCTAAGAGCAAAGTTTATAGCAATACAGCCCTACCTCAAGAAACAAGAATCATCTCAAACAACCTAAACTTACACCTAAAGCAATTAGAGAAAGAAGAACAAAAATTACCCAAAGTTAGCAGAAGGAAAGAAATCATACAGATCAGATCAGAAATAAATGAAAAAGAAATGAATGAAAGGATGGCAAAGATCAATAAAACTAAAAGCTTGTTCTTTGAGAAGATAAAATTGATAAACCATTATTCAGACTCATCAAGAAAAAAAGGGAGAAGACTCAAATCAACAGAATTAGGAATGAAAAAGGAGAAGTAACAAGTGACAGTGCAGAAATACAAAGGATCATGAGAGATTACTACAAGCAACTATATGCCAATAAAATGGACAACCTGGAAGAAATGGAAAAATTCTTAAAAAAGCACAGCCTTCCAAGACTGAACCAGGAAGAAATACAAAATATAAACAGACCAATCAGAAGCACTGAAATTGAAACTGTGATTAAAAATCTTCTAACAAACAGAAGCCCAGGACCAGATGGCTTCACAGGCGAATTTTATCAAACATTTAGAGAAGAGCTAACACCTGTCCTTCTCAAACTCTTGCAAAATAAGGCAGAGGGAGGAACAATCCCACAGTATTCTATGAGGCCACCATCACCCTGACCAAAACCAGACATAGGTGTCACACACACACAAAAAAAACTACAGGCCAATAACTCTGATGAACATAGATGCAAAAATCCTCAACAAAATACTAGCAAAGAGAATCCAACAGCACATTAACAGGATCATACACCATGATCAAGTGGGGTTTATCCCAGGAATGCAAGGATTCTTCAATATATGCAAATCAATCAATGTGATACACCATATTAACAAATTTAAGGATAAAAACCATATTATAATCTCAGTAGATGGAGAAAAAGCTTTTGACCAAATTCAACACCCATTTGTGATGAAAATTCTCCAAAAACTAGGCATAGACGGAACCTACCTCAACATAATAAAGCCCATATATGACAAACCCACACCAAACATCATTCTCAAAGGTGAAAAACTGAAACCATTTCCTCTAAGGTCTGGAATAAGACAAGGTTGCCCACTCTCACCACTATTATTCAAAAGAGTTTTGGAAGTTTTAGCCATAGCAGTCAGAGAAGAAAATGAAATAAAAGAATCCAAATCAGAAAAGAAGAAATATAACGGTCACTGTTTGCAGATGACATGACACTATACATAGAGAATCCTAAAAATGCTACCAGAAAACTACTAGAGCTAATCAATGAATTTGGTAGAGCAGCAGGATAAAAAATTAATGCACAGAAATCTATTGCATTTGTATACACTAATGATGAAAAATCTGAAAGATAAATTAAGGAAACAATCCCATTTACCACTGCAACAAAAAGAATAAAATACTTAGGAATAAACCTACCTAAGGAGACAAAAGACCTGTATGCAGAAAACTATAAGACACTGAGGAAAGAAATTAAATATGATACCAACAGATGGAGAGATATACCATTTTCCTGGATTGGAAGAAGCAACATTGTGAAAATGACTATACTACCCAAAGCAATCAACAGATTCAGTACAATCCCTATCAAATTACCACTGGCATTTTTCACAGAATTAGAACAAAAAATTCCACAATTTGTATGGCAACACAAAAGACCTGAAATAGTCAAAACAGTATTGAGATAGAAAAATGAAGCTAGAGGAATCAGGCTCCTGGACTTCAGACTATACTACAAAGCTACAGTAATCAAGACAGTATGGTACTGGCACAAAAACAGAAATATAGATAAATGGCACAGGATAGAAAGCCCAGAGATAAACCCACACACATATGGTCACCTTATGTTTGATAAAGGAGGCAAGAGTATATACAGTGGAGAAAAGACAGCCTCTTCAATAAGTGGTGCTGGGAAAACTGGACAGCTACATGTAAAAGAATGAAATTAGAACACTCCCTAACAGTATACACAAAAATAACCCCAAAATGGGTTAAAGACCTAATTGTAAGGCCAGACACTCTCAAACTGTTAGAGGAAAACATAGGAAGAACACTCTATGACATAAATCACAGCAAGATCCTTTTTGACCCACCTCCTAGAGAAATGGAAATAAAAACAAAAATAAACAAATAGGACCTAATGAAACTTAGAAGCTTTTGCACAGCAAAGGAAACCATAAACAAGACGAAAAGACAACCCTCAGAATGTGAGAAAATATTTGGAAATGAAGTAACTGACAAAGGATTAATCTCCAAAATATACAAGCAGCTCATGCAGCTCAATATTAAAAAAACAAAGAACGCAATCCAAAAATGGGCTGAAGACCTAAATAGACATTTCTCCAAAGAAGACATACAGATTGCCAGCAAACACAGGAAAGGATGCTCAAAATCACTAATCATTAGAGAAATGCAAATCAAAACTACAATGTGATATCATGTCACACCAGTCAGAATGGGCATCATCAAAAAATCTACAAACAATAAATGCTGGAGAGGGTGTGGAGAAAAGGGAACCCAGTTGCCCTGTTGGTGGGAATGTAAATTGGTACAGCCACTATGGAGAACAGTATGGAGGTTCCTTAAAAATCTAAAAATAGAACTACCATATGAGCCAGCAATCCCACTACATACATCCTGAGAAAACCATAATTCAAAAAGAGACATGTATCACAATGTTCACTGCAGTAATGTTTACAGTAGCCAGGACATGGAAGCAACGTAAGTATCCATCAGTGACAGATGAATGGATAAAAAATATGTGGCACATATATACAATGGACTATTACTCAGCCATAAAAAGAAATGAAATTGAGTTATTTGTAGGGAGGTGGATGGACCTAGGTTCTGTCATACAGAGTGAAGTAAGTCAGAAAGTGAAAAACAAATACCATATGCTAACACATATATGGAATCTAAAAAAATTAAAAATGGTTCTGAAGAACGTAGGGGCAGGACAGGAATAAAGACACAGACGTAGAGAATGAACTTGAGGTCACGGGGAGGAGGAAGGGTAAGCTGGGATGAAGTAAGAGAGTAGCACTGACATATATACACTGTCAAATGTAAATTAGATAGCTAGTGGGAAGCAGCTGCATAGAACAGGGAGATCAGCTCAGTGCTTTGTGACCATGTAGAGGGGTGGGATAGGGAGGGTGGGAGGGAGATGCAAGAGGGAGGGGATATGGGAATATACGTATGCATATAGCTGATTCACTTTGTTATATAGCCGAAACTGTATAACACAACACTGTAAAGCAATTATACTCCAATAAAGATGTTTAAAAATAAAATTAGTTTTGTTTCCAGGGAGGGGGCCAGTATGAAGTTGGAGGAGGGGGGTGTACAAACTATTGGGTATAAGATAGGCTCAATGATGTACTGTACAACACAGGGTGTATAACCAATATTTTGCAATAACTGTAAATGGAAAGCAATCTTTAAAAATTGTAAATAAATGAAAAATTTTTTAAATAAATAAATAAATTAGTCTGTAATCCCTGCAATGGGAAGATGAAATGAGTCCACAATGTCCTGTTTAGAAAGTTGGAAGAAAAGTAGGTTTGGAACGTTGCTATAATCCATAGATAATCAAATCTCTATTTCTAAATTTCAGGGATGTCAAAATCAAAATAGTAATCAAGGTGAAACTACTTTGCTAACCAGGAAAAGAATATAAATTAGTGAATAACCATTTAAAAATATCTAATGAAATTTCTTTTCTTCTGTTGTTTTTAGTTTTACTTTTTTTCCCCTTAGAAATCAGATTGAATAGGTCTAAAAGGTAGAAAAGTTTCCAAGGAGAAATCAGAAAATTGTTTACATTTTACCAGTTCCTGACAGGACCTTCATTGAATCAGTGCCATTTATTTTAGACTAAAAGTCGTTCATTTCCCTAACTCTTTCTGCATTTAGTAAAATTATTTAATTCTAAGTGGCACACTTCAGAGTCTGTGTCACTCCCATTTAAACCCCAGTCTGCTCCCCGGATGTGGCAGGTAAGGAAAATGGCAGAACCAGGGATGGCCTCAGTCACTAGCTTTCAAACAAGTGACAGCTGACTGGTAGTTTGAATCGCAGCTCCTCTCACTCCACTTCCCTCCCCAGACTTGAAGCCTTACCTATGAAGGTCATGGCGACATTAGATGTGATAGTGAGCCTGCAGGACCAGAAAGAAACAAGGACTGTAAACCATGGCCACCCCTTGGGGAAGCTGACCCTGAGGACAAACAGCGTATTTATTTTTTATGCCCAAATGTGTTCCCTTTATTTTACTATAGCCTGAAACTCTGCCAGTTTGAAACTCACTAGAGCTAAGGAATAGACACTTCTAGCAGTGAAAACATTTAATTCTCTTGGAGGGTTAAATTTAATACCTATCATAGGAATACGCTATTTGCCAAATCTGGGCTAGGACCTGCAGGTCGTAGAGGAAGGTATCAGTGAAGGTGAAGAAAACACAATCCCTATCCACCTGAAACCAGTCTGGTAGGAAGAAAAGGTATAGAAACAGATGGTTACACCACAATGTGTTATATGTCATAATAAATAATACATTATAGGCACTTCCCTGGTGGCGCAGTGGTTAAGAATCCACCTGCCAATGCAGGGGACACAGGTTTGAGCCCCGCTCCGGGAAGATCCCACGTGCCGCGGAGCAGCTAAGCCCGTGCGCCACAACTACTGAGCCTGCACTCTACAGCCTGTGAGCCACAACTACAGAAGCCCGTGCACCTAGAGCCCATGCTCCACAACAAGAGAAGCCACCCCAACGAGAAGCCCGCGCTCCGCAACAAAGAGTAGCCCCCACTTGCCACAACTACAGAAAGCCCGCACACAGCAATGAAGACCCAACACAAACCAAAAATAAATTAATTAATAAATTTTAAAATAAAATATATATATATATATATACATTATAATTATTTTTATAAAGCTATTTCTCAAGGTATTAGCAAAGGCTTCACTGTGAGTGTGACTTTAGAGCCGGGCCTCGGAGGGTCAACTGAAATTCCATATCAGGGAGGAGGGGTCAAAGAATTACAGAGAGAGTGGTCTGCATGAGGGCAAAAGGGAAAAAAGCTGCCCTGCTTGGCAATGAGGAAACAAGTGGCCTGGCCACAGGGTGTGCAGTGCACGTGAGACTCACAGAACTGGTAAGGAGCAAGTTCTGAAGGGAGATGACAGCCAGGTGGGCCAAGGACTTAACAGCTGACTTTAAAAGAGTCAATAATTTCTTTTAGTCAAAGGAAAGATAGGGCAATGTTGGAACTGGCAGGACAGGTCCAGATTTGTATTTTCTAGAGAATACTCTGGCAACAGCACTTCTTGGTGAATCCATTTAAGTTTTCTTAAGATCTATCTGGGAAGCTGTACCTGGGAAATGGGAAGGCAGGAAGGAAAATTTAGACACATCAGAGCATGGGATATTTTTGGCCTAGTATCGTCCTGCAGGGGATTTAGAACAAAACAGGAGTTCAGCATGCATGAGGGAGGTGGCACAGGAGGCAGAAAGAGAATTTTAGCAAATGTGAAGTTAAACACGGATGTTTTTCCCTGATATTTATTTATTTATGGCCGTGTCCGGTCTCAGTTGTGGCACGCGGGCTCTTCTTTGTGCGGCATGCGGGCTTCTCTGTAGCTGTGGCGCACGGGCTCCAGAGCGTGAGGGCTCTTGTTGTGGCGTGTGGGCTTAGTTGGCCCGCAGCATGTGGGATCTTAGTTCCCCAGATCGAACTCACATCCCCCGAATTGGGAAGCAGATTCTCAAGCACTGGACCACCAGGGAAGTCTCAAACTCGGGTTGTTTTAAAGCAGGGTTGGCGAACTATGGCCTATGGGCCAAATCCAGCCTTCCGTCTATTTTGTCCAGCGCAGCTAAGAATGTTTCTATATTTATAAATGGTTGGAGGAAAAAAAAAAAAGAAACCTCAAAAGAAGTATAATATTTGTGACAAGTGGAAATTATATAAAATTCAAATTTCAGTATCTGTTAGTAAAGTTTTACTATAACAGCTACGCTCATATGTTTATGTATCATCTTTAGCTGCTTTCACACCACAGCAGCAGAGCTGCATACTTGTGACAGGGACTGTATGGCCCGAAAAGCCTAAAATATTTACTATCTGGCCCTTTAGAGAAAAGGTGGCAGGGATGTCCAAAGAAAGCTGTAAGTCTAGACATTGGGAAGCCAGCCCTCTGCCTTCGTCCTGCTGTTGGGTTCCGGAAGGTATGTGTGACCCGCAAGTCATATAAATGTATGTGCCCCCAGTGGTGCTGCATGGGCTTTGCAAAGACTGGGGGATTTGCTACACTGGTGTATTCAGGCCTTCGGGGTATACCTCTCTCTCTGACAAACCCCATCCCTACTTCCCAGTTTCCTGCACCAGAGGTCCATGACCCAGAATCCATAACTTTGACTACACTATTAGCATTTATGATTCAGCTGTCTTTAAACTTTTTTTTTTTTTTTTTTTTTTTTGCTGTACGCGGGCTTCTCAGCGCTGTGGCTTCTCCTGCTGCGGGGCACAGGCTCCGGACGCGCAGGCTCAGCGGCCATGGCTCACGGGCCCAGCCGCTCCGCGGCATGTGGGATCTTCCCGGACCGGGGCACGAACCCGTGTCCCCTGCATCGGCAGGCGGATTCTCAACCACTGCGCCACCAGGGAAGCCCCCTCAGCTGTCTTTAAATAAAGTTTACAAAAGGATTTGATGGGCTAGTTTGGGAATTTATGAAAATGCTCTCCCAGCTGCAGACACTGATGTGAAAACGAACTTCTACGTACAGCCTGTTTGTAAATTGTGGACCTGTACATCGTGGCTTAGAGTATCGTGGAATTTTCATTCATGTGGCTGAGCCTAAGTCGATGTGACTTAATAGTGTTAAGGCTCATAAACGATGCCTAGGGCCTGGAAGCACGCCAGTAAGTTTCCTGATTACTACATGCTGACTACTTCAGATTATTGTTGGAAAGCTAGTGAATGAGGCAGACAGGATGTAACACTAGAGATTAGTTTTATGAATTAGAATTTATCACTGATTTCAAGTTATGTCTGGAAGAAAAGATACTGGGGTGGGGGATTAACTAAGGTACAGATTAGTTCATAGGACTTAAACCTAAATGCCTTTATTGATAAAAATGTATAAAGAACTACTCTGCAAAAACATTTCTGGTATTTACGCTTAAAAGCATGAAATGTTTTACAGAATTGTTTTTTAATCCATTGTAGAAACACTTACAGAGTGCTTATGAGATGCCGAAAGCCATGGCTGGTCCTGGTGATACAAAAATAGGTAAAACATGGTCCCTTTCCTCAAAAAAAGCAAGTACTCTTAAAGAGAGAAAACCAGAAGAGGAAAGCAAAATTAATAAATTCATTCATTCATAATTAAAATGAAAGTACTGTTTTTTAGTTCAGTTTTGACACAAAAAGAGTAGTCATTTCAAGATAAACATGCTCATGTCTATAAAGCATCTGGAGTTTCTTAGCAGAAAGACTAAACAAATACAAAATTATCAAAGACCAAGTCCATCTTTATTTTTAATTCTAGTCACAGTAGAGGAAAAAAGACTTAGGTGGTACCTTTGGGTCATTCATTGATCCTGAAGTTGGAAAGGGCAATTACAGTCATCAGAATCTGAGGGGGATTGGACCCACCACAGATACCAGAATCCACGGATGCCTGAGTCCCATATTTGCCCTCAGTAACCACAGACACCCAATCTGTGGATTCATCTAACCGCAGATCCAGATCATAAATACTACATGATCTGAAGTTGGTTGAATCCACGGCTATGGAACCCTGCAGATACTGAGGGCCTGTATATTTATTGAAAAAACTGAGTACAAGTTGCACCCAAGCAGTTCAAACCCATGTTGTTCAAGGGTCAGCTGTATTATTCAAGATAAGCTACCACATGCCAGTGATCAGAATCCTGACTTAGTTAAATCTGTATCCCCAGAAGTTAATACCATGCAATATATACAAAAAGGGGTTACTACGTTTGTTGAATCAATGTTTTACTACTTTATCGTGAACCCCAATTTTGAATGTGTTTGTAAAATATAATTCTGAAACTGGTTTTAGGAAATTCTAGCCTACGGTCATAATAAGAGTATTTTGGCTGCATAAAGTTACAAAGCAGGGCTTCCCTGGTGGCTCAGAGGTTAAGAATCCACCTGCCAATGCAGGGGACATGGGTTCGAGCCCTGGTCCGGGAAGATCCCACGTGCCGCAGAGCAACTAAGCCCGTGCACCGCAACTACTGAGCCTGCTCTCTAGAGCCTGCGAGCCACAACTACTGAGCCTGCGTGCCACAACTGCGGAAGCCCGCGTGCCTAGAGCCCGTTCTCTGCACAAAGAAGCCACTGCAACGAGAAGCCCGTGCACCGCAAGGAAGAGTACCCCGCGCTCGCCGCAACTAGAGGAAGCGTGCATGCAGGAATGAGGACCCAACACAGCCAAAAGTAAATTAAAACAAAAAAAGTTACACAACAGTGTGAGGCCAGAAGTTTGCCCCTGGCAATTATTAACCCTCTGTATTGAGCAAGGCAAAAGGAAGAAGGTTCCCAAACTCAACCCATCATTTGAATTTATTATTCTGTTCCACCTTGATAAGGATAATGGTACTTTCTGAGACTCGTGTGAAAAGAAACTGCTTTAAAATATCCAGCATGAGCATAATTAACTCTTTGTTAAACTATATAAGTCATAATAATAGTCACAATAATAATAAATTCTAGTAGGTCTAATGTAATATGATATCATAATGTCATATACAATGGGAAGATTAGATATGTAATATTTTTAATGTGCTTACACAGTGTCTGCGACATAACAATTGCTTAGAATGTAATATTTTATTGTTATCCACACTTACTGGAAGAACAATGGTGCGAATAAACCAAACTATTTCTTCTGAAACTTGGGATTAATTGCATAAATTTTCATTCAGCAATAGATTTCTTTCCTTGAATTAAATCTGCCCTTGTTGTTTTCAGTTTTTATTTACTCATTCATTCGTAACATATACATTAAGAACCATTCATTCAAGCAAACATTTAGTGAGCTTAATCAATGTTGTCTTCCCTTATATTTTTAGGGCTGGACTAAACATTCAAATATATCTTGATCCCTACTCTCAAGGAGATCACAGTCTACTAGGGAAGCCAGACAAACAAATCAAAGGTTAAGCTGTCTGCCATGACATAGGGATGCTTGTGTACGGTGAGGTAGAGCTTCCAGTCCACAATACAGTGTTAAGCTTCCTTTAAAGAGGCAGTGCTTGGGCAACAATTTTAAGAAATTAGCAAAGTTTAGCAAAGTAATGGAGGTAGGAGCCAGAATCATCCCAGGGAAACATGACATTTTAAAAAATGCAATTTTTTTTTTTTTTTTCTGAAGCAACGGATACATGTTGGGTGTCTATTTGGCTTCCTAAAAATCTGATTTAGAGACAAGGATTCATTGTATCAGTGGGGTGATCCCAGGAGACACTGGGAGGACCGTGGGAAAGTAAGCTGGGAAAGGAGAGGCAGCCACAAAGGTTACTTTATCAAGTCTGTTACCACTGTGGTAAATAAGATAAATGGAACTCAGTTACACTGGGGAATTCTGGGAGTTGATATAGGACACAGGCCTTAGAGTTACTCAACCAGAGGAAGGAAGTTGGACTCCTCACTCATGCATCAGTTTTTGATAGTTGTTGGTTGAGGACAGCTGGAGGAGAAAGACATCAGGCAGTTGGAAGTCACTCTCACCAAAATGGTAAGGCCTTGGCATAGGGTGGCAGGGTGGGATCTCAAACACTACTTGCTGCCTTTGGCAGACCTAGAAATTAGACTGATGGGCAAGGATGGATGATGAAGAGGTTTTCATACCGTGCCTGGGAACTTGAACTTTCACCTTAACATTACAAGAGCTTTTGAAACATTTTTTAAAAGAGATAAGGGAAATAAGTGGGGGCTAGGCTAATTAGAAGCTGCTGCAGTTCTCACAAAAATCATGCTGGCTTGGAGGAGCTTCAAGATGGCGGAAGAGTAAGACGCAGAGATCACCTTCCTCCCCACAAAGACATCAGAAATACATCTACACGTGGAACAGCTCCTACAGAACACCCACCGAACGCTGGCAGAAGACCTCAGACCTCCCAAAGACAAAGAAACTCCCCACGTACCTGAGTAGGGCAAAAGAAAAAAAGAATAAACAGAGACAAAAGAATAGGGACGGGACCTGCACCGGTGGGATGGAGCCGTGAAGGAGGAAAGGTTCCCACACACTAGGAGCCCCTTCGCGGGCGGAGACGGCGGGTGGCAGAGGGGGAAGCTTCGGAGCCGCGGAGGAGAGCACAGCCACAGGGTGCGGAGGGCAAAGCAGAGAGATTCCTGCAGAGGATCGGTGCCGACCAGCACTCACCAGCCCGAGAGGCTTGTCTGCTCACCCGCCGGGACGGGTGGGGGACGGGTGGGGGATGGGAGCTGAGCCTCGGGCTTCGGTCGGATCCCGGGGAGAGGACTGGGGTTGGCGGCGTGAACACAGCCTGAAGGGACTAGTGCGCCACGGCTGGCCGGGAGGGAGTCCAGGAAAAAGTCTGGAGCTGCCGAAGAAGCAAAAGACTTTTTCTTGCCTCTTTGTTTCCTGGTGCGCGAGGAGAGGGGATTAAGCGCGACGCTTAAAGGAGCTCCAGAGATGGGTGCGAGCCGTGGCTGTCAGCACGGACCCCGGAGACGGGCATGAGACGCTAAGGCTGCTGCTGCCGCCACCAAGAAGCCTGTGTGCGAGCACAGGTCACTCTCCACACCTCCCCTCCCGGGAGCCTGTTCAGCCGCCACTGCCAGGGCCCGCGGATCCAGGGACAACTTCCCCGGGAGAACGCACGGCGCGCCTCAGGCCAGTGCAATGTCACGCTGGCCTCTGCCGCCGCAGGCTCGCCCTGCATCCGCGCCTCCCCCTAGCCTGCGTGAGCAGGAGCCCCCAAAGCAGCTGCTCCTTTAACCCCGTCCTGTCTGAGCAAAGAACAGATGCCCTCAGGCGACCTACATGAAGAGGTGGGTACAAATCCAAAGCTGAATCCCAGGAGCTGTGGGACCAAAGAAGACAAAGGGAAACCTCTCCCAGCAGCCTCAGGAGCAGTGGATTAAATCTCCACAATCAACTTGATGTACCTGCATCTGTGGAATACCTGAATAGACACAAATCATCCCAAAATTGAGGCGGTGGACTTTGGGAGCAAACCATTTCCTTTTTCTCTTCTTCTGAGTGTGTATATGTATGCTTCTGTGTGTGATTTAGTCTATATAGCTTTGCTTTTACCATTTGTCCTAGGGTTCTGTCTATCCGTTTTTTGTTTGTTTTTTTAGTATGGTTTTCAGTGCTTGTTATCATTGGTGGATTTGTTTTTTGGTTTGGTTGTTCCTTCTTTTTTTTTAATTACTTAAAAATTTTTTTTAATAATAATTATTTTTTTAATTTTAATAACTTTTTAATTAATTAATTTTATTTTACTTTATCTTTTTCTTTCTTTCCTTTTTCCTCCCTTTTATTCTGAGCCATGTGGAGGACAGGCTCTTGATGCTTCAGACAGGCGTCAGTGCTATGCCTCTGAGGTGGGAGAGCAAATTTCAGGACACGGGTCCACCAGAGACCTCCAAGCTCCACTTAATATCAAACAGCAAAAGTCTCCAAGAGATCTCCATCTCAACGCCAAGACTGAGTTCCACTCAAGGACCAGCAAGCTACAGTACTGAACACCCTATGCCAAACAACTAGCAAGACAACACAACCCCACCCATTAGCAGAGAGGCTGCCTAAAATCATAATGTCACAGATACCCCAAAACACACCACAAGTGGACCTGCCCACCAGAAAGACAAGATCCATCATCATCCACCAGAACACAGGCACCAGTCCCCTCCATCAGGAAGCCTACACAACCCACTGCACCAACCTCACCCACTGGGGGCAGACACCAAACACAACGGGAACTACGAACCTGCAGCCTGCGAAAAGGAGACACCAAAGACAGTATGTTAAGCAAAATGAGAAGACACAGAAACATACAGCAGATATAAGAGTAAGGTAAAAACCCACCAGACCTAACAAATGAAGAGGAAACAGACAGTCTACCTGAAAAAGAATTCAGAATAATGACAGTAAAGATGATCCAAAATCTTCGAAAAAGAATGGAGAAAATACAAGAAACATTTAAAAAGGACCCAGAAGAACTAAAGAGCAAACAAAGAAACATGAACAACACAATAAATGAAATTTAAAATTCTCTAGAAGGGATCAATAGCAGAATAACTGAGAAGAACGGATAAGTGACCTGGAAGATAAAATAGTGGAAATAATTACTGCAGAGCAGAATAAAGAAAAAAGAATGTAAAGAACTGAGGACAGTCTCAGAGACCTCTGGGATAATATTAAATGCACCAACATTCAAATTATAGGGGTCCCAGCAAAAGAAGAGAAAAAGAAAGGGACTGAGAAAATATTTGAAGGGATTATAGTTGAAAACTTCCCTAATATGGGAAAGGAAATAGTTAATCAAGTTCAGGAAGCACAGGGAGCCCCGTACAGGATAAATCCAAGGAGAAACACACCAAGACACATATTGATCAAACTATGAAAACTTCAATACAAAGAAAAAATATTAAAAGCAGCAAGGGAAAAGCAACAAAAAAACATACAAGGGAATCCCCATAAGGTTAACATCTGATCTTTCAGCAGAAACTCTGCAAGCCAGAAGGGAGTGGCAGGGTATATTTAAAGTGAAAAAAAGGGAAAAACGTACAACCAAGATTACTCTAGCCAGCAAGGACCACATTCAGATTCAACAGAGAAATTAAAACCTTTAGAGGCAAGCAAAGCTAAGAGAATTCAGCACCACCAAACCAGCTTTACAACAAATACTAAAGGAACTTCTCTAGGCAGGAAACACAAGAGAAGGAAAAGACCTACAATAACAAACCAAAAACAATTAAGAAAATGGTAATAGGAAAATTCACGTTGATAATTACGTTAAATGTAAATGGATTAAATGTTCCAACCAAAAAACACACACTGGATGAATGGATACAAAAACAAGACATACGCTGTCTACAAGCGACCCACTTCAGACCTAGGAACACATACAGACTGAAAGTGAGGGGATGAAAAAAGATATTCGATGCAAATGGAAATCAAAAGAAAGCTGGAGTAGCAATTCTCATTATCAGACAAAATAGACTTTAAAACAAAGACTATTACCAGAGACAAAGAAGGACACTACATAATGATTAAGGTATCAATCCAAGAAGAAGATTGAACAATTGTAAATATTTATGCACCCAACATAGGAGCAGCTCAATGCATAAGGCAAACGCTAACAGCTATAAAAGGGGAAATCCACAGTAACACAATCATAGTAGGTGACTTTAACACCCCACTTTTACCAATGGACAGATCATCCAAAATGAAAATAAATAAGGAAACACAAGCTTTAAATGATACATTACACAAGATGGACTTAATTGATATTTACAGGACATTCCATCCCAAAACAATAGAATACACTTTCTTCCTAAGTGCTCATGGACCGAACATTCTCCAGGATAGATCATATCTTGGGTAACAAGTCAAGACTTGGTAAATTTAAGAAAATTGAAATTGTATCAAGTATCTTTTCTGGCCACAATGCTATGAGACTAGATATGAATTACAGGAAAAAATCTGTAAAAAATACAAACACATGGAGGCTAAACAATACACTACTTCATAACCAAGAGATCACCGAAGAAATCAAAGAGGAAATCAAAAAATACCTAGAAACAAATGACAATGAAAATACGACGACCCAAAACGTATGGGATGGAACAAAAGCAATTCTAAGAGGGAAGTTTATAGCAATACAATCCTACCTTAAGAAACAAGAAACATCTCAAATAAACAACCTAACCTTACACCTAAAGCAATTAGAGAAAGAAGAACAAAAAAAAAAAAAACCAAAGTTAGCAGAAGGTAAGAAATCATAAAGATCAGATCAGAAATAAATGAAAAAGAAATGAACGAAAGGATGGCAAAGATCAATAAAACGAAAAGGTGGATTTTTGAGAAGATAAACAAAATGGATAAACCATTAGCCAGACTCATCAAGAAAAAAAGGGAGAAGACTCAAATCAACAGAATTACAAATGAAAAAGGGGAAATAACAACTGACACTGTAGAAATACAAAGGATCGTGAGAGATTACTACAAGCAACTCTATGCCAATAAAATGGAAAACCTGGAAGAAATGGACAAAATCTTAGAAATGCACAACCTGCCAAGACTGAACCAGAAAGAAATAGAAAATATGAACAGACCAATCACAAGCACTGAAATTGAAACTGTGATTAAATTCGCCCAACAAACAAAAGCCCAGGACCAGATGGCTTCACAGGTGAATTTTATCAAACATTTAGAGAAGAGCTAACACCTATCCTTCTCAAACTCTTCCAAAAGATAGCAGAGGGAGGAACACTCCCAAACTCATCCTATGAGGCCACCATCACCATGATACCAAAACCAGACGAAGATGTCAAAAAAAAGGAAAACTACAGTCCAGTATCACTGATGAACATAGATGCAAAAATCCTCAACAAAATACTAGTAAAGAGAATTCAACAACACACTAAAAGGATCATACACCACGATCAAGTGGGGCTTATCCCAGGAATGCAAGGATTTTTCAATATATGCAAATCAATCAATGTGATACACCATATTAACAAAGTGAAGGAGAAAAAACATATTATAATATCAACAGATGCAGAGAAAGCTTTCGACAAAATTCAACACCCATTTATGATAAAAACCCTCCAGAAAGTAGGCACAGAGGGAACTTACCTCAACATAATAAAGGCCATATATGACAAAACCACAGCTAGCATCGTTCTCAATGGTGAAAAACTGAAACCATTTCCACTAAGATCAGGAACAAGACAAGGTGGCCCACTCTCACCACTCTTATTCAACCTAGTTTTGGAAGCTCTAGCCACAGAAATCAGGGAAGAAAAAGAAATAAAAGGAATCCAAATTGGAAAAGAAGAAGTAAAGCTGTCACCGTTTGCAGATGACATGAAACTATACATAGCGAATCCTAAAGATGCTACAGGAAAACTACTAGAGCTAATCAATGAATTTGGTAAAGTAGCAGGATACATAATTAATGCACAGAAATCTCTTGCATTCTTATACACTGAAGATGAAAAATTTGAGAGTGAAATTAAAAAAAACACTCCCATTTACCATTGCAACAAAAAGAATAAAATACCTAGGAATAAACCTACCTAAGGAGACAAAAGACTTGTATGCAGAAAATTATAAGACACTGATGAAAGAAATTAAAGATGGTACAGACAGATGGAGAGATATACCATGTTCTTGGATTGGAAGAAGCAACATTGTGAAAATAACTATACTACCCAAAGCAATCTACAGAGTCAATGCAATCCCTATCAAACTACCACTGGCATTTTTCACAGAACTAGAACAAAAAGTTTCACAATTTGTATGGAAACACAAAAGACCCCGAATAGCCAAAGCAATCTTGAGAAAGAAAAATGGAGCTGGAGGAATCAGGCTCCTGGACTTCATACTATACTACAAAGCTACAGTAATCAAGACAGTATGGTACAGGCACAAAAAAAGAAATATAGATCAATGGAACAGGATAGAAAGCCCAGAGATAAACCCACGCACATATGGTCACCTTATCTTTGATAATGGAGGCAAGAATATACAATGGAGAAAAGACAGCCTCTTCAGTAAGTGGTGCTGGGAAAACTGGACAGCTACATGTAAAAGAATGAAATTAGAACACTCCCTAACACCATACAGAAAAAAAACCTCAAAATGGATTAAAGACCTAAATGTAAGGCCAGACACTATCAAAATCTTAGAGGAAAACATAGGCAGAACACTCTGTGACATAATTCACAGCAAGTTCCTTTTTGACCCACCTCCTTGAGAAATGGAAATAAAAACAAAAATAAACAAATGGGACCTAATGAAACTTAAAAGCTTTTGCACAGCAAAGGAAACCATAAACAAGATGAAAAGATAACCCTCAGAATGGGAGAAATATTTGCAAATGAAGTAACTGACAAAGGATTAATCTCCAAAATTTACAAGCAGCTCATGCAGCTCAGTATCACAAAAACACACAACCCAATCCAAAAATGGGCAGAAGACCTAAACAGACATTTCTCCTAAGAAGATATATAAATTGCCAACAAACACATGAACGAATGTTCAACATCATTAATCATTAGAGAAATGCAAGTCAATACTACAATGTGATATCATGTCACACCAGTCAGAATGGGCATCATCAAAAAATCTACAAACAATAAATGCTGGAGAGGTTGTTGAGAAAAGGGAACTCACATACACTGTTGGTGGGAATGTAAACTGATACAGCCACTATGGAGAACAGTATGGAGGTTCCTTATAAAACTAAAAATAGAACTGCCATATGACCCAGCAATCCCACTACTGGACATATACCCTGAGAAAACCATAATTCAAGAAGAGTCATGTACCAAAATGTTCATTGCAGCTCTAGTTACAATAGCCAGGAGATGGAAACAACCTAAGTGTCCATCAACAGATGAATGGATAAAGAAGATGTGGCACATGTATACAATGGAATATTACTCAGCCATAAAAAGAAACGAAATTGAGTTATTTGTAGTGAGGTGGATGGACCTAGAGTCTGTCATACAGAGTGAAGTAAGTCAGAAAGAGAAAGACAAATACTGTATGCTAACACATATATATGGAATCTAAAAAAAAAAAAAAAAAAGTCATGAAAAACCTAGGGGCAAGACAGGAATAAAGACACAGTCCTACTAGAGAAGGGACCTGAGGACATGGGGAGGGCGAAGGGTAAGCTGGGACAGACTGAGAGAGTGGTAGTGTATATATGGACATATATACACTACCAAACGTAAAACAGATAGCTAGTGGGAAGCAGCCGCATAGCACAGGGAGATCAGCTCGGTGCTTTGTGTCCACCTAGAGAGTTGGGATAGGGAGGATGGGAGGGAGATGCAAGAGGGAGGACATATGGGGATATTTGTATATGTATAGCTGATTCACTTTGTTATACAGCAGAAACTAACACACCACTGTAAAGCAGTTATGCTGCAATAAAAATGTTAAAAACACACAAAAAATTATGCTTGCTTGAGCAAAGTTGGTGACAGGGGGGATGTAGCATAGTGGGTGGTGTAGAAATATATTAAGGTGAAGGAATTCTGAATTCATGTGGAAGGAGGAGGAGATGCAAGACGGCAAGGAGATTCCAGGTTTGTGTCTTGAAGAACTAGATAGAAGGCAGTACCCTTCACCCACATTGAGGATTCCAAGAGGAGGAAACAAATGAGGGAATGAGCAGTGAGATGAGATTTGGAAATTGTGTGTGTGCAGTAGGCTGTAGAAATCCAGAAATTAACAGATACTTCTGAACTGGAGACATAGCTTCGAGCTTTCTCAGAGCGTAAATGGTGGTTGAAACTGTAAGACATTGTCTAAGGAGGCTCTAGGCTCCTGGAAGATGAAGACGTTAAAGTCTAGTGGGGAGCAGGGCAGGTAAGCAATTATGGGATGTAAGTATTGGCATAAAATGCCATAGGAGACTTAAATTTTAGGGGAAGCAAGGAAACTCGACCCAGAGGGTCTTTTTGTGTCAAACATGAAGGATGAATCTGTATCGATTAGTGGAGTGACTGGGGACTGGAGCGTTGCGGGCAGTACCACCTGTTTCAAAAACAAGTTTAAGAGGACAAATCATTGAACTTGTGATAAGTTAATATACAACCAGGCTAAAGTTTGCTCTGCCATTATTGCTGAATAAAGGCACTCCCTGAAAGTGAATGTGAACTCGCAGGAACAATCCGTATCCCCAGTAGCCAGCACACATTAGGTGCTCAATAAAAGCTGGCTGAAATGATGGGGTCTGTTCAAAGAATGTAATGTAATGTAATATAACGCAAAATAATTTCAGAAAGACTACTCTCCTACTTAACTGAGAGGAAAAACTTGTAATCATGTCATTTTATTCATTCAATAATTATTTAATCCACTACTATACAAGCTGCAAGCCCGGGTGTCTATTCCTTAAGGCCCCATAAGAACACCCAGCAGGTCAACAGAGTTTACCCTGCCTTCCTTAGTTAATGGAAACAATAGTCCATGTGAATGAAAAGGCATCTGATTCACACTTTCATTTACATAAACAGGCTCTTCCCTTAGTCCTGATTAGAGACTTCCTATTATAAACATATTCAGTCTAAACCAGCCCACCTACTACTTGCCTTAATTTGCTGCCCTGACCTCTAGTAACTTTGTTATTATTTCCCTAACACCTAATATAGCACCTGACTCAGAGTACTAGTTGTGTAAAAAGTATTTGTTAACTAACTCTCAGAAGTTAGGTAACTTATGATTAAAAATGACGACTTCACTTTCAGTATTCTAAAGTTTTCTGCATCATGGTGAATCTATCATTTCTGACCACATGGAACTCTTTCTTCAGTCTTCTTGTAAAGGTACTACTATTTTGCTTTAGAGATCTACCCCTCAGTCCCTAGACACAGTTCTGGAAAGCACTCCTAAGCCACACTCCCTCTCCTGGCCAAGAGAGGGGAACAGGACCATGGTAGACAAAGCCTATACTTTTTAAATGTGATTTGAAATATGAATAAAGTGACCCAGGAAGTGAAGACAGTAGGTCCTTCTTGCTCTGCTCTAACTCGTATTTTTTCTTCACACTGGGTCTTCAGATTTCTTTCTGACTTATGGGCTACTCCATAAATTGCAATAAATTTTATTTTAGCTTAACTCATTCAGAATTAGATTCTGCTGCTTGTAACCAAAGGATTCTAATCATACATAGTTCTAAAATTCTATGAGACTTACTTTAGTAAGAGGAGAGAGAAAAGGAGGAGAGCAGAAAATAACAGAAGCACACTGAACGGAGAGGCAAAGCAAATATAAAACCGAAAGATAAATTTTACCAAACTAATCTTTTTTTTTTTTTTTAACCAAAAGACGAGTTGTTTATTTTTTAATTATTAAGTGTGAGCCCGCAGTTACTGGCTTTCAAATTTGGTGAGAGTAAGGATCACGTGCGCCGCCTGTTTAAATGTAAATCTCCAGGCCCTGCACCCAGAGGTTCTGATTCTGTTGGTCCGTGTGGGGCCTGGGCATATGCATAATTACAAGCTTCTCAGATGATTCTCAGGCCATGCTTTGGAAACCACTGCTTTAGGTTCCACTGTATATGAAAAATGGCAGTTAATCAGGTCTGTGAGCACAGCAAAACAGGCCTGTTCCCAGCTCAGTTTTGCTAAACAATCCCAAACTTCTAGCTGTCACAACAGTCTGATGACATGTTCTAGCTTTGCCAGTGACAATGGTGGCCTATCAAGTGGACTGCAAGATATACATATGTATAATAAAACAACAAAGGCTAATTTTCAATTTTCATTTTGCCAAACAAGGGCCAATGAAATTACAAGAGGGAGAACTTAGAAAACTAAAACCATCATCTTTATTTTATAGTCCAATTTTTGTTATTTAGAGAAAAGCACCTTTCATAGGGGTATAACTTTATTTCCTATTGATCTTTTATATATACTTGTGTTCATTCAAAATACCATCATCTGCATGAGAAGAAAATCTTTATTATAAAGGGTGAAAATTCATTATTACAAAGAATTCCTTAAGGTTGAGGTGGGGTGGTGCCAAGATATTAATTTTCGTTTTTTTTAAGACTTTGATTTGTTACTGGAGCAACCCTACAAGTAAAGTTATCTATCGGGCCAACATATGTACATACCATGTAATGTCCATAGACTTGTTGGAAAAACTGAGTTTACTTTTTCAAAAGCCAAAAAAATGGGTCCCATGTGGTCCTACCTTAGCATTTGTATACAACAAAGAATTCCAAATACTTTTCAAAAAATGTGGTTAATGCTTTTACATAAACATCTTTATATAAAAACTGTAAGACAAATATGTTACAGGAAGTAGCCAAGGTGTGTCTGTGTTTGTATGCAATGCCAATTTTTGGTTACAATATTTTTTCCATATTTTATGATATTTAGCTTGTAATAATTTAGTTTGTAATAATTGTTTGATTATACCATAGATGCCATGCAAAACTTTCATCCTGGAAACAAAGAATAGTATTTTTAAATTCCTTTTACGTTTTTTAAAATTCCTTTAAATTCCTTTAAATTTTTAAAATTCAATTCAACACGATTAAAAAATTGTTAACTGGAAACCCACAAGATGCTCATTACTCCACTAGACACTGGGGGAAAAATGTATAAAGTGACAGATTTTATAATACAACTCTACAAAGCAAGAGATTCAAAAGCAGAGTTTAAAAACCAGAAGCTAGCCAAGGCATGGTAACGATGATTATGAGGTCACGGTTGTAGAATACGGAGCCCAACACACAGTCCTCAAGGAAGTCCATGTAATAGCGCTAAAGTTAACAGAAGACCTCTGTTCTCTGTCCTACTTCCTGCACATGACACTCACAAGGTTCTCTTTAGGGAGGAAAATGTGCAGTAAAAACTAGTGTCTGAGCACTGAATTCATATTCAGCAATTAGTCATGGACTCGGAGAAGCACTGGTCATTATTTCTACACAAGCTTACGAATCACAGAGTCAAAGAAATAAACACGAAACTTTTTTATTAGAAATTCAGGTCTAAAAAAAAGCTGCTTTGCTCCATGCTGCTGGCACATGGGACCATCACAATAGACCCTGTGGGCTACAACTTTCACCAAACATTTACCAAACATTCCCTTTTTGCGGCACAGAGACGACTAGGTTAGAGGGGAATGATTTTTCTTGTCACCCTTCTTGGCACTATTTTTCATTGGTCTTTGGCTTTTCCTTCCTGGTAACCTTCGTGTACCTGATAATCCTTACTCTTGATGACAATTCTCAGACTGTGGAGAGCAGGGGTAGGTTCAGTTGCTTCCTTCGTGGGCACCAGCGATACGGGAATTTTTAATTCAGTTCAGCGTGACTCAACAGTCGCTTATTGGATACCCATGTGATGCTCTGTGCTCCACTAGACACTAGGAAGGGCGCAAAAGATGTGTTGCGGGATTCCTGCCCCCACGAGCTGGGAATCCTTTTGAACGGTAGATAGATCGATAGATAAGCACCAGCTGGAGGACGATGAGACGACAGGTGAAGCTCTGGGAACGAGGGTGTTGGTGGTGGCAGTGCCCCTTAGCAAGGAGCTTGTCTTGGGTTATGAGACTTGTTTTTTGTTTGTTTTTTTTTTTTTTAATTAATATATGCATAGTATGTCTCTTGGCTTATACTTGCTTTTAGTGCTCAAGAGAACGATAGTAGGAATATTCTTACGAAAACCAGGCAGGACGGTATTCAGCAGTATAGAAATTTGCAAATTATGGGTAGACGGTTATCTCTCAGTGCTAGGAGAAGGCTGGATTACATAAAGCAGATGTGGATAATAAAGGAAAGGAATTCCATATCTGTTGGAATGTACATCTAGATGATTCTCCTGTCCCAAAACAGGGATCTTCAGACTCCTTTAACCCCGAAGCAAATTTCAATGAAAATAATACATGGTTTGCCATTTCAAAATCTTGACCAACCAGAGTCAAACACAGAATTATCAGTAATGAGTAATAACCGGAGAAATGAAGTTAGAAAGAGAAGCATAAAATGGAATTCAGGCCCCGGGAAATGATCTTTCCCCAGCTTGGGGCTAGCACGGCCTTAAGCATCTTCCAGACGTTGTCTGTTTTTTCGCGAGAATCCCTATGTTGTCATCTGCTTTCCCTCTGCTAAAAGTGATTGATTAACTGGAGGTAAAACTCAGTTGGGTACCACCGCAAAAATGATAGGTTTTTACGTGTTAACTTTATTCGTGGTTGTGTGAGAGCCACTTGGTTCCAGAAGAAGATGCTGTAGAGCTTTCGCGTAGGTTTTCTGGCTGAAGGAGGCAATCGGAGATGGGAAACAGCTCACTTAGAGCCCATGCGTCAGCTTAAACTATTTCGTAAGCAATCAATTAAACGATGCTTCAGCAAGCAGAAAGGCTTGCTAAAGCAGTGGGAATTTACTATATAGAAAGTGGGTGACAAACATTAGAAGACTAATTAATAATCAAGATAACAAAATACCATTACTGAGGAATTCTGAGCAAGAGTTTACCGGCTCAAACTGTTTTTTGTTTTAAAAACAAACAAAAAAAAATATAAGGCACAGAGGTCACACATTAGTGTTTTTGTGGAGGGAAATTATGAAACTAGATGAAGGCAAGATTTCTCAGCTTTCAGTCTGGGGCACTTTGCATCACACTGGTGGTTTCCAACTGGCTTCATCAGCATCATGTGAGAACTTGTTAGAAATGCTACCTCTCAGTCGCCACCCCAGACCAGTGAAGCAGAAACTCCAGGGGTGATGCCCAGCAAGCAGTGTTTTAACAAGTTCTCCAGGAGGTAGGTTCTGATGCACACTGAAGTGTGAGAACCACTGCGCCGCAAGGTGGCTCTGTCACAGAAGGCGGAAGAGGCTGATGTGGACCAAGGCTGTACCCGTGCAGTCGGAAAGCCAAGCAGCAAGCTGGAACATTCTTGGGAGCAATGAGGCCTCACTCTGACAGGGGAGATGGACTTTTGGGTTAAATAGTAGAAGACGTAGAAGGTTAATGGTAGAAGGGAAATTCCAAATTCAGGATCTAAGGAAGAACTCCAATTCTCTAAGAACCACCGGGTCTTTTACGGCCTAGGCCTTATTACTTCAACCTTAACTCCTTCAGTCAAAGTTTCAACTGTGCAGATTTGGGAACCGTTTAAGGGTGTATTTCTAATTTTATAATGAAGATCAGTAGCAGAAAAAAAAATGTCACTTTTCAAAATTGACCTTTTTTTGCTTCCTGTGTTAAACATAATTATTTTGAAAATGACAGACCTCTCTAAATTTAGTTTATGTAACATATGGAAGATTAAGGGGAAGGGAGGAAAAAAAAACCTCACAGATGAGGCAAGGTTGAGTTTGCCTATTTTACATTATTACTGTAAAATTCCTTCGCCTTGAAAAACACTCAAGTTTCCTTTCCATGTGACTCACGAGCAAATTTCTGTTCCTTAGATGTGGATCCTGTATTGTGTGGATCAGGGATATCAAATACCCAAAATATGAAAAAAAAAAAAAATCACAGCTTATATTTTAGTGTTAGAATAAGGAACTAAACAAGTAGAAAATCCCCTTTCATGATTGAGAAACTCATGTTAAGCTTAGCAATATTAGTAGCATTAAAATACTTTTATGTTATGTCCTCAGGATATCCATGAATAATGAAAGCTACAACCAACGCTGCTGCCATTAGTTTAATGTGGCTCACACAAAGATCTTATAAACTGCTTCTAAAAGCTATACTCCGTTTCACTCATTTCCTTTTATCCCCCTCTATCCTTTTTAAAGACGTGGACTCATTTTTCTGGATAATACCTTTTAAACTCTTTATCAAATATGTACTCAATAACTATCAACTACTGTAGGAAAACTGCAACTCAGTGCCTGAAACCATAATATACAAGATAATTATCAGGGCCGTACACTCAATTTGTCAGATAGTTTTCTAGTTACCACCCATAACTGAAGCCATTTCCACAGCAGAGGTTGTAGGTACAAAGAGAGTAAGAATTTTGTTAGGCGGTAACTGTGAAATAAAATGAAGACCTTGGACTAAAAAGTTTGTTACTATTTAAGAATGTTTCTTCTGTTCTTTGTGTCTTTCCTTTGCAAAGTATACTTTAGTTTTAGATGTGCAGATATAATCAGAAGCCAGTGTTTTAAGTTTCCAAAATTGCGGAAAAGAATGCGACTTATGTACTGAAGTATTCAGGGCTAACACAATGACACAGGGCTCAACTCTCTGCAAAGCTTGCCTGAACAGAAAACCATGATGCTTCAGGCATGTAACAGGGTGGTGCTGGTGTGTTTGCTGAGATCGTTCTCAAGACTGTTCTTTCAACACAAGCAGTCTTTCAAGTGTACTAACAAACTCCACATTCATAACATTGTCCATGAAAAGTAGAGAATATCGTGAAGGGTACTGAATGTAACCTGCACTGATATAACAAAGATACTGACTTGTTATTTTCTACTCTGAAGTGTAAAGTTAGCAGAGATTGAGAAAACGAGCTGTTTGTTTAAGAAAACAGTTACCGTTTTGAGAGCTGATCCAGCTCTCATGGATTAAAAAGTTTAATTGTGTGAACAAAGTAATATATTGAAAATAAAATATCTAATTCTCTACTGCACAGCAGTGACCACTGTACAGCTTAATCTCTCTCCTCCAGTGAATACTCAGTATGACAGGCCAGGTTTCTGGTTTTCTGAGGCAGCTCCTCAATGACTAGCCATTTAAATTCATTCCTACAACTGAATTCATAACAACTTCCCTCCCAAAACCCTAGAATCAAGTTATATTGTTATGATTAGACAATGTTATAGAAAATAAAATGCATTTTTAATAACTCCTCTTCCATCACAACTTTTTTTCGAGTCTCTGATGCAGAGTTACTTCCAAATCCACTTTATGAGAACAATCAGACTATCTCCCTCATGGTCAGCAAACTCCCTCATTTATACTATTCTGTTATTCCTCTTTCTTATACTTGTCCTTCCTCTTCCTCAGTATTGCTGTAGGCACTCTGAAAAATTATCAAATACCTAACTAATGATTCTAAAGATCTCTGTCTTATTTCTATTACCTTGAGGAAAAATGGAAAAGAAAGGGGAGTCCATATTTGTGGTGAACCTATTGTGTCAAATACAGAGATGTGGAATCTTTACAAATAGTCCTTGTGGTGGCTATAATCATAAGCGGTAGCTGTTACTGTACCCATTTTGCAGAGGAGGAAATTGAGGCCCAGAGAGACTTAGCAATAGCTATGGGGCAAAATGGTATTTGAACCTAGCTGTGTGTAACTCCACAGTTCATGTTCTTTGTAAACTAAGTAAAACATTGCCCCTGGAATTTTTACTAATGTTAATTATACTTTTATATAAAAATACTTTTATTTAATGACTACTATTTTCAAAGCACTATCGTATACATCATCCCATTTCAAGGCAACTGGTAGAATGGGGTGCTTGTTGTGGGGCGTTGTGAGGAATAGCAATAACGTATATAAAGTATAATACCCAATGTAAGACAAGTGATCAGTAGCTATTATTATTATTACTGACCCTCCCAGCAAGCTTAGAAGTTAGGTAGTACAATTGTTATCATGTCCCCCCCCGACAGACTTTTCCTACAGAGATTAATCCCGTTCACATTATACTCCACAAGCAAGAATTACTTTAAATTTTTTTTATTTTTAAGGCATTTACTTACAGGAATCTCAAAACCCCATATTCAACTTCAGTTTGTTTGCAATGCAGGCAGGCCGGCAGGGAGTAGAAGGGAAGTAGGTGTGAGACGGGCTTACAATCTTTCCCAGCCGCGTCAGAATTGGAAGTTTTGCCTTCCTTCTCCAAAATGAGTCTCCTTTTCACTGCACTAAAGTGACACCGGAGGATTTTCTTTCTCCTAGGTGTCATCATCCTCTTCTTACAAAGGATAATGTAATGGCGAGCCCACCCTTCAGTTCCTTGCTTGCGTAGGGAGGGAGCGCCCCCTGATACCGCTGCAGACCCCGTTAGTTTACCACGGTGAGAGCCGTTATCATGACGCAGAGGATGGTTCCGGTTTGACTTCTGTGGCCGCATTCCTGCTCTCCGGATAGTAGGCAGAGAAGTGCAAGAAAAGTGCTTGGTATCAGTGACTCACAGCAAGACAGGAAATGTCAAACGGGTCCTCCCTTCCTTCCTGCCCTCCCGACCAGCTGAGTTGCAGAACCACAGGCCACAAGGAGCCTAGAATCTTGGTGAGCAGGGCTGGAGCCACAGACAAGAGTCTGGGCCACTGCAGTAGGCTCGCCAAATGGATTAAGATGTCAGGACCCAGCTGCCAGGAAAGCACACTCTTTTCACTTTTATGCGGTATCTGTCTGGTACACTCTGGCCCTTGCATTGTTCTTAAACAGTGGGCTTGACACAGTTAACTGAGTGGTCCTCATTTATACTGTTTAAAAAACATGCAAGAAATGATATCAATCATCATTATCAAGCAATGCCTTCACAATGCAAAACGGTAGTGTGCGTCTCTCCAGCAAAATTTAAACACATCCACAGCAGTGTTTTGAACCTAGTGTAAAACTGCTTCAATAAAGTTACATTATGTCTCTCTTCATGAGAGCAGCAAATGATTATGATGATGAGAAAGGCTAACACAATTATTACATTAAGAACTGCCCTAAGCACTTTATATACTTTAAGTCTTACAAATACCCTTTGAGACATGCATTATTATTGTTCCCATTTTACAAATGAGGAAGTTATCAAAATGAATGAAAGCCTTTTCACTGTCTCCCCAAATTGTTTTTAAACCTCACAAATAATAAACAAAGCTCCAACAAAAACAAAAAAAAATCATAAGTGAAGCTGCTGCTTACAGTGATTTGTTGTAAGAGTCAAATGAATAAATGACACAAAATGATTATATACATGTTTCTCACAACTGGCCAAGTTCAGTCGTACATTTCCAATTCAAGTTAAAACTCTGAAATTAGTCATTACAGAAGACCAAATTTGTCAGTATCTTTTGTCAAGGCCACTTCCCTCTCTTCCTGCAGGACAGCAATGTCAGAAAGTGGAAGAAGTCTGCATTCCTGTGTGTTATGATATACAACCTTTCAGTTCTCACCTCCTTTTATTTTCCTGCTCTCTCCAAGCTCAGCTCACACCCTGTGTTCTGGCCGTGCCAAAATACTTTTAGTGCACATGGTCCTTGTTATGTGTCTTTTTTTTTTTTTTTTAAATAAATGTATTTATTTTTGGCTGCGTCGGGTCTTCGTTGCTGCGCGCCGGCTTCCTCTAGTTGCAGCGAGCAGGGGCTACTCTTCGTTGCCGTACGCGGGCTTCCCATTGCAGTGGCTTCTCTTGTTGTGGAGCACGGCCTCTAGGCGCGCGGGCTGCAGTAGTTGTGGCGCACGGGCTCAGTTGCTCCATGACATGTGGGAGCTTCCCGGACCAGGGCTCAGACCTGTGGCCCCTGCATTGGCAGGCGGATTCTTAACCACTGCGCCACCAGGGAAGCCCCTCGTTATGTGTCTTTGAATAGGTGCTCTTTTCTCTTTTTTCCCCCTCTGTTCCACGCAGGGAGTGCCTGCAGCATTCTGAATTCTATTCATGTGTTCATACACTCAAAGAGTATTTACTGAACACTTACTATGAGGCCGACATGGGGAGATGGGAGAGGGAAGAAGGTCACTGTTCTTGTGAAACTTCAGTGACACTGGATGTCAGGAACCCAGTCACTTAAGCTGAGCCCCCTGAATGACAAGAAGGAGCCAGTCGTGCAGAGCCAGGAGCCATTAATTCAAAGGCGCTAAGCTAGAGAGCAAGCCTGGCTCCCAAGAACTGAAAGGAGCCAGCGTGACTGAGGTGCTGGCCAGAGGGCAAGGCAGCCCCCAGCCCCCATTGGCTTTGTAAGGCCTGTAAGAAGTTTCAATTGAAAATTTAAAGCAGAGGACGGATAGAATCTGATATATTTTAATACACCTCTCTGGCTGTTGAGTGCACCTTGGGTTTTAGGGGGTCAGGTACAGAAGCAGGAAGACAAATTAGGATACAGGTGCAGGAGGGGCCAAGGCGATGCTTTCTTCTCTGTGCTCACACAACATTTTGCCAAGACTCAATGTTAAGGTTACACGCTCTTTACCACCTGATACTATGATTTTTCCTCTTCTACTGGATAATCGGATCTCTGAAAGCGGGCATGAGTCACCATCCCACAATAAACATTCCCTGCATACATAAGTGAATAGAAGAATGAATGAATAAAATAAGGTCCCTGCCCTCAGAAAGCTTAACGTCTCTGAAACTTCACATCCATGCAAGTAACCAGACTGCAGGGTGGGTTATTCACAATGTGGAAGAGAAAGAAAGCATTATATGTGAGGGCAGGGGAGGGAGACAGAGCACGATCCAACGGAGAGTGTGATACTGAATCAAAACATCAGGGTCTGCCGTTCTCGAACACAGTGGGATGTTAAAACAAGGTGGCAGGAGTTTGACAGAGAACAAATTGATTCGGCTTCCCCTTCTGATGTTTCACCGTTTTAGATAAGGGCTGTATTTAGACTGAGTTCTGGGTCAACAGGCAACTCAATGACTCTGTTGAGAAATGATTTATCTCTGCTGGACTATTAAATAAAAAGTAAACAAGAGTGTCGGATTACTTTTGGATTGTTCAAATTTCAGCAAAACCCTGACATTTAGGTGAAGTGTTCGTGCTTTAAATGTTTCTTCTTGGAGTTATAAAAAGCTCAACCAGGAGGAGGAGTCCAAGTGTGTTCTCTTCCTCCTTTTCTGTAGTTCACTCTCCTCGGGGGCTCCCCTGTCTCTACCCAAGATGTCACAGCCCTCCAGCTGCACAAATCTAGGACTTTTTCTCTCTCTCCCTTTCCCTTTTCTGTTTCACTGCCCCTTCCCCAACCTACCTCAACTACCTATCCATCTAGCTATCTATCACATCAGTCAGTTTTCTGTCCCATAACAAAACAACACACAATTTGACTTAAAACAACCATTTACAATATATCACAATCCTGTCAGTGAGCTGGCTAGCTCTTCTGGATTACGCCAGCTCATCTGGGGCTGAATGCTCTCAAATGGCCTCCCTTCTCTCATGTCTGGGGCTACAGCAAGGATACCTGGGATGCTTAAGGCCTTTCCTCATGTGGTCTCTCATCCTCAAGGATGTCTGTCCACATGGTGACAGAAAGGTCCCTGGCAGCAGCAGAAGGAAAACCCCATTGGAAGCACTTTTCAAGCCCTTGCACCACATTTTCTAATGTCCCATCAGCCAAAGAAAGTTAGCTGTCCAAGCCCAGGTTCAAAGGATAGAGAAATAAACTCAATTTTTTGATGGGAGTCATGGCAAAAATTCCATTGCAGAGCGATACAGGGATATAAGTCACTTGTGTGACCCATCACACTATCATTTTGGAGAAATCCCATAAATGTAGTTCACACGAAGGTGATAAGGACCTCTACCAAGGTGGTTTGCTTCATAACTTGGCAAAATATCTCACCTCCAGGGAACCAATGTCCAGAGTCAGAACTGCAGGCCCAGTGGTAGATGAGAAAGAGCTTTTCTTCTGCAAAGGCCTCTTCTGCAGCCCTTCCAGTCCTGATCTACAGGCAGCCACCTATCTGAACGCAGATTCCACACCCACTCCTCCCACCCTTTAGAGAGTTACATCACAGTGTGCTTGACAAGCATGATTTGACATCTGGAAGGGAGTACATCAATCACTTGACTCTACCAAAGAGTGTATCAAGAGAGGAGGAAGGGTGAGCCTGCAAAAATACCAGCTCCATTCCAAATACTCCCCTAGGGAGTTAAGAGCCAGCATGGCAGAGTAGAACTGACATGGGCTTGAAAGCCAGCTGAACATACTGCCTGTGTCACCTTGAGCAAAATTCTTAGCCTCTCTAAACCTAGTGCCCTAATCTATAAAATGGGCATGATAATACCTTCGCTACAGGGTCATTATAAAAATTAAATAGAATGATATACATGGAATACCTAGACCAACACATGACACACTAGAGATATTCAGGAATTAGCAGGGAGCAGAAACCAAGCCCAGCTTCCCACACAAATTCCATTCTTCGCTTCCTCCTTCCTTCAGTCCCAGGGCCACCTTCCCTTGATGGTCTGCCTCCTTCCACCTACCAGCCCTTGGGCAGCCCAATCAGAGAAATGAGCACGGCGGGAAGTGGAGAAATTCACCTGTATCCTTAGGGTCTATCATCAAGATGTCATTCCAGCTGTGTCACTGGAAGGTAATGAAAGCAATGGGAAAGAGTGACCACAGTTAGTCTTACCTCTAAGAGTAAGGCTCTGGCTACTCGTTGTCTGCCGTTCTGGTTCTCAGAAACTCACAGCAGAAGCAACTACCTAGACCCAGATTTGACCAGCAGCATCTGTGCATTTGGCATTCAGGAGGTACGGACAGATTTCAGTTAAATGTTGTAGACAGAACACATGAATTTCCTTCTCTGCCTTCCCACCTCACATTCCACTGAAATACCTGTTTAAAAAAATACATAAATGAAATAAACTCATCATAAATCCCCGTATCAGGGAATGGAAGATTTCTATATATTTCTCCAAGATATGCAGAGGATGGGATCATAGACTCTGGATTCAAATGTCAGCTCCGTCAGTCATAAGCTGTGTGGCTTTGAGCAACTGTTTCCTTATTTAAAATGTGAAAAATCACAGGACCTACGGCACTGGGTGGCTGTGTAGGTTGGCCAAGTTATATGAAGCACTAGGATACTTCCCGGAACACAGCTCAATAAAAGTCAGATTTCACTGTTATAAACAGAAGCCAAAGAATTTACCACTAAGAAATCACACAGAAGAAAGCTGGAAGCTCAAAGCTTGGAACTAGCAAGAATTCCAGGGGAACATGAATGAAAAACCAAGGGTATTAGTGCAATGTGTACAGAAAAACTACAAGGGTCCACCTTCACCCCGCTCTCGACTCCCACATCTACGTGCTGGGGTGATGTGTCCCCTAATTAAACTAAAGTCAAAGAAGTATTCTCTAAAGAAGTTGAATAACTTGTCTGTGAAGGGCTAAGGTGCCTGTTCTAGGTGCCTGGTACATAAGGAGTAGCCTCTCTATTTTTAATGACTAAATGAATGATTTAACTTTAAAGGGATCACAAAATGATACATAGAAAAAAAAATCCACACCTCGGCAACTTTTCTGAAACTTCACTATGTCAAAAATAAGAGCCTAAACGTTTCTGAGAAGAAACAAGTTATCTATAAAGAAATGAGAATCAGACTGGTGTTAATCTCCTCCCCAGCAAAACTGGTCGCTAGAAGATAATAGAAAATGCTTTAAAAGTTCTGAGGGGAAATTCCTTTGAAACTAGAATTATATACCTACCTAAATTATTTTTCAAGTCCAAAAGACATTTTTAGACATGTAAGAGCTGAGAAAATTTTATCTCCCATGCATACTTTCTGGAAAATAAAATATTGGGGGATGTACTAGAGCAAAAAGAAAAAATAATCCAGGAAAAATAAGGTCATGGAGGCCAAGAAAAAGGTGAACATGACAGCCACAAAAAAAGAAATCTATGAAAAATAATTAGATAAAAGTTGTTCAGCAGGCTTAGAAAATCAACAGTCCAAAGAGCAACGGGAAATCAGAAAGCTCGAAAGGTTCCTGTAGGAAATATTATTAATAAACTGAATGATCTTTGCCAAGATGAAAGCATACTACAATTCTGTCCACAAGAAAAAAATTTAATTAGAATTTCCAAACAACAAACATGATATATAAAGAAATCATGGTCTAAATATGAAAAAAACTATAATGCTGTGGGATATTTAATACATTGAAAGAGAGGAATCAATTTGACCTTGACACTTGGAATATTCTTCTTCGACTAGCCTAGGTTAATTAACACAAGGCTATATTTCCTTCTTTATGGGTCTAACCATATTACTTCGTGCCTTAAGTAATAATACTCGCATTATATAATAGTAAAGAAGCTTTTTTTTTTTTTTTTTTTGCGGTACGCGGGCCTCTCACCGTTGTGGCCTCTCCCGTTGCGGAGCACAGGCTCCGGACGCGCAGGCTCAGCGGCCATGGCTCACGGGCCCAGCCGCTCCGCGGCACGTGGGATCTTCCCGGACCGGGGCACGAACCCGCGTCCCCTGCGTCGGCAGGCGGGCTCTCAACCACTGCGCCACCAGGGAAGCCAAGAAGCTTTTTATTAAAAAAATTTTTTTTTCACTCAGCCTATTGGCAAAGTGTAGAATAATCAACCATTTAGAACAACCCAAGTGATAGAAACATAGTGTAAAAAGTTGGGACATGTAAATAGAGATGGAAGAAAGCATGTGGGGCATTAATCTCATTTTATGTGATTATGAATACAAATTTCTAAAGTTGACAGACCAAGAAAGAAATATTAATATTATTTATAGATATAAAGGTCACCTCTCAGGATCTGTTTTGTTTCCTGAAAAATTGGATTGATGATGTACACTCTATCTCACAGCAGCTTTGCCACGAATGTCAAAACAGTTAAAGGTATGAGAGTACTGGAGGAAATAAAAGTGCTTTTATCATCAAAGTGTGTAGCTTCCCGCAAAAAAAAAAAAAAAAAAGGAAGAAGAAGAAAAGGGCTTCCCTGGAGGCACAGTGGTTGACAATCTGCCTGCCGATGCAGGGGACACGGGTTCGAGCCCCGGTCCGGGAAGGTCCCGCATGCCGCGGAGCAACTGGGCCCGTGAGCCACAACTACTGAGCCTGCGCGTCTGGAGCTTGTGCTCCGCAACAAGAGAGGCCACGATAGTGAGAGGCCCGCGCACCGCGAGTTAGAGTGGCCCCCGCTGGCCACAACTAGAGAAAAGCCCTCACACAGAAACGAAGACCCAACACAGCAAAAATAAATTAATTAATTAATAAACTCCTACCCCTCCCTTCCCAACATCTTAAACAAAAACAAACAAAAAGGTGTGTAGCTTCTACAGAAGTCTGGCCATTTGCTTATGCACCCTAACTGCAAATCATCAAAACATATTTAATATATCCAGTTACTTTCATCAGCTTTCTGCTCTGTGCAGTTCTCATCGTTTCCATCCCATGTAGAATCATAGGCCTTTAAAGCTGAAAAGACTTTCAGAGACTCTTGAGCTCACCTTCCCCTTTTCACAGGTGAGGAAACGGAGACCACACAAAATTAACTGACTTGATAAAGTCAATGGCAAGTAAATGACAAATTAGTCCTAAAACTAAGTGTCCTGAGTCCCAGGGCAATGTTTTTCTGCTACATAAATAAAGAAATGGCCAAATAATAATAATACTACAGTTGACCCTTGGAAAACATGTGTTTCAACTGCTAGGTCCACTTAGATGTAGAATTGTTTCAATAAATATGTACTACAGTACTACACAATCCATGGTTGGCTGAATCTGTGGATGCAAAACCAGGTATATGGAGTGCTGACTGTAGCTACACTTGGATTTTCGACTGTGCTCAGGTCAGCAACCCCATCCACCCCTCTCCCCAGCCCTGTTACTCAAATGTCAACTGTATGGGGCTTCCCTGGTGACACCGTGGTTAAGAATCCGCCTGCCAGTGCAGGGGACAAGGGTTCGAGCCCTGGTCTGGGAAGATCCCACATGCCACGGAGCAACTAAGCCTGTGTGCCACAACTACTGACCCACCCTGCACTCTAGAGACTGCAAACCACAACTACTGAGCCCGCATGCCACAACTACTGAGGCCCATGCACCTAGAGCCCATGCTCTGCAGCAAGAGAAGCCACCGCAATGAGAAGCCCATTTATTGCAACAAAGAGCAGCCCCCGCTCGCTGCGACTAGAGAAAGCCTGCGCGCAGCAACAAAGACCCAACGCAGCCAAAAATAAATGAATAAATAAATTTATATTAAAAAAGTCAACTGTATGATAAATAGATCCAGATAATAAATTGAATCTATGCGATTTCAGGAAAAAAGTTAGAACCCTGTAGTTTCATATGATCAGGGAATGTCCATGGTGTAAATAGATGTGCATTCTTAACTTATAAAGGTTTATTCCATAAATAGTTGTAACTATTTTATTATATAAGATTCATTGATTTAATTGTTTTATATGCTAATGTAGTCTTCTCAAGTATATTTACAAATTCTACTGGGAAGTTCCATGTCTCTTAGTTCCTCTTTGCTTTTACAGATGAATTGGGCTACAGCAAGCTTCCTATAAAAATGAGTTGGTTTATTGTTTCTCTTCTGTATTTTTTTCTTTTAAATTTGTATTTGAAGCCATTTCAAACTTACAGAAAAGTTGTAAAAACTGTACAAAGAACACCTGATTACTGTCTTCTACCAAGATTTAGCAAATTTTAACATTTCTCTCTCATCTACTTATCCATCCATCTATATCTATTTATCTATCATAGATCTATTATATGTTATACTTTTAAAAATATACATATTTTTTCTTATCCATGTGACAGTAGGTTGCACACATCACGCCCCTTTATTCCTCCACACTTGAGTTTGTTTCCTAGGAACAAGGTTTTTCTTTTACGAAGTAACAGTGCAATTAACAAATTCAGGACACTTAACATTGATATAACACTTTAAAGTCTGTATTTCAACTTTATCAATTGTACCAATAATATCCTTTTTAGTTTTTTCCCCTAATTCAGGATATTGTCTAGGATGTCATACTGCATTTTATCATGTCTTTTTAGTCTTATTTAATTTGGAACTGTTCCTCAGCCCTCCTCTGTCTTTCATACCATTGGCATTTCTGATGAATACAGGCCAGTTATTTCATACTGATTAAGAGTCCGGTTTCTCTGTTGTTTCCTGGTGATTAAACTCAGATTACCCATTTTTAGTTGGGTGGCCACATGATTGATGTGTCTTTCTCATGGTTTCAAATTTGGAGGAACTGGATGTAACTTTCCCTCTTATTGGTGAGGTTAATGTAGATCTACTTGTTTAAGATGTTATGCCATTTCTCCACTGTACACTATTTCCCCTTTTATAATTATTAAGTACTTTGTGAAGCGATAACTTGAAACTATGTAAACACATTGTTCCTAATCACATTTCCTCCCCTAGGTTTAGCCTATTGATCATTCTAGCTGGAATCAATTTCACTGGGATGGTTGCAAAATGGTAATTTACGTTTTATTTATCTATTAGCTAATCTATCTACCTGGCAGTAAGGAATAGCTTTATTTTATTCCTTATTTATTTATTAACAGTTAGCACCCATGAATTCTTGTTTTATTCAACTATTTTCCATTAATGTAACTCTCTCTTTTTAATTTTTCTCTCCCTCTCACGCCCAAATTGTCCTATATTTGGCCTGTGGGAACTCATTCAAGCTGGCTTCTGTGAACTTCTGACATGTTCTCATCATTTTCTGAGCACTTCCCTATTTCTGGCATTAAAAAAAAAAAATCTCAGGCTCATGGTGTACCCTCACTGCTGCTGCCCAAGAAGCAGCTATGCTCAAGGAGTCCTCATTTCTTTTAGAGGGGAATGGTAGATTGTGTTTTGAAGTTGACATCATGGAGGTCAATCATGTCCTTCTAAAACACATCTCCTGGTTTAGTAGGAAACAGAATCAGAACTGAAAAGACATTAGGTCTCATCCAGAATGCAAATACACTGCGCTTGATTTTTTTTTTTCTTTTTTCCAGGATTAGGTAGTAGATGTGAGAAATGAATCTACAGCAACAAAACGTGCTGAAGTGTGTATAGAGGAAACATTTTAATGACCGTATGAAATTAGTCTGCCGAACAAATCAATTTAATTAAAAATCTAGTATTTTAAGTGAGCTGAAAATCATAATTCCAAATGAAAATATAAGTTGTATCTTAGAGTTCTTCAAAATGGCTCAGCTTTAAAATAGTATATAAACACAAACTCAAAATATGTTTTTAAGCACACAATATGAAATATACAATATGAAAAAAACAATTGTGAAATACAAAATTTAAAACCCTTAGTGTTTGGCATAAAAAAGTGCTAACATCTTTATGAATGAACTAAGGAGATTTAAGAAAAAGGTAGCCACTCAGAATTCAAATAAAAAAAAATATGAAATGTATAAAATTGTATAGGTGTATGTAATAGGATGCTACACATGCCCTCTCTACCTGAATAGCGTATGGCCATTTTCCAATTTAAACTCCGTTTCTTTTAAAATTTGACTTTTTTTTAAAGAGCCAGCTGAGAAAGCAAAAAAATACAGAAGACCAGTAATATCAAACATAGTATTACAAAGGCAGGCTGGAGTGCATGTTGTCCTTGCCCAAGAAAAGCAGGCCAGCCTAAACCAGAGTATCCCGGCAGTAGCCTTTCGTTATAAAACCAGCTTGCGGCAATACTTCAATACTTCTTCTCCAGCCGTGAGGCAATTAAATATCTAAGAATGGACAATCCTCCAATTGCCTCACAAGTGTTAAAATCAGCACCAGAGCATGTGGTAACTCACCACATGTTGTAATTAAATGTAGGAACTCACACTTCTGTGTGACCATAAAAAACCTCTGTTTGGGGAGGGAGGCTGCGCTGTCTACAATTGCCACCAACCTGAGATCAGACAGCGATGTGGGGGACACACCTGACTTCATACACTTACAAACACATCCTCATACAATCCCTTGGTTTATTTCACATTCCCAGGCTTCTCAGCTGCCACACTTGTAATAGCGAGAAGGAAATTTAGATCAAAAGAGACCACAGGGCGAGACAGGAGTCCAGGAGCATGACTGGACTAGAGTTTCCAGGTTCTGCTGTTTCCTTTCAAGTAATGAAATAAGTGAACATAAAAGAGGACAACCCAATCCAAAAATGGGCAGAAGACCTACATAGACACTTCTCCAAAGAAGATATACAGATCGCCAACAGACACACGAAAGGATGCTGAACATCATTAATCAATGGAGAAATGCAAATCAAAACTACAATGAGGTATCATCTCACACCGGTCAGAATGGCCGTCATCAGAAACTCTAGAAACAATAAATGCTGGAGAGGGTGTGGAGAAAAGGGAATCCATCCCACAGGTGGGAATGTAAATTGATACAGCCACTATGGGAAACAGTATGGAGGTTCCTTAAAAAAACTAGAAATAGAAATACCATACGACCCAGCAATCCCACTATTGGGCATATACCCTGAGAAAACCATAATTCAAAAAGAGCCATGTACCACAATGTTCATTGCAGCACTATTTACAGTACCCCGGACATGGAAACAAGCTAAGTGGCCGTCGACAGATGAATGGATAAATAAGATGTGGCACATATATACACTGGAATTTTTCTTAGCCATAAAAAGAAATGAAACTGAGTTATTTGTAGGGAGGGGGATGGACCTGGAGTCTGTCATACAGAGTGAAGTAAGTCAGAAAGAGAAAATCAAATACCATATGCTAATACATATATATGGAATTTAAGGGAAAAAAAAAAAGGCCATGAAGAACTTAGGGGTAAGACGGGAATAGAGACACAGACCTACTAGAGAATGGACTTGAGGACATGGGGAGGGGGAAGGGTAAGCTGTGACAAAGTGAGAGAGTGGCATGGACATATACACACTACCAAACGTAAAACAGGCAGCTAGTGCGAAGCAGCCGCATAGCACAGGGAGATCAGCTCAGTGCTTTGTGACCACCTAGAGGGGTGGGATAGGGAGGGTGGGAGGGAGACACAAGAGGGAAGAGATATGGGGACATATGTATATGTATAACTGATTCACTTTGTTGTAAAGCAGAAACTAACACACCATTGTAAAGCAATTATACTCCAATAAAGATGTTAAAAAAAAAAAAAAAAAAAGAGGAGGCCAGGTTAAAAACAGAAAGGAGGCTGGGCAAGAGCAGCAATGAGAAACCAGCTAGGAAGAATCAAGGTTAGCTGTGCCAGACCTGCTGAGTCTTGCTCCTTTAGAGGGAGGCTACCTCCTATTGGTGAAACTACAGAGATTTCTAAAAAAAAATATATATATATATATATACATATATATAATTTTTTCTCCCCTGGGGCTCCTGGCGATTACAGCATGCTACAGTGAAAATACTTCAGGTTCCGATGGTGACTGATTGGAAATATCCCTCAGACAAATGGTGTCAGCTGGAGGGGCTGTTTATTAACCGGACCCGCTGTAAGCAGCACCTCTCGTCGGGCGTTCAACAGGAAATGCAGCCTTCCAGGAGGACCTGACTCAGCAGGAAACAGCAGCTGGTGAGGAGGATTACCTGATTTACCTGCTCCAAAAAGTGTTAACGTTGGGAACAGTGCGGGAAAACTCTGATCACATTTGAAACAGAGTGAGGAGGAATTATCCCACCGGAAAGCGGGAGCGGAAGCTGTGGAGCTGGCTCTCTCCTCTCTGCCTGGTGACGCGGAGGAGGGAAGCTTTGCCACTGGCTCACCGCCTGCCCCATGCCTAGCGAGGCCAATCAGCCGGCCTGGGGAGAAGCGGGAATGACTCAGGAGGACAGGAGGCCCTGCGCTGGAGCCCCGAATGGGTCCACCTTTCCGTAACCCAGCGGGCATAGAGTGCTGCAAGGGATGTGGGGACTCGCCGTGGGGCGGGAGGAAGTGAAGACAGAGGGATCACACTGACGGTGGAGACATCACGTGGTGACCCAGCTTGGGAGCCTTCCACTTACTGTGTGACGTGAGCTCCCCAGGAAAGCAAAGCGTGGGCTGGCGTTGTCCCATCACTGAGACCCTGTAACTCGTCTCAGTTCCCTCTCTCTGTCCCTGCCTCCGACTACTTTTATGGCGGATCCTTGTGGAGGCTGGCTAACATCACCATTTCTTACATACTGTGATACATTTATACGATAAAGAACTGTGCCCCCCACACACCCATGGACCATCCTCTCATTATCCCCCTCCCTCCACCCCCTCTTCCCTTCCCCTTTATAAGAAAGAGACAAGTAAGCAAGTTACAGAAAGGGTTCCTTTTATCAGACAACTTGTAGAACATTACAGGAGGAAGGCTGTTTCAGCCCATGTCCTATATTTTTTATAGCGACAGCATAATTATCATTGATGTTTGTAACGGAGGTCCGCACAACTGCAAATTCTACATCCCGAAGGCCTAAACTGTATTCTTTATGGATGGACTTCTATTTTATTGCATTCAGATTTTCGTCAATCCACGTGTAACATAGTCGGCAGTGGTGATAATAAAGTAGAAAACCCCATTCTTCCCCATTTTTCAAGGAAGCTTCCTGAATCAGATACTGACAGGAACAGGGGAGAGCAATAATGGCCTGGGGTTCCTTTGGGAAGGTTGTTTTGACCAACAGGATGAGTGCAGAGTAGATGAGCTGAAAAAACAAGGGCAGAATTCTCATTCTGGATTTGACTCTTTAATTGTACAAGAAAACTAAAGAATGATCATTTAAAAATACTATTACAACCTGCTGTATAAATAAATAAATAAATAAAATTCAAAAAAATACTATTACAAGGGTCAATATTCTCTATAATAATAAACCTCAATTGTTTTCTGCCATTATTCACTTTTGTATACATTCTTATGAGATTGGGACAGGCTGAGTGAATTGTGACACTTGAAAATAGATGAGTTAACAAAGGGTCGCCCAACACTTTTTTTTTTTTTGAAGTATAGTTGATTTACAATGTTGTGTTAATTTCTGCTGTACAGCAAAGTGATTCAGTGATAGATATATACACATTCTTTTTTATATTCTTTTCCATTGTGGTTTATCACAGGATATTGAATATAGTTCATGTGCTAAACAGTAGGACCTTGTTTATCCATTTTATAAATAATGGTTTGCATCTGCTAACCCCAAACTCCCAATCCATCCCTCCCCATCCCCTCCCACTTAGCAACCACAAGCCTGTTCTCTAGATCTATGGGTCTGTTTCTGTTTCGTAGGTAGGATCATTTGTGTCATATTTTAGATTCTACATATAAGTGATATCATACGGTATTTGTGTTTGTCTGACTTGCTTTTACTTAGTATGATCATCTCTAAGTCCATCCATGTTGCTGCAAATGACATTATTTCATTCTTTTTTACGGCTGAGTAGTATTCCATTGTATCTATGTACCACCTCTTCTTTATCCATTCATCTGTCAATGGACATTTAGCTTGTTTCCTTGTCTTGGCTACCAAATACTCTTTTAAAGGGAAGTGAAGAGAAGGATAAAGTTGCCTGGTTTGATTGCCTGATCTGGATGATAAATGAAAACTGGATTTAATTATAAAGATAATAATAAGTCTTGGCACTGGAAAGCAATGAAATCTTAATGTTAAGCCTAGTACACAGAGTTACATACATACCTGGCGTTTCTTAAAATAGGCTGAACTACCAATTGCATGAAAAATTTTAGAGACCCTCCAAGCAAACTTTAAATTACAAAATTGGTGAAATAAGGGATAATTTGACTTTTACGTCTTCTCTGAATCTTGTGCATCTATATGCACTTAATACTAAAAAGCATTTAAGCTATTCTGGAGTTCAGTATGTGAAGATGTACAAGCTTTTAGCTGATCCAGCCCAGCAAACCTGTTACCAAGATAGAAACAAACCCAGAATTTTGGAGGTAAGTATTTAATTTTTTAAAAGTCAAAGGCAAGATTTCCTTTCCTATAATTTACTAGTATTAGAGAAACTATATGTGATATTTAAAATTTGCCAGTAGCATTTAAAATCATGCTTACAAATAATGCTAGCTGAGGGGACTAGATTCACAGTTCATGTTCTTACGGCCCTGGGAAATCGTCATAAACTTTCAAAGCAAAGTTCTCAAGTCCAACCTATTATTGGCCACCGAGTTCCTCAGAGCAAAGTTTTCACACGTCCCTGGGGCACGTGGTGACTCTCAGTCACCTCTGACGTGAGATGCCTGGAGTTAAAAAACACATTTGCTGATTGTGGCCCTGCCTCTCTTCACTTTTGCACGCCTGTGAAAGGAGGGGTTGACACCACTTGTGTAGACAGCAGTTTTGTGATAAAAGCTAGGCGTCAAACAAATGAAGGCATGCAGCTCCTTTCTATTACATTCTGTTTCCTTCCTGTGCAGGAGAAAATCGAGACTTCAACCTAAGCGTAGAAATGACTGAAAATTGAATCCAGTTCTCAATATGAATAGGATTGAAGTATTAGGCAACTTAATAATTCATTAATAAAATAGTTCAGTAAATAGTATTAGTATAGATTTGAAGGAATTATAAGGAAAATGCTGTTAAATGTTACTATTTAACAGCAATCCTTTAAAAACTTTGAATTCTTAGGAATTATACATGCCTTAAAATTGCCCAAAATTTCATTCTGAATTTTCTATTAAACTTCATTTTGCCTCATTAATGCCAGAGACTGATTTTCAAAGTATGGCTTTAATGTAGCCAGCTCACAAATATCTGTCCTAAAAGTAGTCAGGGAGAAATGTGATGTTAAATTTCAGGCCCTATTTTTGTTTAAAAAATACATCTGTGTTAAAGTAGTTATAGTTATAACACTGAGAACTATGTGCGTTTTTTAAAAATTTCTTGTTTGCTTTCACTTGTGTTTTCTAATGGGTATACAGTGTTTTTAATTTTTACAATCAGATAAAAATACATCAATTAAAAAATACCTAATGCTGAACCAAACCCTAGAAAGAGGTTTTCACCTGCCCACCAGCATACCCAGATATGCCCATGCAGTGAACAGAAGAGATGGAATTCCTTCATTATTCAACTAGTATTTATTAAGAGCTTGCTATACATCAGATGCTGTGTTAAGTCCTGGATAATTCTGGAGCCTCCTTAATCCCTCGAGCCCATCTCTTCTTTATAGAACAATCTTTATCCACAGCTTTTCCCCATCAGAAGAGAAACAACATGAAGAATTGTAACCTGGACCCAAATTTCAAATCCACGAAAGCAATATCAAAATTTAAAACAAGACTTCAAAAGGAACTGAATCCTGAATCAAAACTAGGGTAAAGCAAAGTGAAATTAATCTAAACTAAGTATATATCCATAATTAATCTAAACTAGGTAAAAAAAACATTTGCTTACTAGTTTTATTTTTTAAGAAAGAACTAAAGAAAGGAGAACCCTTTTTATTAAGTACCAACTTTCTGTCGGGCATTAATCATTATAATTTACAAGCTGCATATAATTTAATCTGCACCATAACTGTACAATACATGTCATTCCTTATTTTACAAATGGAGAAGCTGAGACCCAGAGACCTAAAGAAGCTTGCCCACGTCACCCAGCTGATGGAAACAGAGCTAGAATTATAATCTATTTGTTCTGATTTCAAAGACAAACTGAATCTTTCAATTTCTTACAGCTACTAAAAAGGGAAGTAGGAGGGGCTTGAGGTAAAGTACCAAATACTATATAACTACAACAGATAATTTATTAAGTAAAAGTTTCTTGTTTAAAACTCTTTCTTCCTCAATCACTTATTTTTTACCAAGGCAACAAAAGAAATAGAAAACAAATGGATAATTAATATTGGCCTTTCTCTGCCTATAGGTAGAAAATGTCTTCGGAGTCTTAAAACAGACAAAATATTGGAGCAGAAAAGACACAGAAGTCAAAACTCCCAGCTAATTCATAAAAAAAAAAAAAAAGCACATGAAAAATTGAGAATGTTCTCTGTAAAATTGCATAAAATATTATCAACACCTCTTGTTTTATTAATAATTCCTTCTGATATTCACTGTAGCTTAAGAAGCTAAGCTTTTATAAGACACTGAAACTTAAAAAAAAAACTTGCTCTTTATATTTAAAAAGTATTGAGTCAAATTTTAAAATAAAAAAAATTCCAAATACCTGGTCCAGCCATAATCTGTTAAGTTATCTCTAATACTGGGAAGCAGTTTCATTTGGCCACTAAGTATGTGATTCTGACTAAATCAATTCCTTCTTTGGAGTGTAAGTTTCCTATTCTAAAACAACAGGGATTAGATAGCTAAAAATTCTATGAATCTGAAAACACTGATGCTATCAGTTTTATTCCATTTTTTTATGTAGGTAGTATGAAAAAGCAAGAATTTTATTTTTGTTTCAGAACTTTTGTTCACAATGCATCCTATTGCATGACAAAGAAATACAGTAAAATATCTTTTGGAATATGCAGTATATGTTATAAGTAAAACTCTTTTAATTTACTTTGTTGTAATGATACTAACCAGAGCTAACCAGAGTTGGAGGCAGGAAACAGAAGGTAGGTGATAAGGAAGACCTGGAGCTCTCATATACCCATCAGTCTCTTGTCCCTCCATCCTTAACTATTTTACCAACATGAACAGATAACTCCGTTCTCTCACTTTAGCACACATCCCGCCAGCAACAACATTTTTCCTTCTCCTTTGACACAGAACTTCCTGTTCCTTGAAATATACTCCTATTGGAGGAACAAAGCATTTGCTATCTGACTATAGAGAGCTACAGTATTTCTTGAAAGTGATGCTATTGTTACTGGCATTTGGGGTAGGACTTACTGGCTGGGAAGTAATTTAGCAACCCTGACCCTGGGGTACTGAACGCCAGTGAATCCCCTTCCTAATTGCAACAACAAATTCAATAAAATAAAACCCCATGTTACATATATCTACAGCCTCTAGGGAGGGAGTATTTCCCTGATTGTCAATCGATAATTTAAGCCACCTGTATCATTTACTATCTAGGAAACTAGCCAGAGAGTGATACTCAAGATCATACAGTTAATGAGTAATTTTTAAAATTTTCCCTTCTACATATCAAGAAAACACTTCTGATATATAACCAGACACTGTTATCTGAAGTACTTTTTCCAGAGGTACATATGGTTTTGACTGTAGATATTAACCTCTATGACAATGAGTGAAAGGCAGAGTAGTAGCCACTGCTGTAATGTTTACTTAAAAAATTAATATCAAATGTGTGATGTGTACACTATAAACAATATTCTGTGAGACGAGTGGTTCTCAAAGTGAGAGCTGCAAACCCTTGGAGGTCTCTGAGATCTTTTCAGGGCCTCCATGAAGCAAAACTATTTTTACAACAATACTAAAAAATTGGGCTTCCCTGGTGGCGCAGTGGTTGAGAGCCCGCCTGCCGATGCAGGGGACACGGGTTCGTGCCCCGGTCCGGGAGGATCCCACGTGCCGCGGAGTGGCTGGGCCCGTGAGCCATGGCCACTGGGCCTGCGCGTCCGGAGCCTGTGCTCTGCAACGGGAGAGGCCACAACGGTGAGAGGCCCACGTACCACAAAAAAAAAAAAAAAAAAAAAAATATATATATATTTGTCTTTTCACTATGTCAACATTTAAACCTACAATGCAAAAGAAATGTCAGGAAAAAATTTGTGCTAGTGCCTTAGCATAAATCAAAGCAATGATACCAAATTGTACTTACTAGTAGCCGTTGTATTACACACCACTAGGCACTTTACACTTAAAAAAAAAATTGAAAAAAGTATATCACAGTTAGGAATAACTTAAAAAGTATTCTGTGTGACAAAAATTGGAATAAGCATAAAGCACTTCTGCATACAGAAATACAAATGGTTTTCTCCAGGAAAAGCTCTCGTGTGACTGTTTGGGTGATGACCTAAACTAGCCTTGTTAATATAGCACCATTTTACTTGAAAGAATGATTGACATACTATGGTTATTCAGACTTAGGCATTTAGAAATATTTTCTAAAAAACATAAGCCTGTAACTTAGGGTGACCAACCATCCTTGTTTGCCTGGGATTAAAGTGTTCTGGGGACACAAGTATTTTCATTGCTAAAATGGCAAAAGTCCTGGCAAAGCGGAGCAAGTTGGTCACTTTATTGTCACTTCAGGAAAACAACGGGCAGTACGTGTCACCAATGATGATAAATTCAAAGTTTCAAGCAAAAGCTAGAATTTAGGAAAACTTGTATCCTCCACTCTGAGCTTATCAGTTTCCTGATAGTTAAAGAAAGACATTTTGGATGAGATTGGAAATGCTACGCACTCCCAATGCAGGGGGCCCGGGTTCGATCCCTGGTCAGGAAACTAGATCCCACATTCATGCCGCAACTAAGAGTTCACATGCCGCAACTAAGGAGCCCGTGTGCTGCAACTAAGGAGCCGGTGAGCCTCAACTAAGACCTAGTGCAACCAAATAAATATTTTTAAAAATACTAATGTAATCTTTTGATATTGTATAATGAAATGTATTAACGTTTGCAAAATTAACATTTTGCAATATTAATGAATCAGTATTTTCCAAATAACCAATGCATGATGTTATAGAATTCATTCAAAATGCAAGATTGCCAATGGATTGTAATATAACAGAAACAAGAAGTTCATTGATACAGTTTTGGATCCACATTGGCACCAAATTTTAAGAAACTACCACTTGAAAAGTTTGAGTGTAACATCAAAGAAGAGTATCCACAAGTATCTAAAAAAAATAAAAAAGAAAAAGGAAAAGCTATTTCCAAATACATATCTACATATCTAGGTGAGGCCAAATTTTCTTCTTAAATTTCAATCAAAACAACATTATCAAAACATATTGAATCTAGCAACAAATATGAGAATCCAAATATCTTTCATTAATCCAGATATTAAGGAGATGTGCAAAAATATGAAATGGTGTCATTCTTCTAATTATTTTGTTTTAGAAAATATTTTTTCATTAAAACATAGATGTTAGTATGAAATGACTTGTTATTTTTTAATTAATTGAATATTTCTTAAAATTTTCTAGGTTTCTAGTATGATGAGTATTAATAGATAACCTACAAAAACAAAAACAAAAGCTTTTTTGTGAAGTCAATAATTAGTACGAGCAAAAAGGTGTTTTAGGACTGAATATTTTAGAGCTGTCATGGTAGGTGGTTAATGCTGTGATTGTTATCCAGTTCCATTCTTTCCAAAATGTTACTCTTTTGGAGCACTAACATTCTAGTCCGTGGACTTTTTAGTTTTAATTTTGAAAGTCAGCTTTGTTATAATAAAAAAGAATTCCAAGGGACCTTTGACTGTCATAGTCATTTAAATCCACCCCCCCCACAAAAAAAAAAAAAGGAAGAGAGAGAGAGAGAGAGAGAGAGAGAGAGACTCAGTCTTTAATATGATAACATCTGTGTGACGCTTCAACACAGTGAGAACCATGCTAGGAGAAATTTTTGAAGTCTTTCGTAAGATTCTACTAAGTTCCAGTGAGCCAATTAGTTTAAATATTAGCTTCTTGAAAGACACAGTCTTAAAAAAAAAAAAAAAAAAAAAAAAAAAGAAAGACACAGTCTTTGATGAATTCCTAAGGAATGTCATGTTTTATGGGAAAATTTAGCTAAACCTTAACTGGTTCCTGGCATCGTCTCCAAAGTTCATTGATGGGTGTCCTAGAGAAAAGCCTCAGCTATCTTCTAGAGCTCTTTAACTACTCCATGGACACTTTTGCTCTTTCAGGGGAGACACGTTCTACTCTCCAGGCAGTAAGGAGGCTTCATGAGAGGTCATACAGTGTTGCACACCCAGGCCAGGCTGCCTTCGTCTACTAGCTATGTGTTCATAGGCATAACACAACTTCCTTGACTTAGTTTCCTCATTTGTAAGAATAGTACTAACATCCAGCAAAAGTTTTTACAATAACAGTTGCATGTAAATACACTCAATAAGTGTTAGCTTTTATTTTAAGAATAAATTAAGGAAATGTCGACTTGCAATTAAGGAAAAGTCGACTCGCAAGAATGAACCCAGATTAGAATCACAGAAATGTAGAGATTATCTATGAATATGAGGTCCATTATCGGGACATTTACAAGGACTGAATGTGTGATAGGGCTTAGTGATTTGACAGACCTGAAGATCTAGACATTAACATATAATGAGAAGTTTGTATCTAATCAACAGTTGCAAAAACATTAAAAAAATCCTGAGTGTGAAGAATATCTTCATTCTTAGGTAGATTAATACCAATATTATTTTTATACCTTTTAGTCTTTGGATTACTTTTATATATCATGAATTACAAGTAAACTGAATGAGTTAAAGTTAAAAGCCAAATTACTATGAACCTCAATTTTTTAATAAATATCTATATTTTTTTTGTATATTTATCTGTAGCAGTTACATCTTATCTGTTATTTTCAGCCTATATAAAAATAATACACATTCATCTCAAAATATTATACATTGTTACAATTGTAAATGTTTTCTACCTTGCTATATTTCCACTGTTTCTTTTGCCACATGACCTCAATTTGTCAACCCTAAAGAAAAACATTAAAAAAAAAAAAATCCTGGGCTTTCCTGGTGGCACAGTGGTTAAGAATCCGCCTGCCGATGCAGAGGACATGGGTTCGACCCTTGGTCCGGGAAGATCCCACATGCCGCGGAGCAATTAAGCCGGTGCGCCACAACTACTGAGCCTGCGCTCTAGAACCGTGAGCCACAACTGCTTTAGCCCGCACACCTAGAGCCCGTGCTCCGCAACAAGAGAAGCCACTGCAATGAGAAGCCCACCCACCGCAACAAAGAGTCGCCCCCGCTGCAACTAGAGAAAGCCCGCGTGCAGCAACAAAGACCCAACTCAGCCAACAAATTAATTAATTAATTAAAAATTTAAAAATCCTTTTCCTAGGCAGTATTCTTGTTAATATAGCACATTAAAATGCACATTATATATCACAGGAATATGACATGCAGCTATTAGAGATCACATTAATTTTAATAGATGAAAACAGAAAGAAGCAAATATATAACTTGGTATACAATATTTTTGTCATGTAATCAAATGTTTCAGCATTCTTATAGATAAAATTTGATATAATCTTGACTTTATCACATTTTAGATTCTCATGTATCAGTGCTGCTTTCAGAAGTGAACATAAGGTCCTATATGAGCATCTGCTCCTATACCTTGTACCATATACATGATAAGCTGGTTCTGGGGAGAAATTGTTAGATTGCTTTCTGATCCTCTCTTCAGATGGGAATATTTTAGGCCTGAGTGTTATGTTCCATCACCTTGAAGAGATGTTTAATAATTTTTTCAACATTATTAAAACAATTTCAATGATGTGTGCCTGTGGTTTGGCCTGCAAACTTTAACATTATGGTGGTGAACTAGTTAAAGTTATGGTTTAGCTTTGTAATAGACCACAAACAGATTAAAAATAAACATTTCTGGCAGCTGCTGCATAGACCCCCTCCTAAAATTCAACAGAGGCCTGACTTGTGGGAGCACGATATGTTCACACAGAATACTGTATGTGCAAGAGGACATTCTCCATTTCTAATTTCATAAATAAACATTTGAGCCAAACCCTGACCTACAGATGTCAAGAAAAGGAATATATAGAGAGAAATTCTTTAAAAAATCACAATTCTTATTCTTAAAACCACTTATTTTTCTTTTCATAAACATTCTATAGACTCTCTTTACATAAATGTATATTTTGAAATGATGTGGTATGTATTTTGCTACGTCAGCATCCTAAACATTTTACTAGAACACTGTTAGAACACTAACGTGAACACATGTTAAAAGAAAAGTTAAACATCACATTAAATCTATGCTGCAGACATGTTTTTTGCTTGCCTGGCATCTCTACAGAGCAGCACTCCCTTCCAATTCTGAATCTACGTCCTTCTGGTTTGGTAACCTTACACCTGAATCCAGAGGAAGCATGTGAAAATTCTAGATCCAAGTAGCAATAGCCACGATGAGTCACTGAGACTGAGCCAGTCCGAATGAATCCCAATCACAGGCTGGAGTTACGAAAGAATCCAAAGTAGTAGGATATACTAGCCTACCCAAGAATAAAGCCCGTCAAGAAGCATGCAGTGCTGACTGCCAGAGGAACAGAAATTGAATCCGGTATCACTCTCTGAGACCCTGGACCCATCACTGCCCAAATTCAAATAACCTCTGAACTTTTCAGTCACATAAGAAAATAATTCGTTCTTTGTTTTAAGGGGCCTTGAGTTAGTTTCTAACTAACTTCTAGTGTGCAGGGAGAAACATCTTCATTAATACAGTCCATTACTCTAGCAATTTAAAGAAAAAAATACTTAGACACAACATGGGTGAGATTGTGATAAATCTTATTCCCCCAATACACCAGGGGATTGTAATCATTTTAAAGGTTTGTAAAGCAATATGAATATAATGAGTATTTTAATATTTTGTTTAAGAATACAATATGACAGGTGAAGAGCTGTTACTTAGAGCTTTATATGACCTCAAAATATTAAGTGAAACCTAAGTCTTAGGACAATGGATAAACACATAGTACTATGTCAATATATTATGCAAATTTTAAAGTATAACTCTTATGCAAAAAAAGAAATACTTATGAGATAATATTAAGTGAAAGGAATAAAAAATCATTGCACTTATTATAATAATTACAGCTATGTAAAATAATATATACATGGAGACAAGCAATTCTCAACCCTGGCTGCATATTAGAACCTCCTGAGAAGTGTTAAAAATGTAAAAAATGTTGATGCCTCAGAATTTCTGATTTAATTGGTCTGGGATAGAGCCCAGTTACTGGTATTTTCCTAAAGCTCCCTCGGTGATTCAGAAGGGCAGCCATTAACAAAAGCTTTAGGGTCGACAAAAGAAAAGAGCAACAAGCCCCTCATAGGAACAGAACAGGGGAGAAAAGGAGATTTTGAGGGCATCTTTTCAGGTATGAATTAATTCATAAATACACAAAAATCTAGAACATCCTGTTCTCTTGTTTTAGTAATTTTAATGGTTTTGCTATTACATTTGCAACTTAAATTGTTTTCCGGAGGCAACTTGTAGCGTCTGTCACTTACATATACGTGGAGATATATATATATATATATGGATATATAACCGTGGATTACCTCCTACCTCACTCTTTTGTTGGACCCTCCGCCTCCAAATGCTGGAGAAACCCAGGGTTCAGACCTCAGCTCTACACACACACACACACACACACACACACACACACACACACACACGCGCGCGCGCGCGCGCGCAGCCTAGCTGACGTATGCAAATATGACTGTCAACCATGTGTCTCTAGGCCTGACCTCACTGACCTGCACATATCCAACTGCCTCCTCAAAAATCTCCATTTGAATGTCTAATAAGCATCTTAACCTAAACCGAAACCAAACTCTTAATTTTTGCACCCATACTCGATTCACCTCCGATGTTCCCCTTCTCACCACTCACCCAACTATCTGAACCAACCCTCAGTATCGTCCTTGATTCTCAATCTCAACCCGTGTGCAATTCAGCCAATCCCCTTGGCTGTGCCTTACAGGTATATCTTGGGCTCGACTCCCTTCCCATCAATTTCAGTTTACTCCAAGCCGTCAGGATCTAAAAGCCATCCTGCTTTTACTCTTACGTAACCACATTGTCTCAGTTAGGTCACTCATTTCTTTCCCCAGCTTATAAGCCTCTAATAGCTTTCTATCGCAATCAAAATAAACCTGATGTCTTCACCCCTGCTGACTAAGCTCTGTGCGGTCCGGGATCTGACTAAGCGACGTCCTCTCTCACGCTCTCCCGTGACTCACCGAGCCCCAGCCTCACAAGCTTCTTACTGATCCTCGCAGGTCCCAAACCTGTCTTAGCCCCGGGGCCTTTTCTCTGGCTGCTCCTTCTGGGTGCAGCTCTCTAAGCCTAGATCTCTCTGCATGGCTCAACCCCTAGTACTTCTCTCCAGGGTCTGTCAGAGTTCACCTCCTCAGAGAGGCATTCCTGGAAAACCTACCCAAAAGACTCCTCACCGCCCACATCATATTTAAGATGCTTAATTTTTCTTCCTAACACTTCTCACTACCTTATGTTATACACGTATCTGCTACAGTCTCTGCGCCGCGTAATCTCCATGCAGTTAGGGACTGGACAAGTTTTACTCACTGCTGTATCCCCAAGCACTGAAACAGTCCCTGGCAAATAGCAGGCAGTCCATAAATGTCTGTGGAACTACTGAAATGAATCAGTCAATGAGGAAACAGGAAGTCAGTGAATATACATCATAGCCTTTGCATCTCTAGAGCAGGTGTAGGTTCACAGTGCAACTGAGCGGATGACACAGAGAGTTCCCACACACCCCCTGCCCCAGCATCGCACCGTCTTCCCCCACTATCGACATCTGGCACCGAAGTGGTACGTCTGTTACAATCCGTGAACAAACGCTGTCCTATCATCATCACCCAAAGTCCACAGTATGCATTAGGGCTCACTCTTGGTTTTGTACATCCTATGGTGGGACTAGGAAGGATTAAGTCGGTGGTATTCTCTGGCCAGCTTGAAAGCGATCTTCAGCAACTCTCACTACTACCATGGCTTCTAATTTTGGTGACTCAATCACTAGTTCAGGCCACTTGAACAACCTTCTAATTCATCTTCCTGCCTCTAGTGTGACCTCCCGGAACCCACCGTCCACACTGAGAAGTACATGTGACTGTTACCCCTAAATAAAATCTTCCCCAAGTCCCCAGTGCCACAGGATACTGTTCCTTGCATCGTTCCCCCCCCCCGGAGACACAGGCCTGCTAAGTCTTCTGTGATTGAAGGGCACATACACACAGTTTAGGTGCCCTCCTCTACCATTCCCTTATGTCTGTCACAGCACTTACTGTAGCTCCCAGAGAATACTACAAGAGAAGCCAACAGAAACTTAAGGCACTGAAAGCTTATTCCAGAGTGTTGCAATATTTCATACCAGTTAAGAGCATAGTCCCTAGGACTAGATTATTTGGGTCCAAATCCTGTCTGCCCCTTACTATTTGTATGACCTTGGCAAGTAATTTAACCTTTTTGGCTTCAGTTTCCTCATCTGTAAAATGAAGATTACTATAATACCTAGATCTCATAGACTTGTGATGATTAAAAGACTGGATAAATGTGACATATTCAGAACAGTGCCTGGCACATAAAGACTATATATGTTAGTGATTACTTTATATTATTACATCAGCCTCAGCTTTCAATTTATTGCTGTATTTTGACTGGGTCACCCAATAAATTTTCAGTAAGTTTGCATTCCTTCTCAATGCTTCTTACATAAATCTGAGTTTCAAATTCTTCTTTTACTCTCATTGGATGGTTACGTAGGTAAAAGCAACAAACAAGGAAATTATGTTATTTAACCTTGGAAATTCCAATTCTAATTATGACTCTTATTTGTTTTCTGGTCTTAAACAAGTCTCTCTTAGTTTGTCAGGTCTGCCATCACAAAGTACCTGTGGCTCAAACGACAGACATTTATTTTCTCACAATTCTGAAGGCTAGAATTCTGGGATCAGGAGTTGGTTTCTTCTGAGACCTCCCCTCCTTGGCTTGCAGACGGCTGTCTTTTCTCTGGGTCTTCACACGGGCTTCCCTCTGTGCCTGTGTCTGTCTTAATTGCCTCTCTCATAACATTAGGGCCCACCCTAATGACCTCATTTTAACTTAATTACCTTTATAAAGACCTTATCTCCAAATAAAGTAACATTCTGAGGTGCTGGGAATTAATATTTCAACAAATGAATTTGGGGGAGAACAATTCAGCCCATGACAATGCCACATCGCTTATTTCTAACTACTTTTCTGTAGAGCTGACATAAATTATTAATACCTAAATATATGAAGCCTATCATAATTATAAGTCATAGTCTAATGAATTAGAAATTTTAGAAAAAGACAATCATTTATACCTAAATCTGTGTTAAAAGAGGTCTACCTCAAATTAAATATAACAGAATCCCAACTCACAACTTAGCTATGATGGTGAAAAATAGAATAGATAAATGAATCCTTTATAATGATTTTTCTATTCCAGATAGAGAAAATGGTATTTTTTTTTTTTAAAAAAAGAGCTCATTTGCAAACTCTCGGTGAAGGTATGGCCAAGTGCCAAAATACAAACAAACAAAAATTGTAGAGTGAAATCATTTTTTAATTTAAAAAGTTAATTTAAATACCAGTGACTTAAAATTAATACAACTTGAAAATGCAATACATAAACTTGATGGTACTCAGGACACTAATTTAAATTAAAGATATAGATTAGTTTAATAAAATTTCAGTTGTTTTTTTTTTAAATTTCAGTTTTTAAAAGGTATTAACATCATTATTTTATAAACCCTAAATCAGCATTTTCATCTTACTATTATCATCTGCCAAATTTCAGATGGCCTGGTCCCTGAATCTATTTCTGTATCAGTGCAGACCTGGGAAATAACAGAACACAAGTAACTTAAAATGTTAAGGGCTATATATTTTATTCCTGTATTCCAACCAGATTGATTATTTTACTATTTAATTTTTTTAATGGAAATGTTTGGAGGAAAAGAAAAATGAATCAAAGTAGGTATTATAAACTTTAGAACAGGGTTTACCCAGGGTTAAATACATTTGTTTAGGAGCTATACTCAAATAAGTTATTGGGTAGGAAATCACTTTAAAATAAAAACAGACTGTAGTACCACCTGCTCTCCTAATATATCATTTGTCCTATAGCATTAAAGGACAAAGATCACCTGTTATGTATTTTCTTGCTTTTAGTGATTGATGCAATATATAAATAATAAGTCAGATTTTCCTGAACACTTTTATCTTTTGCCACTACAAAAATATTATCGATAAAACTCCAAAATTTTTAAAGCACAGTGGCTTTGATGTGAAGCAAAGCTTTAAGAACAAACATTTCTGAATGAAAATTTTAAATTCTGTCTGTTTGCGACTAAGAGCCAAAGAGATGAATTCCGAAGTGCCAGGCCTGAGTTATTCACCGTAAAAATGCCTCGTTTAATATTTCTTTAATGAAATCAAATCATTAAGGTAATGAAAATAAAGAGAAAGGTCAAGTCACTGAGGATAAGCCACTTAACCTTATATCTTATTGCATATAACAGCACAGAGTAAGAAACCAATCTTCATAAATTGAATTTATTTCATATTCCTAATGCTTATGAATAAATCATCTTCTGTAATTAAATAATGTGTGCTGCTTTTCTAAAAACCCTACTATCAGTGGTTGGGGTTGGTTTGTGTTTTCCAGATTTGATATATATCTGCTGGGGCAACTCCCTATGGAGTCCAACACTCACGGAATCTGAGCAGTTGAAGGAGAAGCTAATAAAGACCCCATCGGTAAAACAGCTCAAAATCATGCTCTCAATTCCCTAAATCAGCCTGAAATGAATGACATTTCATTTCTCACAAAAGAAATCAATAGGTATTGTCACTGTACTCTTAAAACGCCCTCCCAACACGTTACATTTTCCAGAAATCTAATTCAGATGCTGTACTTGTGGGTGCCTGGACACATACCCTCATAAGCACTCAGTAAAAAGCCTCATTTAGGGGCTTCCCTGGTGGCGCAGTGGTTGAGAGTCCGCCTGCCGATGCAGGGGACGCAGGTTCGTGCCGTGGTCCGGGAGGATCCCACGTGCCGCGGAGCGGCTGGGCCCGTGAGCCATGGCCGCTGAGCCTGCGCGTCCGGAGCCTGCGCTCGGCAACGGGAGAGGCCACAGCAGTGAGGCCCGTGTACCGCAAAAAAAAAAAAAAAAAAAGCCTCATTTATTTGTCCTTTGCCCCGGGTAATTTTTTTTTCTATTTCTGAAATATAATTCTCCCCAAATTTTCAGATTCTAAAATATATTTGAAAGGAGGGAATTCAGAGTAGTATTTCGTATTATTTTTTAGCATCATGCTTTGGCACACTTAAAAATCATCATCTTTCCGGAATTTTGCTGATTTTCACCTAAGAAGTACATATAAATTTGAGGCTTTTCTTGTATTCAAGGTTCATTCTTTATTCATCTGAAGCCAAATGGGGATTATTCAAGCCTATTTTTGGTAACTAAAGTAAATGAAAAGGGAAAGGTTAGCATTTTTTTTTCCATATAAAACTTATGCCACTTCTCATTGTTTTCTGCAGAATAGGACATTTCAAATTAAGAAGCAACTTTCACTATGGTCATGTGTCCTAGAAGAGCAGTTCTCTGCACTTTTTCTGCAGGAACCCTTATGAGTGATGATGCTACAGAAACACTCCCCAGCGCAATCCCTCGAATGCTCTATCTCCGTTCCTTTTGTCTCTACTCAAAAGAGAATCCTTCAGAATTCAAGTGAATCAGAATAAGAAGGACTAATCTTGAATATAGTCTGCTTTGTAAAGAAAACAAAGTAGCCATTCCTCAAACTTTCGTAATGTAATTAGTACTGATAAATAATTACATATGGGGCTTCCCTGGTGGCGCAGTGGTTGAGAATCCGCCTGCCGATGTAGGAGACACGGGTTCGTGCCCTGGTCCGGGAAGATCCCACGTGCCGCGGAGCAACTAAGCCCGTGAGCCATGGCCGCTAGGCCTGTGCGTCCGGAGCCTGTGCTCCGCAACGGGAGAGGCCACAACAGTGAGAGGCCCGCATACCGCAAAAAAAAAAAAAAAAAAAAAAAAAAAAATTACATATGAAACATTAATGTACTGCAACCCTTCAGTGGGGAATCGTTCGGATATTTTTTAAATAAGATTTTCCTATGTATAGTCAATTAACAAAAACAGGCCCCACTATTCCTGTTAAATATACCTATATTTTTCAGACTTGTATTTTAAAGCTACTAAAAACAATTTTCCCCAGGCAAAAAAAAAAGACTAAGAAAATACAGTCAGTTGCATTTCCCAGTATTGGAGACTGCAACATTCATCTCATTGTCTTATTTCAGGTCGTTTACCATTTACACAACAATCTTTCAAAATTATCTGACTTTGACACCAATTATTTAAAAATCTGAAATGCTTGAGTGGAGTTCTTAAGATTAATATTTTATAAGCTACTCCTGTTACTCTTTCAAACCTAAAGCATAGCTGACTGATACTCTGCTCTAATTACAACACTGCACACAGTACAGTTTGATTCAACGGAGGAAAAAATGAAAAGCTTCCTTCAATAAAATGTCTGTCACATTTACCAACGTATTTAATTAAAAAATAAGATTTTTATCTTTTGACTCTAGCTAAGGAAGAAGCACTTTTGTTAATAATGGGTAGGCACCCAAATTTTCATTTTTAGAAGTTTGTGCTTGCAGCATTACAACTGGAAAATTCTACTGCACTGAAATAATCGCTGCAAACTAACAGTGACCCCACTAATCATATGGCAAAATAAATTCTAAAAAATATAAAGCCCTGCTAATAAATGCAAAAGAGGTCTCTAAGCACTGAAGCAACTTTAAACAAAGAACCAGAACACGGGCATCTTCCTAAGTGAACATGAAACAGATACTATTCTCCTTCAGTGAGGATGGTGGCAGCAATGGACAGCGTAACAAACTGATGAGGGCATAAAGAATAAAAGCACACCAGATTAATGCGTCTGATAGTGAATAAACAAATGTAATTTGCTGACCAATGTTTATTAGACTGCATTCTCCTTTCTCTCCTTCACAGCCACCGACGATAGGTGATTGCTCTGTATTTGCAAAGCAGACATAACTTCCGGGGAAACATTCTGGCCACACTTTTAACCGTGACTATGAGTGTGTGGAGAAGTTTCCCAGAAAAATATTAGAGAGTTGCCTTCCTGGACAGGTGTTATGTATGCTTCAAAAACTATGTTAAAGTGCAAATTAAATAATTCATTTATGCATTAATTTACAAGTAAGTTAATCAGTTCACCATTTTGTAGCTATTACCCCCAAATGGTGGCAGCATTTTACAAAAGGCTTTGTGTGGGGTAGTTAGTGTGTGACCAGTTAGATTTTACATGGGGGAGTCAGCAGGAAAATGTAAGTCGCTTCACCAAACACGATCTGTACAGTCGTCCCTGGGTATCCGGAGGGGATTGGTCCCATGATCCCCTTGAATACAAAATCCTTGGATACTCAAGTCTAATAGAATGAAATGGTGTAATATTTGCATATGATCTGTGCATGTCCTTCTGGATACAGGTGACCCTTGAACAACACGAGTTTGAACTACAACAGGGCCACTTGTACACAGATTTTTTTTCAACAGCAAATACTGCAGCACCAAATGATCCTTGGTTGAATCAGAGGATGTGGAACCAAGGATATGGAGAAACCAACTTTATGGTGGAACCCCATACATGGAGGGCCAACTATATATGCAAATTTTCAACTACGGGGACCGTCAGAGCCCCTAACTCTCATATTGTTCAAGGGCCAACTGTACTTTAAGTTATCTCTAGATTTCTTATAATACCTAATAAAAGGTAAATGCTATGTAAATAGCTTCCGGCACAGCAAATTCAAGTTTTGCTTTTTTGGAACTTTCTGGAAATTAAAAAAAAAAATTTGTTTTGATCCATGGTTGGATCAGATATGGAACCCATGGATACAGAGGGCTGGCTGACTGTATTCTTTCTCCTTGCCATGCTGTGCTCACACTTGGTTTTTAAATGAGCAGAACAAAGCACTTTATCCTAAGAAAGTACTGAAGGGGAAACTGTAGAAACTAACAGACTACTATGAAAAGGTTAGTTGTAACATCATACTTTTGAGAAATTAGACTTGAATCTATTTACTTATAAATTAATGTTTGAGTTGTCTTTTATGCTGAACATTCATTACTCTTATTATTAAAAAAAACCTAGACAATAAAATCATGAAAAAATGCTGGCAACTATATCCAAGGCAGAGACTCAGAAACAGCACTCACAGTTGCCTCTAAGGAACTACACACACTGAATTGGAATTTTTTAAACAATTATTATGATGGTCACAGGATGAAAAAAAAAAAAGATTAAATACCCTTAATTAACAGAATGAAACAATAGAATGGGAAAATCAAAAGTACAATAAACATAACATACCAACTATTTAGTATTAGACTGTAATAGAACCTATATTTTTTCTTCAATGGTAACAACCTAAGTCACAGTTGTATTATTTGCAGACAAACATTTAAAATTAGCTGGCATTTCAGGAGCAGCCTCCTGTACTTAGGAGGCACATGAGAGTAAGAACATGATCTTTGAAGAAAAAGAACAGACACCTTGGATTGACATATATATACTAATATGTATTAAATGGATAACTGATAAGAACCTGCTGTATAAAAAAATAAATAAAATAAAATAAAATAAAAAAGAAAACCAGCTCAGTGTCTTCATTATCTGGACAGCCCTGTAAATTAATTAGCTTCTCTGGGTTTGTGAAAGAAGGAATGTTATCTACCTGTAGGATTATTCTGAGTCTTACATGAGATTATGTATGTAAAGTACCTGGCACATAGTAGTTGCTAAATAAACCACTGCAATTCATCATTGCAGTTGATAGTTTGAGGTGTCTATGAATCAGCCAGAAATCCAACAGAAGCACAGGGGGCCAGCCAGAATTTCAATGACATATAAAATAACATTTCCCCCAATACAAAACTGAGACAATATATGTTAGGAGGAACGAACAGATTTACATAACTCATTAAAAATATGTATATACCTATACTGTTAACAGAGATTTAATTCAATCACAAACATTCCCTTTAACTAGACTCTGAATATTGGAACAACTAAAGTCTTTTTAAATGCACTCTCAAATTGAAGGCAAAATTAATTTTTTAGTATTCTATCAAAAAGCGAACATCTTTTCATGGGAATATAATGAGCTGTACTGATCAGGCCATAAAAATTAAGCTTTTATGGAAAAGTTATTATTATTATTTTTAATTTATTTATTTATTTTTGGCTGTGTTGGGACTTCATTGCTGCGTGTGGGCTTTCTCTAGTTGTGGCGAGCGGGGGCTACTCTTGGTTATGGTGCACAGGCTTCTCATTGCAGTGGCTTCTCCGGTTGCAGAGCACGGGCTCTAGGTGCACGGGCTTCAGTAGTTGTGGTGTGTGGGCTCAGTAGTTGTGGCTCATGGGCTCTAGAGCGCAGGCTCAGTAGTTGTGGCGCACGGGCTTAGTTGCCCCGCGGTATATGGGATCTTCCCAGACCAGGGCTCGAAGCCATGTCGCCTGCATTGGCAGGCAGATTCTTAACCACTGCACCACCAGGGAAGCCCGGAAAAGTTATTTTTAAATATAACTTTCTTAATTACAAAAACGCTTAAAATTTAGATTCTAAATTTTAGAGTTTATGTAAATTAATGAAAACAACTATAGCTCTACTGACTTAAATTGTGTTGTTAGTAATGAACAAAATCCTATCTGCAGCTTTAAAAGAACTGTAAATTTTCACTGATGCTTATTATCTTCAATGTATATCTCCACATGGATATATACAGTAAATATATACAGTAAATACACCTAAAGACTTAATCTTATCTATGAGGCTTTTTGGCCTACAATTGAATTGTAAATTGGACATAGAATATGCCGTTCTTCCACTAGGACTCCAGATTTCTGAGTTCCTATTATCTCCTCAAATGTATATTTTATTAAGAGGAAAAAAAAAAGTGTATTCAACAGTTTAACTGCCACACGGCACATTTAGTTGATATCCAGACTCTTAAGACATATTCTAAAATTAAATTTAGTTTGAAACTCACTCTCTAATACTCATAAAATGGAACCTGATTTTGAGTGACACTAAATTCTAACTGCTGACATTCATTTCTAAAAGAGAACTGAAGAATTCAGTATAGTCAAAATGAATCATTAGGAATTAGACACATTTTCAAACTTCTTAATTTAAAAGAGATGCCAAGTTTTCAATTTTACTATCTTGTTTCCATTATTGAAAAAAAAATATCCCATTCTAAGTCCAAATTCTTTACCTTGAAGAACAATTTTTTTTATGCTTGTTTTCTACAATGAAACCCTTGAACTCTAGAGACATTATTTTATCTGGAGAAGTTGTCTGCATGTGAACCAAAAATGATAGGAAAGAGAACAAGATATATAGTTATAAAACTCAATTATGTGTTGCATTGTTCATCACCCAGATGCTCAAAGTGAGGTCCACGGCCAGCAGTATCAGTATCATCACCGAGCTTGTCAGAATCTCAGACCTACTCAGTAAGAACTTGCATTTTAGTAAAATCTGAGGGTGATTTACGTGCATATTAAATTTTGAGCTGTGATGATAAAACAATCTAGTACACTGGTATTAGAAACATCTGATTCTTAGATCTTATCACTAATGAAATTAAGTTGGTTCAGTGATGAAGTTACTCTATATACATACTTAAAACTAAGAATTCAGAGCTGAAAGTCCCTTTAGAACTGTAATTTCCCATAAGCCTCCACTTCTAGGAGAAGTAGGTAGGAGAAAATAAAATCTATTCCAGATATTTCACCCTTGGTTTAAAATATCTCTTCTCTTTCACTCAACCTTCACTTTTTCTTTTTTGAGCCCAAGAAGCCAATTTCAGGAAACTGAGTCAATTATATTAGAAAACTGATTTCTACCTAAGTGGCATTACTGAGGGCATTAAACTCTTCATTAATAAACAGGTGACACAGGGAATGCCCTGGCAGTCCAATGGTTAGGACTCCATGCTCTCACGGCTGAGGGCCTGGGTTCAATCCCTGGTCGGGGAACTAAAATCCCATAAGCCGCACGGCATGGCCAAAAAAATAAATAAAATTAATTTTACAAAGAAAGAGGTGACACAATTATCTGGCTTTATTTCCTGGGGGAAGAAACAACTTTATGCTATTTCTAACGACACAATACAATACAGGTACACTAAGTAAACTTTTTCATGTAATTGTAAGAATGCTATATTTAGGAACAAAATAAACCAGTTGTTCTCAGGATGAAAGCAATGAATGGTCATCCAAATTACTCAAGAAAGTAATATTGAGTTTTTGTCTCCTTTTAAAGAGTGGATGATTACTTGAAGTTCTAGAGAATCAGAAATAGTTCAAACTGAGCTCCACAGGAAGTAGGAAATAAGGCTCATCATGTCCTACCCAAGAGAATCTGAACAGCTGTTCTTTAATTTGGGAGACTGGATGATGACTGTGACAAGTGAAAGTGCCTAAGATTTAACTGCGTTGGAGGCTGAACATTTTTTGTACCCTATTTGACAAAACGGGAGAAAGACGAGATTAACTACAGAGAAGTGGAGACAGATATTCCCCCTATCCTTTAAGTGCTGACATTGATTCAGTGGTAGTAAATTAGTATTATTATATACTAATGTATATATATATATATATATATATATATATATGAAATAAGTGTCTCAAACATGCTCTCACCCCATTATAGGCCAATCATCACAATGGGATTAAGCAAATCATCCCTCCAGTATCCCCAAGATTCAGCTCCTGAGGCTAAGACGCCGTCTGGCTGCTATGCCTCTTCTTCATTTCTAGTTCTTCCTCAGTGCTAGGCCTTCAGGTCATCAAAATAGTTTTCTTACAAGACTCAATCTAAAATAAAGGCAATTAGGGCTTCCCTGGTGGCGCAGTGGTTGAGAGTCCGCCTGCCGATGCAGGGGACACGGGTTCGTGCCCCGGTCCGGGAAGATCCCACGTGCCGCGGAGCAGCTGGGCCCGTGAGCCATGGCCGCTGCACCTGCGCGTCCGGAGCCTGTGCTCCGCAACGGGAGAGGCCACGACAGTGAGAGGCCCGCGTACCACAAGATTTAAAATGAAGGCAATTAAAAATAGATTTTGAAATTGTCAGAGGAAGTCATAGTACAATTCAGATTGTATCATTTTCATCCATGCCTGATTTTCCCACATTATCTCTTCAAACACAATTACATGATTTGTACTGAGAGGTCTGGGTTTTTCATACAGCTGTTCAAGAATGCAAAGCAGATTAATTAAATTCGGGGAAAATCCATCTTTATCACCACTTAAAAGGAGGTGAATATATTTTCTCTAATTTACAGAATTAGAGAAATTAATAGTGGATCTATGGATAAAGCACACATGCTTCTGAAAGAGAAGTGAATTATCAGCAAAGAACGCACGGCGAATTATCTCCATTAATTGTCTCCCCGTACATATTTTCATTCCTTACTCTCAATGAAGATGGTAAGTTTTTTGTTAGCTCCACAACCAGTCATCTAACAGAGAGCTACTACAGAGGAAAGTGTTTTTGTAATAGAAGATCTTTTGTCCTGAGAAGCCCCTATTATCAGGAAGATAATATTAGTAAGTTTTAGAACTGCCTTTTTGAGATGATATTGTGATTCAAATGTTACTTTTATATACAGATCAGATCCCCATACACAAAACAGAATGCTTGGTGGTGCAGAATTGAGACTGTAGATGTCACGAACATGGGCTGATTGTGAAATAAGTTACAATGTAAGCAAGCATCAGATGAAGTATCATCAAGTTACCAATTCTTTACTCCTGTAGCTGTTCTTAGAACCACTGTGAGGTCAAGCAAGCATCCTCTCTTCAAGGGGTGTCTCAAAGGCAGTCTGCAGTGGAGGTTCTACTGAACTGGGAGTTGGCAACCTTGTTTCACGTCCAATTTAGGCATCAGCTAACTTTTGCTGGGCAAGTCACATTTTTGGGCCCTAGCATTACCAGCTTTAACCTGAAGTTACTGACCATGTCAGTGGTTCTCAAGCTGAAGACAAGTGGCATCAGGGCCACCTGGGAATTTGTTAGAAATATTCCTTCCCACACCCCACCCCGTACTTACTGAATTAGGAATAATGGGTTTCAGCAGTACGTGTTTTAACAAGCCATCCAGATGATTCTGATGCACTCGCAAGTTGGATTATGTGATCTCTTAAGTTTCTTCTAGTTGTGAGGTAATTAGCAAGTAGAATCACCTATTTATGAACTTAAATATTTAATAAGTCAAGGATTATGTCTTACTGAGCCCCAGCACCTATAATATTTCAATAAATGAATGAATGATTGGGGATATCTGCTCCACAGTAATCTCTTCTTCACGAATTCCAATTCCAATTCATCTATGACTATTTTTTTAAAATTAATTTATTTATTTACTTTTGGCTGCGTTGGGTCTCTGTTGCTGCACGCGGGCTTTCTCTAGTTGTGGCGAGCGGGGTCCACTCTTTGTTGCGGTGCGCGGGCTTCTCATTGCGGTGGCTTCTCTTGTGGCCGAGCACGGGCTCTAGGCACGTGGGCTTCAGTAGTTGTGGCTCGCGGGCTCTAGAGCGCAGACTCAGTAGTTGTGGCGCACGGGCTTAGTTGCTTGGCAGCATGTGGGATCTTCCCAGCCCAGGGCTCGAACCCGTGTCCCCTGCATTGGCAGGCGGATTCCTAATCACTGCACCACCAGGCAAGTCCTATCTAGGACTATTTTACGGTGAACGCCACCCTTTTCCCATTGTCACCCTGCTATTAGTTATTTGTGTATATGTCTTACCTTTTCAACAAAAAACGGCACCATTCATAACAGGTTTTCCTTCCTATATCCCATAGAACAGTGGTTCTCAAACTTTATTATGGATAAAAGCATGTGGAATGTGCATTAAAACACATTGTTCAGCCCCACCCTTAGAGTTTCTGACAGAGTGGGTCTGAGTCGGGACCTGAGAATCTGCACTTTTGACAAGGTGCTGCTGATGTTGCTGGTCTGGGGCCCCTACTTTGAGAACCACTGCCGCAGAGCAAAGCCCGCTGGGCAGAGGAATGCCTGCTTGTGGAGCTGACATAAAGCTTACAGTGTGTGCTGAGCGTAAGGAATTAAATTAGATAAATTATAAGGTTTTCTTAAAAATGTAACAGGAAGTCTGAAACAGGATAGAGTAGATACACTTACATGTTTATAACCTATATAATATTTATATGTGGGCTTCCCTGGTGGCTCAGTGGTTGGGAGTCCGCCTGCCGATGCAGGGGACGCGGGTTCATGCCCCGGTCCGGGAAGATCCCACGTGCCGCGGAGCGGCTGGGCCCATGAGCCATGGCTGCTGAGCCTGTGCGTCCGGAGCCTGTGCTCCGCAACGGGAGAGGCCACAGCGGTGAGAGGCCCGCGTACCGCAAACAAAACAAACAAAACAAAACAAAACCTTTATATGTAACCTATTTTTCTAAAAGGGAACATTTATTACTACCAGTCTTTACTAGGCACAATATAATTTTATCCTTTTTATTATTCTTTTTCTAAGTGGCATCTCTCATCACGAACTTCTTAAAAATCTTAAGGATAATAAAGAAATTAAATTCTTTGTGAAATATTATAATATGATAAACCAGTTTCCATTTCTCTAGGTTCTCTCTCAAACTTATTATGAGTTTCTTGAAAAGTTAAAACTATTGCTTAGAAAGCGACTCTAATTTAGGAGTGGTTATTCAAAAATACTCTAAGTCCTGGTAGACCCGAGTTTCAGCAAATAAGCTGGGAAGACACAGAGGTGAGCAATCAAGTCGCAGAGCAGAAACAAGCTAGACAAGCAGGACTAAGGTAAGCACTACTAAACTTAATAAGAGCCTGCCATTTGGAAAAAATAGAATTCTAAGTGTTCAAGCTTTAAAAATAATTTAAGAAACAAATTTCTAACATAAAAATCTAGTGTGTGATAACACAAATTCTAATTCTTAGCTAGTGGTTATTTGTACTATAATAATTTATCTGCTTTTGAATGATTCAATGGTGGGTCCACTAAATAGTACGGTTTTTTTATGTATCTTATATATGATTCAATTCTTATACACAGTTTTTTCCCAAATCATATCCACTGCATAAACCAAGGCATACCTGCATTTGGAAAACCAATGTGGAGCAGGGCAAAGGTTTATAACACAATATACTAATTTCCTAAAAGTTCTAGAACTCTTTTAACTTTGCTTCTGATAACTTTACAGAAAATTTAAGTCCCATTAGCACTATAATGGCACTGCCATTCCAAGCTATAAATTTAAGAACTGATGAATAAAAGAACAGGCCACAAATTTCATTCTGTAATATTTGCCTGCAATTGATACAGAACTTTGAAATATTCCAACTTTTCTAGTTATTGTGAAACTATTTTTAGCATTGTAGTCAAACTTACTTCCTTTCCCCTTATGACTAATTGTTCATTCACTGATTCAACAAATATTATTGATTCATGACACACACTGTTCTAGGCACTGAGGATAAAAGGATGAGCCCTTAACCTTATAGACTTACCTTCTACTGGAGAAAACCACTAGTGAAATTCAATGTAAGAACATATTAAATATAGTGAAGGCACAGATGGTATCTAATTCTTGGTACAGTAGTTATTTGGTGCTCCATATTTAACTGACTACATGAACGCATTCTTCACAGTTTGCAGATGGCTATGTCCTTAAAATAAAATAAGGGTATATCATCTTATAATACAGTATTCTAATCAAGTAAGTTAAAAAATGTTCTGATAATTATTTTTTGAGTTTCTAATTCAAGATCTATAATGTCAGTTAAGAAAGTTCATTCATGCATATTATACATCATGAATTTAATGCCCAGTTTAATATGGTTTTTTCCTGATTCAAAACACAGTAAAATATCATGATTGAAATCCTAAGGAAATCCTTCTTCTATTACTTGGCAATCCTCCTGTTCTCAATCTGTAGATTCTACAAACACAAGCATCACTCCCCACCTTCCTCCACCTTCTAGTCCTGGAAACCAAACACTTAATCTAAGGAAAGATGAAAGTTAGTTAGAGTCACATTGCATATATTAACCATGGCATGAAACAGGGAGTTATATAAGAGGGTAAATTATGGTTGCTATGGGAACCGTAATTTAGTATTTGGGGCAAAACTTTAACTCTATTCAGGTCAACTACAGTATTTTTAATAATAATACCAAGAGAAAAATACTCCAAAAGATCAATTTTTTAAATAAAAAATGTAGAGAGATTTCATTTTTCCTCTAAAACGCACCTAAAGAATAGCCAAGAAAACACCCGTTTCACAAACTTAATTAAGGGGATGAAATTTCAATGGCATGATATTGACAGCAATTATAAAATTCACTCACTTCCTCTACAACAGTCATTATCTGATTATTTATGATTAAATGTTTTACTGCTTAATGAAACCCACACTATACAAAGTTTTTATTCTGATACTAAAAATGTAAAAATCAGATTCCTGTCATCTATTTAAGTTCTGATATGTAATACTGTAAAGTCCATTTGGAATTCATTGTAGACTCTTTATATTCTCAGAGTCTACAATGAGTTTCTACAGAAACTCTTCATAGTCTCTGGCAAATCAAAGGCTGTGTTCTCAAAAGTCAAAGTGGGCCAGGCTTGGGCAGTAAGAAAAAGAAGATAACCTAGGTGGTGGTCTTAAAATTTTTTAACATGAAAATTGGTGATTCTCACTGAAAGACACTTATCATTCTGATAATTTTCATCACAGAATTTTTAAAAACATGTTAAAATGACTAAACAAAAATATTTTCGAGGCGGCCAACTTTTTGTATATTTACTTCTGATGTGTTATCTATGTGTTTATACATAGAAATGTGTAAAATTCTCCAAAATTGTTAACACTGAAAAAGCACTCTAGTCCTATTGTGCAGGTATTTTTGATATTTCCCTAGGCTAACACAAACCAATATTACTTGTAATTAAGCAGGTAAATATTTTGCCAAATCACCACCATCATGATAAATCCAAACAACTATGATATGACTTTTCGATAATTCACATACATGCCTTTTTTCTATTCATGAAGTGCTATTTTTCTGAGGAAAGAGTTAAATAGGAAAATTGTTAGTAATCTTGCTACAAAATGTAAACTGGAGGGCTTTCATGATAGTACTTTTTTTTTTTTTTTTAAAGAAGATGTTGGGGGTAGGAGTTTATTAATTAATTTATCTATGCTGTGTCGGGTCTTCATTTCTGTGCGAGGGCTTTCTCTAGTCTCTTCATCATGGTGCACGGGCCTCTCACTATCGTGGCTTCTCTTGTTGCAGAGCGCAGGCTCCGTAGTTGTGGCTCACGGGCCTAGTTGCTCCGCAGCATGGCATGTCTTGAACCCGTGTCCCCTGCATTAGCAGGCAGATTCTCAACCACTGCGCCACCAGGGAAGCCCTCATGATAGTATTTTTAAAAACTACTTACTTTTTTCCGAATAGTAGTCAAATAGTAATTAATCAAAGAAAAGGGTGAATTTTATTTCCACTGAAAATGTTACACTGGAAATCATTTCTAAGCTATAAAAGGTAAATGCAAATAATGACATTGTAAAACATCCTACACAACTAATTTATTTCTTTAAATTTATGAATACATATATTTTCTTGGCTACTAGCTACAGTGATTCATAACCGAATATTTCCCTCATTATAGACTTTTTAATTAGAAAGAAAACATAACACTCCCCAAAGCCAGTGAAACTTAGAGATAAGAAAAAAAAATGTTGCAAAACAGCACAGATAATTATAAAAGAGGAAAACAGTATAAGAAAAACAGGAAACTTAGATTTACCAACTCTGTTTTCTCTATCTTAATTGTGATCACATTGCCAATTAAATCGGATGTTTCCATTTTCGATTTAATACAAAGATACTACAGAGCATAAGATATATCTATGAACACCATGCAACATAATACAAGATTGTTCTCAAATTTAAGAAGGAAGTTTCAGCTGCCCACATCACCCATCCACTTTCACCAAACAGCCCTTTCTATTATAAAGAATTATTTACTGCCTACCTTTTTTTTAGAGAGACTCTTCTAGCAGGTTAGAATCTTTTGATGGGTTTGGAGATGGTTCTCCCTCAGTTACAAAGCTGTTACATCTCCTACTTACTAGGAATGAAAGATTTCCAAATGTTCCTCCTGTGAAATGTAGAAGCACAACTGTCCCACCAGGTAGGGGGCTCTGGTTGCTTACAGCTTTTAGAAGTATATATATTACACAGATTTTAAGATATCTGTTTCATTTAAAACTTAAGAACAAAAAAACAATCATGACCGAGTAAAAGTCCATGGTCACTGAGTTAATTCCACATTCAGGAACTTGCCGACAGGACGGTCCTTAATGCAGTATTTCAGGGGTCGGCAGCCGCAGCTCGTGTGCCGCTGGCCGGAGGCTGCTACATTCCAGAGGCACTTCACTACTGCGGCAATCACTACTGCCTCCGCTGCCCGCTTCTCGACAGCCCGGCGGAGTGAGTTGGGCACAGGTAGGTGTGCCCAGTTAAGCAGTACGGGCCTGCCCTGGACACAAGGAAGGAAGGAAGGAAGGGGGAAGGAGGGAGGAACTGCGAAAGTGAAGATAAGGAGGGATGGAGTGAGGAGTCCAGTGGGGCCAATAGGGGCCTGGATTAACTGGAAAAAGACAGTGAGTGGAGGAAGCTGGGTGAGGCTGAAAACCTTCCAGACGTCTCCTACTGGAGGTTTAAGGGGCCCACCAAAAACCTGCAACACTGACGTCCTTGACCTCCCTTCTAGCTCCCTCTCCTGAGCTACCAGCATGCCCTGAGGGACGCGGTGACCATCAGAGGTCATCACCCCAACCCGAGCACACCCACCTTTGGGATTAAATCGCCAAAAGATCGCAATCCCTGAGATTTTCTCTTAGGTGTGGATTTTAATGAGCTGATCAAAGTGATATTGTCCCAAGTATAATAGACAACACTGATATTTTAAAAGAGAAGCATTGATTGCAGTGCTTTCCTGGAGTAAGGAAAATCTTAACCGCTCCTAGGTTCAACCCCTCTCCCCTCTGGCTGATGTCTCCTCCAAATCCACCAGCCAAGTTGAGCGGTAGTTCTCAACCAGGGGCTGTTGAGCCGCCACGCCCCCCCCCCACTCCCCGCCCCCTCGCCCGCCGCCCCCAAATGGTAGGCAATGTCTGCAGACATTTTTGGTTGTCACAACTAGGATGGGAAGGGGTGCTACCGGGCGGGCATCTAGTGGGTAGAGGCCAGGGATGATGCTAAACATCCTGAAACACACAAGACAGTGCCCCACGAAAAGCAATTATCCAGCCCCCAATATGAGTAGTACTGAGGTTGCGCAACCCCGAGTTAGAGTGGAATTTATTACAGCAGCATTATCACGCCATCCCAGAGGCGTCTTCACCTGTGGCCAGGAGCAGCCCTAAGCCTCAGTAAACCCTGCATCACAATGAATCACAGCCCTGGACACAGGACGTCCTCCGGGGACTGTAGGAACCCAGGAATGAGGGTGTGGGCTGAGGAAGGGTTCCACCTCAGCCTGCAGTGGCTCTGCCTTCTCAGCTCTGTGTCACACTCTCCTGCCTGAGCAAACACAGCACCCAGCCCGCCCGCTGAACGCTGCCACAACGATTAAGGAAAATATTCCCTTGCCCTTATTACTATCTGTGCTTCCTCAGTGACAAAATAAAAGCAGGTTTGTATAAAAATGTATAAAAACAGTTTTGCCCTTCAGATTACGTTTTTGTTATTGTTGCCCCTGCCTTTCAAGGTATAAGATTCTCTCAAAGAGAGTGCATGGGTTATTTCTTATTTTTTGACCTCAGCAAAAGATTAGTAAAGAAGAAGGGATGGCCTGGAAATATTTTTAGGTTTTTGTAAGTGTATGAAAATGAATATTCCTACGATTGAATTCAGTTTTTTTTTTTTTTAATTTCCCTTATCAGTTTTAAAAATGAAATGCAAAGGCTATGCCGACACCAAAAGGTAATATCTGTTCAGTAGGAAATCTTCCCTAACTAGTTGGCTTTGTTTCAGTCTGGCCCTCAAACAGTGTGAAAAATACTTTTCCCTTTACACTATTACATGGAAAACACATTTACATAGCCATCAGTTAAGCAGTTCTTAGATTTTTTTTTTTTATCAATTAATACGGATTACATGTGACAGAGAAAACCATTTGCATAAAGCAGAGGTAGAGAAATGAAATGATATACAAAAAAGAAAAATAACAGGTAATGTGATAAAGTAAAGCTAAGATAACAAAACTCAAGAGTAAAGAACTCCCACCTCAAGGCTAGATGCTGAATGATGTTGAAATCAAACTTAGAGATATACTTGCAATTCTCCGTACCTACTTACAAATGTAAATGCAAAACTACCTAAAATATATTTTAAAATATGTTGTTGATATATATGTTCTTATAGAATTACGCTGGTACTAGTACAGATCTCTACAGGCTCTTTTCTTGAAAGAGATATAATTCAATATAATGTTAGCCTTTAAAAAGAATATTTTTGAAATAATATATTAATATGCAAATATTAAATAACGTTAAAATATTCTGAGTTCATGACTTAACCCAAATTTTGAAAACTTTTTATAAATGGTCAGATGTAAAACATGAAGACCTCCTACTTTAGCTATAAAACTATAAGTAATAAATTTTCATCTCATAAATGGTTCAGTAATAATCAGATTTTTTAAAAAAATAAACAATGAAGTACTTTCAGATAAATAAACTATTCTCTCTGTAATTCTGTGACTTTTTACATTTAAAAAGCATGTTGTTAAATTCATGAGATATTCTACACAAAAGAGTCACTAGAGATAATTTTGCAAACTGCAGGAGGTTAATAATCACAACTCCCTTTAGTTCATATGGTTTTACAATAATTGCTATTATAGTTACTTCTTATAAATAGCTTGTTGCCCAACATTTCTTTCTCTGAGCTGGCTGCCCTTTTTTTTTTTTTTTTTTTTTTTTTTTTTTTTTTTTTTTTTTTTTTTTTTGCGGTACGCGGGCCTCTCACTGTTGTGGCCTCTCCCGTTGCGGAGCACAGGCTCCGGACGCGCAGGCCCAGCAGCCACGGCTCACGGGCCCAGCCGCTCCGCGGCACGTGTGATCTTCCCGGACCGGGGCACGAACCCGTGTCCCCTGCATCGGCAGGCGGACGCTCAACCACTGAGCCACCAGGGAAGCCCTGCCTTCTTCAATAAGCACTAAAGGCTTGAGAACAAGAGCTTCTGTATAAAATGACTATAAACTTAGCAAACTTAAAATAGCTTAATTCTTTGGCACACTCATTTTTAGGAGATTATCTTTTTCAAAAGAAATACTCTACCCTGAATCTTCTTTACATAAGGAGCCCAAAATAACCTTATGCCAACAGTTGCTTCCTTCTTTAAGAATATAACCTAAATTGTCCTTCTCTTTTGTTTCCTCATAAAAGAAAAATATAAAAACAGTGAACAAATTTCATAGGTCTATTTCCCCTCCTCCCTTTGACATGAAAATATAAAAGTAAACTGACTTGTTTCTAAATATTCAATTTTAGCTAATCTCAAAAAGTTAGTTGGAAATGATTCACAAAACTACAGAGCTCCACATGCAACAAAACATCTATTAGTTACTTAAACCTCACGGGACCCATTTTTATTTGCAATATCCACATACCTTTCAAAGTAAAGTTCCAATTTTTAACAAATTTTACCTATTCTATTGCCTGCCAGACAGACTCACAGGATTCTACTATAATTGATGGCACAGGTAACTGTGCTTTTACACATACTCCTACTGTTTAATATATGCTATTCTCACAGCTTATGGTGATAAAAGCACAAAACTATTGCTCTCTTGCCTATTTAAGGATTAGTCCTTACACCACAGCTAACAGTATATGCTCGATAAATGCTTGCTGAATAATGAATAAATCAGTTTCTCCTATGTCTACCAATTTCCACTGTAACCATATTTTTTTAAAGATTTTTTTTGACGTGGACCATTTTTAAAGTCTTTATTGAATTTGTTACAATACTGCTTCTGTTTTATGTTTTGGTGTTTTGGCTGTGAGGCATGTGGTTTCGTAGCTCCCCGACCAGGGATTGATTGAACCCACGTCCCCTGCATTGGAAGGAGAAGTTTTAACCACTGGACCGCCAGGGAAGTTGCTGTAACCATCTTCTTAACAATCAAGGAATAATCTTGGGCCTTCTTGGGTACTTGTATTCTCAACGCATCAATATTTTCTACTTTAAAAAAAATGTTTTTGCTGTATTTGCACAATTACCACAAAAATAAACCAACCACACATCTCCAAACCTCTCATAAACTTAGGCAGACATAATTTTGTCAGATAATTAGTTTAAAAAATAGCAAGTTTAGTCAACTGGACAAAAAAGCATATACTTCCTACTCTATTTTAAGAAAAACATTTCCTCAGAATTTGTTTAATCCCAAAGGAAAAATATAAATAGCTGCCCCCTCCAATTTACAAAAGAGATCAACACTCACCATTCCAAAAGGTAAGACGTGTAACGAAACAAATGCACGGCACCGTTTTATGCTGTTCATTGTCCCAGGATGGATAACTATAGACTAAATGCCATTGAATTGACTGATTCCTGGAAAGTCTGGCTAAGAAACTGAATGTATGTATTAACACACACACACACACACACACACACACACACACATATACATACTTACACATGTGCCTACTATGACCTGAAGGTTTAAACTCTCAAACATAACTTTTAAAAATACTTACTAGGGGGCTTCCCTGGTGGCGCAGTGGTTGAGAGTCCGCCTGCCAATGCAGGAGACACGGGTTCGTGCCCCGGTCCGGGAAGATCCCACATGCCGCGGAGCAACTAAGCCCGTGAGCCATGGCCGCTGCGCCTGCGCGTCCGGAGCCTGTGCTCCGCAACGGGAGAGGCCACAACGGTGAGAGGCCCGCATACCGCAAAAAAAAAAAAAAAAAAAAATACTTACTAGGAATCATAAAAAACTAAAATTCTTGCCTTTTAATCTTGAAGTAAGAGAAGACAAATACTTAAAAGTGTTCCCTTTATCAAAGATTTTTCAAAAAAAAATTTTTTTGAGAGAAAATGCTGATTCTGATTATTTCGGCCATGCCCCTATTCTAATCATTTATTCACTTTCGTTACCTTCTGAATTAACACGGAAAACCAGAACCCAACTATTCACATACTAATGTGAACATGGTCACTCAGCCAGCAGTGTGGCTGCCCCATTCCCACTCCACAGTTTAACATTCTTAGTGTAAGTGGCATATGTCCTCAATAGCTACAGATTTCAGTCAAGATTATTCCATGACTTTGTGGTAGGCAGCACTCTAAATGTGTGACATGGGTCTTAAGTCTGTGTCCCTGACTATCTAGGTAGCTCTCAGTACTCATTTGGAGTTTGGACTAGATCATCATCAGTTCTCAAAATGTGGTCCCTGAAACAGCTCTATCAGCATCACCTGGAAACTTGTTACAAATGAAAATTATGAGATCATATCCAGATACACTGAATAAGAAACTATACGAAGAGCTTATTAGCATGACTTGTTTTTTACCTCCAGGTGATTTTGATATATGGTCAAGGTTTGAGATCCTCTGGACTAGATGATCCCTAAAGCCTTCTCCAACTATCAAAATCCTACTGTCATTAATTAGATCAAATGTATCTTCTAGAACTAGAACCATGTTCAATTAAATGCATTTAATTATTCCCAGTAGTCTGAGTAAAATATCATAATCAAACTTACCATATTCTATTATACAGTACTTAAAACTTTGCTACATTTTCATCAGGACAAGATTGACATTAGCAAGTTTTCCCAATTAAGTAGACACTGCAACAAGTGTTTGATACCACTTTAACTCATGGTGGTGATCTCCAAATTAAACCCTCATATTTAGAAGTCGGGGGCTTATTCTAGCTGTTGTGAAAAGTAAATAGATCCTTTGATGACAGTTAAGGTACAGGCATTTTGTGTCTATTTCTCAAGACCAGCTGCTACATACAGTGTTCTCTCACTTTCCCATCCCATCTGTGAGAAACACTGGAATATCACTCAAAAGGCGGGGGGAAATAACATGCTGGCGAAAAAAAAAAACTACCTGAATAATTTGAATCAATGGGGCATTTTAGGATTCCCACCTGTAGGAAAGGTTAACAAATCAGGAAGCATAAAGCCTCATACGCTGAAAGAATTCTAATCCTAAATAGATCTGGTCCTAAAATATGATTCAGTGGAGTCTATTTCAGCAGTTAAGAAGGTGGACAATGTCGTACCTAAGAACCATAACTCCCAAATACAAAAAAAAAAAAAAATGTTATAGACTTTCTGATGATACCTTCCACTCTTCTGAGGCTATTACAAAAGGAGGACAAAAATAGTCCTTTAAAATGACATAAAGCTTGGATGACTGTCAGGGACCAAAAGGAAAAGCTGTTAAAAACCAGCAGGGGTCAAGTTAAAAAGTTAACTTTTGCTCCCCAAGATAAAGGTTTCTTTTCCACCCAGTTTCTGTTTTGACAGGTGATTGCCTTAGAACAAACTCCTCCCTCCCTCCCTCTCTCTCTCACTTCCTTTGACACTCTTAAGTCAGCCCAACTTTTCCAGGGAAACAAACGCTCTTATCTCTTTACACCATAACTCGAGAAGCGGTTCTTGCTGGCCAAATAAACTGACATATTCTTAAAAACAATGTCTCTAATTTCTCTCAATTTCGTCAAGAAAATATTGGAGAAGGCTACAAGATTCAATACCATTTTCCTGCTCCAGGGGTACACACAAAGTTGCTTTCACTGAGAATCCAAAAAGCATTTATTTTACAGTATTCAGTAAAAGTATATTAAAATCTTCTGCCTTGCCATCCCAGACCTATAAAGAATTTAGTCATGTAAGTGACTAAATCCTGTGTGAAAATGATTAATGTACCCAGCAACCTATTTCATTTCCAATTTCCCATTTTCAAAAATTCCCTGTCAGGAGTATATACATTTCTTTAGATATCTGCCAGCATTTCACGTCAAAAGGCTTCCAAAAAACCAAAACAAAACTACAAGAAACAGTCACTAAATGCCTTTTAAAGAATCCTTTATATAATATTTGATATATGTCTTCAGAATTTTCAACACTTTAGATCTACGGAATCAACTAAATTTACACAAATGCAGGAATGAATCTTTGCAAAGCCTAAGTCTGAATAATTTCTCCTAATTTCTATATTTAGCATATATACATTGCCTTCTGAGTTTGGTGCTAAACTTAAGTGAGATCAAGAGTGAAAAAAGCGGCCTTAGGACCAAACCCAGGCAGAATACCCTATTCCTCCTCCATGCTGGAATTCTGAGATGTCACCTGGGCAAAGGACACAACATTTTAAGGCAAGATATGTTAATACAGCTTTTAAAAAACCTGTGGCCTCTTTTGGTTTCCAACAGAATAAATCCCTTTGTCCAAAGACCCTTCAAAAGACTTCATCTACACTTCATGGACCTAAGATGTATCAAGTGCTCTTGACATATATAGTTGTACACTTTCTTTTAGTCTATGGAAATTATATTAGTAAAGCGGCCCTTAGGAAAAATGAAATACAAAATAAAAAGCTCACACTGCCTCCTGCTGTTAGAAGGAAAATTTCATGAGGTCAAAATGGTCCACAAACTGCACAGTGTAATGAGAGCAAGAGGCTTGTCTTAGTTTTTTCTTTTTCTTTTCTTTTTTAATCTAATGATCTATTTCCTAATCAAAGCCTCAAAAGGGTTGAGATACTGTCCACAACCCATAGAAATGTACTGCAGAAAACACTACAAGGTATGACTTCAGAATTGAAAATCATCTTCCCCAAACATGCTTTCAACTGGATAGGCGTTTTATACAAAACAAAACTAAACTAAAGAAGAAGAAAGGAAGAAAGAAAAAGAAAAAAAGAAAATTAAAAGCACTACCCTGTCTGACCAGGTGGATGGTTACTCTCCCAGATCTAAGGCAGTCTTAGCAGGTGGTTTCTCCCATTCCTAGAGAAATAAACTGCTCCAAGTCAGGAGAACAGATTCAATATCCAGCTCATCTTATAGTCAGAGGGTTATCACCATACCCCAGGGCTTCCTAGACCTTGATGATTCTTTTCCATTATTTAAGGAGTTGGGAGTAATGTCACCCAACTTGTCACTGAGACACTTCTCTCTTCAAAATTCGACAAACCACTCTTGAGGGCACCATGTACCTGCCCCTGTCCACCTCAATCATGATACTATATTAAATCACTGAATATGAAACACAGAAACACAAACAATAGTTTGGATTTGTTTCTTTAAAAATGATGTTTGTATTAAAAATCTTAAAATGAAGAGACAATGATTAAACGTGTGTCTGGAATTAGAAATTACAAATGGTTAGAATTCTCTCAGTACATCACAACAGTAAAATTTTGCTCTTTGCTTCTGGAGGAACACCCTATAACAGAAAACGAAACATTAAAAAAAAATTATATAAAAGGGGAGCTAAATACCTGAACATTGAAACAAAATGAAGCAAACAATTTTAAAAAGGGAAAAAAAAAAAAAAAAAAAAAAAAACCATTGCAAGACAAGTAAATTACATTTTAAAGGAAATAAAAGAAATTCACCAAACAACAGGCCCTATTGTCCTGGCTCCTTCAGGAAGATTACTGAAAGGAAACTGGGAAGTGGTTTGGGGGGATCTGGTGGGAAGTTCACAGGTTGGCACCGGCTGGAACAGCTGAGTTTTGAAGGCACTCTGCAGACACAGGGGTGCTGGGGGCCCTGAATCACATTTGTGAAGTCCTTGTACTGTATTTTAAAGAGCTAGTCATCGACACCATGTTACTGCCAACCAATAAGAACAAAAAAGCTAAATCTAAAAAACCAAACAAACACACACACAACAGTACACACAAAAATGTGCAGATCTGTAACATTTTTTTTCACAGCTGATTAAAAAAAAAAAAAAATACTACCGTTCTTCCCCCAGACTCCCCTTTGATACAGTAGGTAAACAAAATAGATTTTTTTTTCCACAAATATCAGCAGACATTTTCTGGCACCCCACACTGTATTGGCATCAGTGTTAACAGTCCCAGTTCAGATGTGCAATACTTCAGATTGGATACACTGTAACAAGAATCCAACTTTGCATAGACAGCCTCAGAATCGCAGTCACGGGGTTGCCCTTCTAAGCTGGCAGAAAAGGAACCCGATCTTAATTTCCAGCTACTCCTGGAAAACAAGGAAGAAACAAAAGTTTCTTCCTCTCATCCTGCTCCTTCATTTGGTTCTCCCGGACTTCCTTCCGTGTATTTAAAACTTGGAACTAGAAAAACGGTTGTTGGAAAAAAAAAAAAAAAAAGAATTCCCCCTTTTCCACCTTCTCCCCATCCTCTTCCCACCACCCCATTTTTTTTCCAGGCTGAAACTTTCGCTTGCCGGTGTCAAGCTGCCATACTGCGCCGCAACGGCTGCTTCAATGGGGAAATATGCGTCAACCAAAATCAATGAGAAACGTACATGCTGCAAAAAGCCACATTTCCACCGGATCTCGGATGGTCATGACGGGACACCCCCTCGGACACGGGGCAGAGGCAGGGGACGCGGCCACGGCGGCCAGCCGGGCTCCCGGGACACCCCGGCTGATGCAAAGTCGTCTCCAATCTCAAAGCAAGAAGAGAAATCACATTTAGAAGAGTCGGGTGCGTTTGGCTTTTGTGCGCAGAGCGCGGCTGGCGCGCGGCAGCCGCGGGCGCCTCAGAGGATCACGCAGGCCGAGCAGCAGCCCTCGTCGCCGTTGGGCTGAGCCGCGTAGTTCATCTGCCTCACGATCTCGGCGAACAGCTCGTCCACCGAGGCTTTGTTTTTGGCCGACGTCTCCATGAAGGGGCAGCTCCACTCCTCGGCCAGGGCCTTGCCCTCGCCGAACGAAACCTCGCGCTCGCCCTCCAGGTCCACCTTGTTGCCCACCAGGATCATGGGCACGCGCTCGTACCGCTTCACGCGGATGATCTGGTCCCGCATGGGCTTGATGTCCTGGAAGCTCTGCTGGTTAACAAGGCTGTAGACGAGGATGAAGCCCTGGCCATTCTTGATGTACAGGTCCCGCATGGACGCGAACTGCTCCGTGCCCGCCGTGTCCAGAATCTCCAGCACCGACGGCGACGAGTCCACCTCAATCTCCTTGCGGTAGAAGTCCTCGATGGTGGGGTCGTACTTCTCGATGAAGGAGCCGGTCACGAACTGCACGGTGAGCGCGGACTTGCCCACGCCGCCCGAGCCCAGCACCACCACTTTGTACTCTCTCATGGCTCCGTCGGCGCTCTTGACGCGCCTGCCGCGGCCCCGTCGGGGCTGCACGCCGGAGGAAGGCTGGGCTTGGCGGCTGGACTTCTCCCCGTCCTCAGCTCCGCAGGAAAAACTAAGGAGAGGATGGCAGAGGAGCGCAGGACGCGGAAATCACCAAACGGGGACCGGGGGTCGACCGGCGGCGGCAGCGCGTCCCTGCGGCGCGGGTCCGGGGCCCCGCAGCAGCCCACGGCAGCAGCGGCAGCCTGGGCGGCGGAGCGGGAGGACAATGCCGGCAGCCGGTGCAAGGCAAGGACTGCAGCTTCTCGCCGCAGCAGCCCAGGAAGGCGAGAAGGCGGCGGCTGCGGACTGCGGAGGCGGCTGCTAATTGCGCGCCGGGCCGGGACGCGCGTGGCATGAGTCCCCGCAGATCGTGCGCCCACCGCCGCGGCCCATCGAGCTCTCTCCCGCAGCCTCCGCGGGGCGAGGGCTTCCTACTCGCCGCGCGCAGCCCAGCTCTCCCCGCCCCGGCGAGCATGCCCAGTGCGCCGCCGCCGGCCGCGCCCGCCGGATCCCACGCTCCTGGTTTTCCGGGGGGCCGGGCGGGGGGTGGGGCTGTGGGTGGTGCTCGAGATTTGATTCCGGACTAGCGGATTCGCGCTAGGCGCTCGTCTAGGAGCCGGAGAAGAAACGTGGGGGGGGCGGGGAAGGTGTGTGTGGGTGTTAAAGAGACCGGCTGGGAGAGCGTCAGTGGGAGGACGAAGACCGCCTTCTTTCGCGGCGTTGGGGTTAGTGCATAGGGGCCCCGACTCTGCGAGAAGCGGGTGGACGCGGCGGGCCACCCCGGGGCTGGGGTGGGCTGGCCTCTTCTCGCCTCCCTTTATCCAAAGCTCGTGGACTCCACTCCCCGGCCTGCCGGCTGGTGTGCGTCCCAAAACCGAGACCCAAAGGACAGCTGGGCGTATGACTGGCTGACTGACCATCTTCCCCCACTCAAGGCGCGGCCCTTTCTACCCGGCCTTCTCTGGCCGACTCTTCTCATACTTCATCCCTCGGACAAAGAAGAGAGGAACACTGGGTCTGAAACCCTGTCCCCACGAGGGAAGGTGCAGCTTCTAGTGACCACGGCGTTCTGCGGGCTGGGACTCGGCGGGCCCCACCCACCTCCCCACTCGGCTGGGGCCAAAACCCGGAGAGCGTATCACAGCCCGATCCAGAAGCGGCGGCGGCGCCCGCAGCTAGTCAGGGCATGCTCAGTGGGCAGAGCAGGTTTGGGGGCTTGGAAGTAGGAAGCTGGTGCACCACACACCCACACTCCAGCTCAGATTACCTCTCCCAGACTCAGGACCCATTGGCCCCGGGGCGCAAATCTCACACCCTCGAATGTTCTCCCATTGGCTACTGCCAAGGTTTTATCAGTTTGGGCTGCTTCATTGGCTAAAAAGTAGCCTCCGCTCGTGATTGGTTATTTATAGAGATTGAGTTGAGAGGAGGAGGCACAGCTGTTCTTTCTCTGCTGCTCCCCCGCCCCCTTCCTCCCACTTCCCCAAGCTAGTCGTTTCGAAGCTAAGAGTGAAAAAATAAGGAATTTAGGCGGAGAGCTCAGAGCTAAATATAGTCCTTTGTTGGTGTTTTCAAGAGTCTGACTTTCTGGTGCCCAGTCACGACTGTTCATTAAAGGGAGCTGGTTACAGTTCTTGGTCCTCAAGAAACAACAAAGTTTGCAAGGTGTTTTTTTGTGTGGTTTTTTTTTTTTTTTTTTTTTTAGGCAGGGGGAGGGACTGGGATGTGGAAATGAGCCACTGAATTTAGCTCACCCGGTGGGGTGGGGGAATGCCCAGGCTTGCCTTTAGAAAACGTCTTTGGTTTGGGGCGGGCATTCGCTAGACTGGGCTCGGCTCGCACTCACGGGAGGTACCAGGGAGATGCCTTGACTTGTTCCGGGTCTCTCTCCTTCCTTGTGAAGGAGAGATGTCAAGACCTGTCAAAAGACTAAGCGATACTAGCGTGAGCCCCAGGGCGAAGGGGTGGGAGGGGACCGAGCTGCTTCAATCCTGGCTTCATATCCTGTCGACGCCACTTCCCACTGGTTTAACCGTCCGCACTGGAGAGAGAAATCAAGCAGTGTGCTAACGCTGGGTTTCACTGCCTTAGTCCTGCCGTGACTCAGGGCTACGTTTGCCAGTTAACCTTCTCCGAACCCCTTGCCGTAGCTTGTAGTATGCGCGGCTGCAGCGTGATGTCTTGGCCACGGGACCCGGCAGGTCTCCGGCGGCAGCCAACGCCTTGGATGGGGTAGGTGGAGCCCATTCCTGCGCCTGGCCCCGCTATTTAGTGGAGAGAGGGGTTATCAGAGTGCTTGGCTATAGTTATGCTTATATAATTCTCCAGAAACCTTTCAAGGCAAATTCACCTAATATGGATGGAGAGAACCTCACATTTACCCAGCGTTTAATGTCTGTTAGGCGTTTTACATGTGCTATCTTATTTACTCCTCGTAAAAATAATTATTATACCTATTTTAAGGATGAGGAAACTGAGGCCCTCAGATGTTCAGTAACTGGCGTAAGATTTCTCAGCTAATGAGCGGCCACGCTAGGATCCCGAGAACCTGGTCTTGTAACCATTAGGCAGTACTACCTTCTCACAAGAAAGTTCCCAGATTTTACTCTTTCTTAGGTTGAGTCTTGAGGTAGTATGATCAGACAGGCTCTTACACCCAAGCAAGAGGGACCTCTGCCCTCCCTCTGACTCTCTTCTGACAGTGCCCCTTCCTACAGGGTCAAGGAGCTTGAACCCTCCTCCAAGACCACACCCCCAGTAGTCAGAATTCTGGACTCCTCTACCCAAATAGTACCAAACCCTCTTCTAGGATCTGCTTGGACCTCTGAACTCACCCCTGTGTGCAGGAACGGGTCTGTGCTGGAGTGTGGATGGTGCTAGGACCTATGGGCTGAGGCGTCCCCTCCAAGGCACTTTGGGCCCCGCCTAAGTGCAGGAAGAGGGGTCCCTTCTAGTCAGCTTTCCCTTCCCTGCCACTTCCAGCCTGGCCCTTGGAGGAGTCCAAGAATTCGTGATTCACACCTGACCATCCAGGTCTTGCAAAGAAGTATCTGTCAAGGTGGGAGGATAGATCATATTTTAACAGTGTGTTATCTTGATTTGTAACTGAAATACTTAAAAGTAATGCTATGTGTGCCTCTATCTGTCCTCCTGCCCACAAATGTTAGGTGTGGTTATGAGTATGACATAGTAGCAAATGCTTTGTCCTTATAGGCCAGGTGTCTAATCTCAAGTATTAGATATCAATTATTATCTGAGACCTTGAGCAAGCCCCTCAGGTGCTCCCGACCTTAGTTTCCCTACCTGTAAAGTGATGATAATAAAATTCACCCCACCCACCTAGCTACCTGAGGAACCTCGGAGAGAATCTGATGACCAAACCCTTTATTTTACATCAGAGCCAGTGAGCAGAATTAGAACCCTGGTGTCCTGGATGCCCTTTGCATGGTGCCAGCCTATGCTCAGAGAAGATAATTAACAGATAATGGATGGAAACATGCTTTTAAAGCTGCAGCGCCCCATAGATTCATGACAGTCACAACCCAGGTGTCTTGACAGCCCTATCTAGAAGAGACCACCCTCAGGATTATGGGTAGGCATGCAGATGGGTATTTTTGAATCTTGGTGGCCTCTCTGGTACCAAAGAGCTGCCACACTTTGAATACTTTCTATTAGGGATTCTGTGATAGCAATTTTTATTATACTCAGATGGTCTCCCTTGGAAAGACTTCCACTGGGGCTCTGGGATTCAAAATGAAGTAGAGAATGAAATTGCTGATGCACAAATTTTTAAAGTTGATCACTTCTTCCGGTGAAATTTGTTAGGAGTCTTTATGTACCTCACTTATGGTATGAATCATAATCCTGAACCATATCCAATTATCTTGTACCATAATTATTTACATATCTGTACCTTGTCATCCCAAGCACCTTGTGAATTCCTTGTGGTCAGGGTCCGTACCTGGCTTATCTCTGGAGCCACCTCTGTCCTTCATAACACCTAGGAAGAGTGCCTACATAGGAGTACCTCAATTAATTATTTATGGGTATATGAATGACATTTTATCCCTTTTCCAAATTCTCTTTGTGGTAAAAGATATATTTATTTTGGGAGAGACATAACATTTCCTGGATCCTTAGAAAAATGTATATAATGTTTCAGTCTCCTTGAGTCTAAAAGATGTTGGGGTGATAAAGCCTACACTTGTATGGATGGAAACACTAAGTCAGTGCTGCCTGGGGGAAAAAATACCAAAGCACCCAGTAGGATAAACCCTTTCTCTGAAGAAGACTTCAGACAAACATTTTTGCAGATGACATACAAAAGGCATTTCTAGAAAATAATCTGAAGTAACAGCTAACAAGTTAAGGACTGCTTAATCTTTCGTATTGACCTTTACATAAACGATGGTCCCTGACAGTGCCCCTCTGCTTATGCAGCGAGCTTCTGTGACACTGGTTTTGGGCCTTCAAAGAATTAGAGGGTTGGCTAGAACATGAATCTTTTAAGTCTTCCAATAAATAAGTGCCCATCTGTCCTCTTCATTTATACAAAGTAGAGGTTTATTTCATCATGTTCATAGTTTTAGCTGGTTTGATCTACAGATAAATAATTCTAAAAAAATTATTCTAATTTTGAAAATATCAAGGGTAAGTTGAAGAGTGACCATGTATCATTGTTTCAGAGGAAAGTTGGTATAAGACTAAGTGTGCCCTGCAGGTTCTCAGTAAATATTTATGTGCCTGAACATGTTATAACATAACCAGGTATCCACTAGTTGGCCTAGGATGTTTTATTTTATCAGTAGTCTTTAAAAAATAACCTCCAGTAATGCCCCTAAAAATATTTCATCAGTCAGCCAAACCATCATCATTTCATACTCTTCATATTGCACTTCGGGCAGCCAACTTGTAAGAACAATGGCTTGTACTACCTATAATGAGATTTTGTATCTTTATATCTTAACAATGTCCCAAAATCCTAGCATGATAACTAAAGAGAGACAAAGGTGTGCCTAGTTTTCATAATTTCATTGTCTACCCCTTATCATGTGTACTCTGACTGGTTCCTTTCTCCTTTTAAAATTATTTTTCAAAGGAAAATGTAGGAGAGTCTTAAATTTCTAATTAAATAACCTCTAAATATCAGTCAAGCTTTTTACTAACTTTTTGATAGGCCTAAATAAAGAACCAGAAGAATCAAAACAGCTGTTCTCAAGGCTATCAGATCAGTAATGAATAGTGATCTCAACATGTACATTAATGTACTGTGTTATTTTTGATAATAAAAACCACTCATATCTCCATAAAGATGTTACCCTGGGCTGAAGTGTCACACACACATAGGCAACTACCTCACAACTACTCAGTGGATTTGAGTTCTATCATAAATTCTTACTAATGGTTTGGCCTGTTTTCACTCTTTTACCTGATTTTTTAAAAAGAAAAAATAAGTCTCTTCTAAGATAAACAGCCTGACCTTCTGTATAAGATCTCATATTTGCCCGAGACCCTGATCTGTAGAGAAAGAACACAACTGGCTTAGAGCACCACTTTTATGTGATGAATGTATTCTCACTCAAGGGAAATTTTAAAGAGATTTCACTGATAACTGTTTTTTGTAGTTGAAGGCACAATTACACATCTTAGTCTGTTTAAGATTTGTCTCCTCAGATCCTCTGTTCCAGAGAAACAAATATATATATGGGAGAATGGGAGAAACATCTTAGCTCCATTAAAAAGAACTTTCCTCTCATAAAATTGTCATTATATGCAGATGATATGATACTATATATAGAAAACCCTGAAGACTCCACACAAAAATTACTAGAACTGATAAATGAATTCAGCAAGGTAGCAGGATACAAGATTAATATACAGAAAGCAGTTGCGTTTCCTTGCACCAACAATGACATATCAGAAATGAAATGAAAAAAATACCTTTTAAAATTGCACCCAAAAAAACATAAATAAAGGAAACAAAAAATGATTCAAACAAATGGAAAAATATCCCATGCTCTTGGATTGGAAGAATTAATATTATTAAAATAGCCATACTACTCAAAGCACTCTCCAGATTTAATGTGATCCCTATCAAACTACCCATGACATTTTTCACAGAACTAGAACAAATAATCCTAATTCATATGGAACCACAAAAGACCCAGTACTGCCAAAGCTACCCTCAAGAAAAAGGACAAAGCAGGAGGCATAACCCTCCCAGACTTCAGACAATACTACAAAGCTACAGTAATCAAAACAGGGTAGTATTGGCACAAAAACAGACATATGTATCAATGGGACAGAATAGAGAGCCCAGAAATAAACCCATTCGGTCAATTAATCTTCGCCAAAGGAGGCAAGAATATACAATGGAATAAAGAAAGTCTCTTCAGCAAGTGGTGTTGGGAAAGTTGGACAGCTGCATGTAAATCAATGAAGTTAGAACATACCCTCTCTCACCATACACAAAAATAAACTCAAAATAGCTTAAAGACTTAAACTTAAGATATGACACCATAAAACTCCTAGAAGAAATCACAGGCAAAACGTTCTTGGGTATAAATATACCAATGTTTTCTTAGGTCAGTCTCCCAAGGCAATAGAAATAAAAATACAAATAAACAAATGGGACCTAATCAAACTTACAAGCTTTTGCACAGCAAAGGAAACCATAAACAAGATGAAAAGACAGCCTAGAGAATGAGAGAAAATATTTGCAAATGATGTGACTGATAAGGGCTTAATTTCCAAAATATACAAACAGCTCATACAACTCAACAACAAAAAAACAAACAACACAATCAAAAAAATGGGCAGAAGATTTAAACAGACATTTTTCCAAAGAAGACATACAGATGGCCAATAGGCACAAGAAAGATGCTCAACATCGTTAATTATCAGAGAAATGCAAATCAAAACTACAATGAGGTACCACCTCACTTGGGTCAGAATGGCCACCATTAAAAAGTCTACAAATAACAAATGCTGGAGAGGGTGTGGAGAAAAGGGAACCCTCCCACACTGTTTGTGGGAATGTAAGTTGGTGCAGCCACTATGGAGAACAATATGGAGGTTCCTCAGAAAACCAAAAAGAGAATTATCATATGATCCAGCAATCCCATTCCCTGGCATATATCCAGTCAAAACTACAATTCAAAAAGATACATGGCCCTTCCCCTGGGAGCAAAGACTGCCACCATGTCCTGCCTGCCCTGTGCCACACAGAGTGGGCTGTCGCTCCAGGACCTTGCTTCACATGTGGGGTGGAGGTTTGATCCCTGGTCCTGGAGCTAAGATCCCACATGCCTTGCGGCCAAAAACCCAAAACATAAAAGAGAAGCAGAGGTGGAGGCAAGATGGCGTACTAGGAGGATGTAGGATTTGTGTTTCCTCACAACTAGGGCACCTACCAGGCATGAGTGGGGGACCACAGACACCTAAGGGGATGGGAAGAACCCACAGAAACAAGGTAGGACGTGGGGTGTGGGGGGAGTGAAGGGGGAGGAGAAGTGGAGGCGGGATGGGACTGGCGCCCCTGAGGGGCGGCTGGGGGAGGGGAAGGACGCCCGAAGGGGGAAACTGGGGAACCACTGGGAGGGCAGAGGATCAAAAGGGAGCGTGGCCAGGTTTCCCCTGCACACTTGGGCCCCTGGGAGCCTGCTGAGATCCTGGGTCTGATCCTCTGCCCACCGAGGCCCCCTCCAGCCACGTGGGTCCTGAGGGAGTGGGAGGGAGAGCAAAAGTAAAGGCCGCACCTCTGAGACCAGCACCTCTGAGGGGTGGCTGGGGGAGGGGAGGAGTTCCTACACCCAGGGGGATCCACCCACAGTTAGGGGTCCAGCGTCAACGGGGGAGACCCTGGGGGAGACGGTGGGGGAGGGATGTGGAGGAACGGAAGGGAACGGGGCCAGTGCTTTCCCTGTCCACGTAGGCACCGGGAAGCCTGTTGGGCTCCTGGGCCTAATCCTCTGCCCTTGGAGCCTCCCTCCTGCTGCACAGAGCCCAAGCCCCACCCCTCCATCCCCACCCAGCACCCTACCTCTACACTCGGAGACTCCCTCCAACAAGCTGGGCCTAAACCCCACCCACACACCCTCACTCAGGGCGCTACCTCCAAACTCCAGAACTCCACACCCCAGAGGCCCTCCTTCCGAAGTGCAGCCACTCCCCTTCTGCGCAGGTCCTAAGCAGATTGAACATTGCCCTGCCTAGGCCACGCCCAATGCTCAAACATCCCCCCGCAACCCGCCTAGGTCCCATGCCAACCTAAACCCCATCCCTGCAGAAGTTCCAACCCTGCCTAAACTCCACCCCCACAGCCAAAGCTTTTTTATTTTTTATTTTTTTCCTCTTTTAGATTAGGGTTCTGTCTTATCTTATTGACTCACTGTCATTGATTCTTTCATATTTTTATTTTTCCCAATCATCTATTTTTCTAATTTTATTTTACTCTTTATACTTTGTTATTGTTCTCTCCTTCTGGCTTGTTCCCCCCCACCCCACCGTTTTTATTTTCTTTTTTCTGTTGTGGTTTTATTTTACCTTGTTGCAGTTGTTTCTATCATGGTTTTATTTTCCCTAATATAATTTTTACCTTTCAAATTTTATTTTGCTTTTTATTATTACTCCTTTTTTTTCCTTTCTTTCTTCCTTTTTTTTTTCTTTTTTACCATGCCGTGGCATGGTAAAAAATGAATGGATCTTGGTTCCCAGGCTGGAGGATGGGCCCGAGCTCCTGTGGTGGAAGCTCTGAGTCCAAACTGCTGGACTAACAGAGAATATCAGACCCCAGGGAATATCAATCAGAGTGAGGTCTCCTGGAGGTCATCTCAGCACCAAGACCCAGCTCCATCCAACTGCCTGCAAACTCCAGTGCTGGACGTCTCAGACCACACAACCAGCAAGACAGGAATACAGCACCATCCATCAAAACAAAAATGAAACAACAAAAAAATACGTTACAGATGAAGGAGCAAGGCAAAAACCAAATAAATGAAAATGAAACAGGCAACCTCCCTGAAAGAAAATTCAGAGTAATGATAGTAAAGATGATCTAAAATCTTGGGAACAGAATGGAGAAAATAAAAGGAACATTTAACAAGGATCTAGAAGAAATAAAGAGCAAACAGTGGTGAACAACAGAATTACTGAAATTAAAAATACTCTTGGGCTTCCCTGGTGGCGCAGTGGTTGAGAATCTGCCTGCCAGTGTAGCGGACATGGGTTTGAGCCCTGGTCCGGGAAGATCCCACATGCCGTGAAGCAACTGGGGCCATGAGCCACAACTACTGAGCCTGCGCATCTGGAGCCTGTGCTCCACAACAAGAGAGGCCGTGACAGTGAGAGGCCGGTGCACCACGATGAAGAGTGGCCCCCGCTCGCCACAACTAGAGAAAGCCCTCGCACAGAAACGAAGGCCCAACACAGCAAAAATAAATAAATAAATAAATAAAATTATTTTTTTAAAAAAAACTCTAGAAGGAAACAATAACAGAATAACTGAGGCAGAAGAATGGATAAGTGAGCTGCAAGATAAAATGGTGGAAATAACTGCCAGGGAGCAGAATGAAGAAAAAAGAATGAAAAGAATTGAGAGCTGTCTCAGAGACCTCTGGGACAACATTAAATGCACCAACATTCGAACTATAGGGGTCCCAGAAGAAGAGGAAAAAGAAAGGGTCTGAAGAAAAATTTGAAGAGATTGTAGTGAAAAACTTCCCTAACATGGGAAAGGAAATAGTCAATCAAGTCCAGGAAGCACAGGGAGTACCATACAGGATAAATGCAAAGAGAAACATTCGGACGCATATTAATCAAACTATCAAAAATTAAATACAGGGCTTCCCAGGTGGCACAGTGGTGCCTGCCGATGCAGGGGAAATGGGTTCGTGCCCTGATCTGGGAAGATCCCACATGCTGCAGAGCGGCTGGGCCCGTGAGCCATGGCCGCTGACCCTGCACATCTGGAGCCTGTGCTCCACAACGGGAGAGGCCACAGCAGTGAGAGGCCCGCATACCACCAAAAAAAAAAATTAAGTACAAAGAAAAAATATTAAAAGCAGCAAGGGAAAAGCAAAAAATAACATACAAGGGAATTCCCTGTAAGGTTAACAGCTGATTTTTCAGCAGAAACTCTGCAAGCCAGAAGGGAGTGGCAGGACATATTTAAAGTGATGAAAGGGAAAAACCTACAACCAAGATTATTATACCCAACAAGGATCTCATTCAGATTTGATGGAGAAATTGAAACCTTTGTAGATAAGTAAAAGTTAAGAGAATTCAGCACCACCAAACCAGCTTTACAACAAATGCTAAAGGAACTTCTCTAGGCAGGAAACACAAGAGAAGGAAAAGACCAACAAAAACAAACCCCAAACAATTGCAAAATTGGTAATAGGAAAATACATAGTAATAATTACCTTAAATGTAAATGGATTAAATGCTCCAACCAAAAGACATAGACTGGATGAATGGATACATAAACAAGACCCATAAATATGCTGTCTACAAGGGACCCACTTCAGACCTAGGAACACATACAGACTGAAAGTGAGGGGATGGAAAAAGATATTCCATGCAAACGGAAATGAAAAGAAAGCTGGAAAGCAATTCTCATATCAGACAAAATAGAATTTAAAATAAAGACTATTACAAGAGACAAAGAAGGACACTACATAATGATCAAGTGATCAATCCAAGAAGAAGATATAACAGTTGTAAATGTTTATGGACCCAACATAGGAGCACCTCAATACATAAGGCAAATGCTAATAGCCATAAAAGGGGAAATCAACAGTAACACGATAATAGTATGGGACTTTATCACCCCACTTTCACAAATGGACATATCATCCAAAATGAAAATAAATAAGGAAACACAAGCTATAAATGATACATTAAACAAGATGGACTTAATTGATATTTACAGGACGTTCCATCCAAAAACAACAGAATACACTTTCTTCTCAAGTGCCCATGGATCATTCTCCAGGATAGACCATATCTTGGGTCACCAATCAAGCCCTGGTAAATTTAAGAAAATTGAAATCATATCAAGTATCTTTTCTGACTACAATGCTATGACACTAGGTATCAATTACAGGAAAAAACTGTAGAAAAAACAGACACATGGAGGGTAAACGATACACTACTAAATAACCAAGAGATCACTGAAGAAATCCAAGAGGACATCAAAAAATACCTAGAAAAAAATGACAATGAAAACACGATGACCCCAAACCTATGGGATGCAGCAAAAGCAGTTCTAAGAGGGAAGTTTATAGCAATACAACCCTACCTCAAGAAACAAGAAACATCTCAAATAAACAACATAACCTTACACCCAAAGCAACTAGAGAAAGAAGAACCAAAAAACCCCCAGAGTTAGCTGAAGGAAAGACATCATAAATATCAGATGAGAAATAAATGAAAAAGAAATGAAGGAAACAATAGCAAAGATCAATAAAACTAAAAGCTGTTCTTTGAGAAGGTAAACAAAATTGATAAGCCATTAGCCACATTCATTGAGAAAAAAAGGGAGATTACTCAAACCAACAGAATTAGAAATGAAAAAGGAGAAGTAACAAGTGACAGTGCAGAAATACAAAGGATCATGAGAGATTACTACAAGCAACTATATGCCAATAAAATGGACAACCTTGAAGAAATGGACAAATTCTTAGAAAAGCACAATCTTCTGAGACTGAACCAGGAAAAAATACAAAATATGAACAGACTAATCACAAGCACTGAAATTGAAACTGTGATTAAAAATCTTCCAACAAACAAAAGCCCAGGACTAAATGGCTTCACAGGTGAATTCTATCAAACATTTAGAGAAGAGCTAACACCTATCCTTCTCAAACTTTTCCAAAATATAGCAGAGGGGGGCTTCCCTGGTGGCGCAGTGGTTGAGAATCCGCCTGCCGATGCAAGGGACATGGGTTCGTGCCCCGGTCCGGGAAGATCCCACATGCCATGGAGCGGCTGGGCCCGTGAGCCATGGCCACTGAGCCTGTGTGTCCGGAGCCTATGCTCCATGACGGGAGAGGCCACAACAGTGAGAGGCCCGCATACCACAAAAAATAATAATAATAATTTATATAGCAGAGGGAGGAACACTCCCAAACTCATTCTACAAGGCCACCATCACCCTGATACCAAAACCAGACAAAGATGTCACGTGAAAAGAAAACTACAGGCCAGTAACTCTGATGAACATAGATGCAGAAATCCTCAACAAAATATTAGCAAAGAGAATCCAACAGCACATTAAAAGGAACATACACCATGACCAAGTGAGGTTTATCTCAGGAATGCAAGGATTCTTTAATATACGCCAGTCAATCAATGTGGTATATCATATTAACAAACTGAAGGAGAAAAACCATATGACCATCTCAATAGATGCAGAAAAAGCTTTTGACCAAATTCAACACCCGTTTATGATAAAAACTCTCCAGAAGGTACGCATAGAGGGAACCTACTTCAACATAATAAAGGCCATATATGACAAACCCACAGCCAACATCATTCTGAATGGTGAAAAACTGAAACCATTTCTTCTACGATCAGGAACAAGACATGGTTGCCCACTCTCACCGCTATTATTAAACATAGATTTGGAAGTTTTAGCCACAGCAATCAGAGAAGAAAAGAAATAAAAGGAATCCAAATCGGAAAAGAAGAAGTAAAGCTGCCAGTGTGTGCAGAAGACATGATACTATACATAGAGAATCCTAAAGATGCTACCAGAAAACTGCTAGAGCTAATCAATGAATTTGGTAGAGTAGTAGGAGAGAGAATCCTAAAGATGCTACCAGAAAACTACTAGAGCTAATCAATGAATTTGGTAGAGTAGTAGGATAGAGAATCCTAAAGATGCTACCAGAAAACTACTAGAGCTAATCAACGAATATGGTAGAGTAGTAGGATACAAAATTAATGCATCAATATCTCTTGCATTCCTATACACTAATGATGAAAACTCTGAAAGAGAAATTAAGGAAATACTCCCATTTACCACTGCAACAAAAAGAATAAAATACCTGGGAATAAACCTACCTAAGGAGACAAAAGACCTGTATGCAGAAAACTATAACACACTGATGAAAAAAATTAAAGATGATACAAAGAGATGGAGAGATATACCATGTTCTTGGATTGGAAGAAGCAACATTGTGAAAGTGACTATACTACCCAAAGCAATCTACAGATTCAGTGCAATCCCTATCCAAGTACCAATGGCATTTTTCACAGAACTAGAACAAAAAAGTGCACAGCTTGTATGGAAACACAAAGACCCTGAATAGCTAAAGCAATCTTGAGAAAGAAAAATGGAGCTGGAGGAATCAGGCTCCCAGACTTCAGACTATACTACAAAGCTACAGTAATCAAGACAGTATCAAACTGGCAGAAAAACATAAATATAGATCAGTGGAACAGGATAGAAAGCCCAGAGATAAACCCATGCACATATGGTCACCTTATCTTTGATAAAGGAGGCAAGAGTATACAATGGAGAAAAGCCAGCCTCTTCAATAAGTGGTGCTGGGAAAACTGGACAGCTACATGTAAAAGAATGAAATTACAATACTCCCTAACACATACACAAACATAAACTCAAAATGGATTGAAGACCTAAACATAAGGCCAGATACTATAAAACTGTTAGCGGAAAATGTAGGCAGAACACTCTATGACATAAATCACAGCAAGATCCTTTTTGACCCACCTCCTAGAGAAATGGAAATAAAAACAAAAATAAACAAATGGGATCTAATGAAAATTCAAAGTTTTGGCACAGCAAAGGAAACTATAAACAAGACAAAAAGACAACCCTCGGAACAGGAGAAATTATTTGCTAACAAAGCAACTGACAAAGGATTAATCTCCAAAATATACCAGCAGCTCATGCAGCTCAATATCGAAAAAACAAACAACCCAATCCAAAAATGGGCAGAAGACCTAAACAGACATTTCTCCAAAGAAGATATACAGATTGCCAACAAACACATGAAAGGATGCTCAACATCACTAATCATTAGAGAAATGCAAATCAAAACTATAATGAGGTATCACCTCACACTGGTCAGAATGGCCATCATCAAAAAATCTACACAGCTTCCCTGGTGGCACAGTGGTTGAGAGTCCATCTGCTGATGCAGGGGACACGGGTTCGTGCCCCGGTCCGGGAAGATCCCACATGCCGCGGAGCGACTAGGCCCGTGAGCCATGACCGCTGAGCCTGCGCGTCCGGAGCCTGTGCTCTGCAGTGGGAGAGGCCACAACAGTGACAGGTCTGCGTACTGCAAAAAAAAAAAAAAAAAAAAAAAAATCTACAAACAGTAAATGCTTGAGAGGGTGTGGAGAAAAGGGAACCCAGTTGCCCGGTTGGTGGGAATGTAAATTGATACAGCCACTATGGAGAACAGTATGGAGGTTCCTTAAAAAAGTAAAATTAGAACTACCATAAGACCCAGCAATCCCACTGCTGGGCATGTACCCAGAGAAAACCATAATTCAAAAAGAGCCATGTTCCACAATATTCACTGCAGCACTATTTACAGTAGCCCGGACATGGAAACAAGCTAAGTGGCCGTCGACAGATGAATGGATAAATAAGATGTGGCACATATATACAGTGGAATTTTTCTTAGCCATAAAAAGAAATGAAACTGAGTTTTTTGTAGGGAGGGGGATGGACCTAGTGTCTGTCATACAGAGTGAAGTAAGTCAGAAAGAGAAAAACAAATACCATATGCTAACACATATATATGGAATCTAAGAGAAAAAAAAAAGGTCATGAAGAACCTAGAGGTAGAACAGGAATAAAGACACAGACCTACTAGAGAACGGACTTGAGGATACGGAGAGGCAGAAGGGTAAGCTGTGACGAAGTGAGAGAGTAGCATGTACTTATATACACTACCAAATGCAAAATAGATAGCTAGTGGGAAGCAGCTGCATAGCACAGGGAGATCAGCTGGGTGCTTTGTGACCACCTAGAGGGGTGGGATAAGGAGGGTGGAAGGGAGAGAGACACAAGAGGGAGAGGATATGGGGATATACTTATGCATATAGCTGATTTACTTTGTTATACAGCAGAAACTAATACACACTTGAAAGCAATTATACTGATAAAAATGTTAAAAAAAAAAAAAGAGAGAAGTAATTTTGTAACAGATTCACTAAAGACTTAAAATAAAAAAGATACATGCACCCCTATGTTCACATAAGCACTATTCACAATACCCAAGACATGGAAACAACCTAAATATCCATCAAGAGGTGAATGTATAAAGAAGATGTGGTACATATGTACAATAGAATACTACCCAGCCATAAAGAAGAAAATAACGCCATTTGCAGCAACATGGATGCAACAAGAGATTATCATACTAAGTGAAGTTAAGTCAGAAAGAGAAATACTATATGATATCACTTATATGTGGAATCTAAACTATGACACACACAAGAAAATAAATAAATAAAATAAAATAAAACATGACACAAATGAGCCTATCTATGAAATAGAAACAGAATCAGGGACATAGAGCACAGACTGGTGGTTGCTAAAGGGGAGGGATTAGTGGGAGGCTGGGGTTAGCAGATGTAAGCTTTTATATATAGAATGGATAAACAACAAGGTCCTACTGATAGCACAGAGAACTATATTCAATAGGATAAACCACAATGGAAAAGAATATATTAAAAAAGAATATATATATGTATAACTGAATCAGTTTGCTGTACAGCACTATAGTTAACACAACATTGTAAATCAACTAAGCTTCAATAATAATAAAATTTTTTTAAAAAAGAACTTCCCTTTCACTTGCTTTTTTTCACCAACCACCAGATTAAAGGAGTCCCCCTTTCTCTTGGACAGACAAAAATCCACCACTTCCCCTGATGCTGGGGGAAGCCAACCACTCCTTCTGCAGCAGTGGCCCCAAGAAGTGCTTTAGACTTTGTGGTTTTGATGGAAACAGTGAGAGTCTATGTTGAGGGAAAGGAAGTTTCCTTTGTAAATTATTGTCCGCAATCAGGTTTTGTTTAAGGAATCTGCCAAAGAGGTTTCTGTTTTGCTTGCAGTTACAGTATCTTGTGATGGGGAGTTAGAAAAAAGGATTTGTGGTGGTGTCTTAGGAAGATAACATTCAGAACTACAGAATTCAGTCTATTTAAATAATTTTATGATGATTATATTCAGTTCTGTCATGGAAATTTGTAACTTCTGAAGTTTTTTCTTTATTTGTTTTAAAACTTACATATAAAAGAAAGATTACTGGCCTATTATTCAACTATTGTAATGTGAACATATGACCCCTAAAGTATAAAACCAAATTCTTTCAAAGTATTATGTCCTTTAAAAAACCTTATTGCCTTGTAGAATATAATTGTATGAAATTAAAAAGGAACGATCCTGGGAAACTGATCAAACATTTCTGTGTTTCACATAAGCTAAATATTCTAAACAAGCAGTTGGCAAACTTCTTTTATTAAGGGTCAGATAGTAAATATTTCAGATTTTGCAGGCTGCACATCTCCATTGCAACTACTCAATTCTGCCCCTGTAGCATGAAAGCAGCCATAGACAATATGTAAATAAATGGGCATGGCTGTGTTCCAGTAACACTTTCTTTACAGAAACAGGTGGTGGACTGCATCTGGCCTACAGGCTCACGGTTTGCCAATCTCTAAACTGTGTATTAAGAAAAGATCCTCCTTTGTTGCTGGAGGCCAAAAGTTCTTATAATCAAAATGAACTACTAATCTGTCATTGAATATAACCATAACTCTTGGCCTTAATCTATATAGTAAAATACTACACAAGTAGTGAATATATATCAATAGATATGACACAATTCTACATAATTTATGAAAAATTCAGATTTATATTTTTACACATGTACTGTAAAATTTGTTTTCAATAGTTAAAGTATCATCCATTTTTTGTTGGACTTCTCAACTTTTTCTTATTGATTTGTAATTGTTGATTATGTAGTGTGGTTACGTTACACAATAAGGATATTATCCTCTGTTAATCATGTACTATGCAAATAATTATTAGTTTATTATTCATCTTTGTTTATGCTTTTTTTCATTAATATTTCTATCTGAACTTATTGATCTTTTTCTTTTTGGGCTTTCTTTCTGAATTTCATGTCACAAGCAGAAAGGTGTCTCACCCTCTAGGATAATCTTATATAACTAGTGTTTTCTTCTAGCATTTTTAAGGTTTTCTTTTTTATAGTTACATTTGGCTTGCTTTTCAACTGAAAAGTAATTCAGTAAATTATTCAGTAATAATTTAGTGTCAGTAAAGACAGAGAGATTGAAATCCAAGCAATAGGATGTCTACTGAATAGCAGTTCCTGAGGAGAGGGCAGAGAAGGTGTCTGAAAACTCTGGTGAGAAGGCTGGGGAAGCCTCTTTCCTCTCACACAGGAAAGGAGAAGAGCCAAGAGACCTAAACACTGGAACTGACAGGGTAAAAATATGCGAGAGTTCAAGCTGCAAATAACCTTCTCTCTGTAAAATAAAAATGGCAAGGCACCTGCTGAAGGAAGGGAAGCCAGGTGTGGGTCTGGGAATAGAAGTAGAAATGAAACTGTTTCTAACAGTGACTGTGCAGCACGAAGCCGCTAAGCTGCTAAACGCGGGCTACAAAAATTTGTGAAGATGCCAGTTCAGCTTTTTTTTTTCTTTTTAATTAAGAAGGATATGGATAATTCCTCTCGAGTCTGTCCAACCAGATTCTGTTAAAAATTTCTGAAGGCTTTTTCTCAATACATACAAATAAATAATTATAAAATTAACTCCTCATCTCCTACAGGCCCATACCCTTAGTGAAAACACACACAAACCTGTGACTTATGTGATTAAAAATTCCATTACTAATGGGAAATTAAATGAACTCAATGAAACTCTATTACCTATGTAGTCTCTTGAGTTTCTCTTTCTATTTCATGCTAAATTACAATAAAACCTTGAGTGCCTAACCTCAGAGAATCATTCTGAGTCATTTTGAGTAGTTGAATATTTGTCTAGAAAATGTTGCTGTTGTATAGGGGTGTCCTGTCACCATAAGAAAAATATTTATATTCTTTTCATTAGATAAGTAGTCTCTGTTTACTGTAATAAATTTAAAATGTATGAAAAAGCAGAAAGAATAAAATAAAAATAACAAATTACCCCCAAACAAAAAACTTAACATTTTGGTTAATGTCTTGTCTTTTTAATCATAGAATTACTTGAAAACTAGAAACCTAATTCTAGTTTTCTCACGACTATTTTACCATACAGCTTAATGGAGGCCTCAGGTATTCTATAACGTACTGATCAAATAAGACAGCTATCTTAAGGACTTATTATCATAGAATTTTCCTCTCATTTAATGGATTTTGGTGGGACTTTTTATATCGAGTACGCTAATGTTGCCCAGGAAGAGGTTTTCCTGACCAAGTCCCCAATGACAGCCTGGTTTGAGGTTGTTTGCCTGTTTGTTCTGAAGGTGGGATGAAACATGTTCAAATTCATGACCTCTGGGGCAGCAGAACAGAGCGGCCGCTGGCCTGCATAATTAACTAGGGAATCAAGGGCTTCAGCTGCATTCTCCCAAATGGTTTTGTCCCTCTCCAGAAGTGACCTTCCTTTTTGTGGCAAACAGTGCCCTTTGATGTGTCAGCACCATTCAAAGCCAGGCTGTGACTTCTGCATCATTAACACATTGGTGCTTCCTTTGTCACTTTGAACCCAGGCTTCCATCTCTTTTGCCCTGAGTTTTTTTTTCCTGAGGCGTAAAAGAAATCTGCCCCTCACTCTTTCCAAAGTGTGTCCTAGCATGTTTGGGAAATGACTTATTCTCAAGGCTGCAAATTCTTTAACAGAAAAAAAAAAAAAAAAAAAAAAGATAATTTTTGCTGACTTGGTTTCAGTCTGAGATTTTCTCTAAACTGTTCTCAGTATTTGATTTGAAAAGAATACCAGGCATAAGCAATATTTAAAAGTGTATATTCATTGTAACACTGAAATGGAAATTCCTGAATATTACATGCCTAAAAAATCTTTCTCATTAAATCTCATACGTAGTAAAATTTCCTGTCTTGAATAACACGCTTTCTATAGGCTGACCCAGGGAGCCAATATTTGGTGGCTGGGAGATAGAAATAATGTTCACAGATACCACAGCATTTCCTCTGGGTGAGCTGAATCATTGTGTAAAAACAGAATATTTTGTTATTCTGAGGTAAAGCCTGTGTTCTGAAAAGACCCTTCGTTAAAGGAAACAAAACTGATAGGAGGAGGTTGGGTGTGCCAGAAGAGGCTGTCTTTGATTTTCCAAGCACATTTGTACAACATAAGCAACAGGTAACATTCTCAGATGCTTTAGAACCATGCCATGTAATTTTCCAAATATTAAAGTATTAGCCTATTCTTGTTCTGTTCAATTCAAATGAACTTTTATCAGTGTATATAGCTACAAACTAAATTAGGCCAACTTTATATGACTTCTAGGTATCAAGAATTACAGCTTGAGCCTAAGGCTGCTTCATTCTAAGATGCAGGCAAGCCAGGAAGGATGGCCCAGGACAAGTAAATCAGGCCAGTAAATGCACTATTCTGTAAGGGACCAAGTTACCCCTGGAGAATTACGAGGAGACATGGCTGAGGATGATAAATGTGATTCAAGGGCAGCAAAAATCACCAACTAGAAAGGGAGATGTAGCGTCTGTCAATGTAGCATCTACCTCTTACACTACCTTGGGACTGCCCCAGTCAGAGCACCTACAGGAGCCGTCTCTGGGCCACTGAGCTGCAGGGTGCCAGCAGCATTTGGGCCCACAGCTTCTGTAACATTTGATGCCAAGGCCAGCAGCTGTGGCGGCTGCAGCAGCCTCAGAGGGTCCGTGGTAGACCTCCACAGCAGCACGTAACCTCTTCAGCAGACACCAGCAGAATAATAGTCACTTTGGGCACTGGAAGCTGCGGCAAACACCTCAATATAATGAGCTGACACAGGAGCAAAATGAGTGGTCCAACCCATAGAGCAGTCAAGGAGACTGACTGGAGAAAGGACAGGGGAGACATCCCTAAGGGGTCTCAGGGCTATTTGTGAGGCATTAAGGAGGTTTGGACTTCCTGCACTGTTGTTAGAGACTAAGTCAAAATATTACTTAACAAGATCAATGCTTGTGTTGTCTTACTTTTCAGCTAGGTATGTAGGAATTTAGGTTACATGGAAATTTTTAAAAGTAAGATTTCCTAGCGAGTCACAACATTTTTCTAACACACCCTCTTTCCCTCAGCATTTGCTGACTTTATTTATAATGTCTTCTCATGCTGCCTTATCATAAAAGAATTAGGAATACTTAAGGCTGCATTTAACTGGAAACCCAATTAAGGGTGGTGGGACTAAACAAATAAAGGTTAATTTCTTACTTAAGAAGTCTGATATTGGAGTTCTTCTGGCCTTGGTTCAATAGCTCAGTGAAGAGAAATGCAGTCCCAGAAGTCAAGTCCGTTTATGAGGCAGGAAGAAGGTGGGAAGGGGAGGGAGGGCCACGGATGCACCAGGAGGATTTTATGTTCTATCAAGAGACAAAAGCTCCAGGAGGCTTCCAGTTAAAATTTCCCTGGCCAGTACTGCATTGAATGTCCTTCTAGCCGCAAAAGAGGCTGGGAAGGGCTTCCCTGGTGGCGCAGTGGTTGAGAATCTGCCTGCCGATGCAGCGGACACGGGTTCGAGCCCTGGTCTGGGAGGATCCCACGTGCCGCGGAGCAACTGGGCCCATGAGCCACAGCTACTGAGCCTGCGTGTCTGGAGCCTGTGCTCCGCAGCAAGAGAGGCCGCGATAGTGAGAGGCCCGCGCACCGCGATGAAGACTGGCCCCCGCTCGCCACAACTGGAGAAAGCCCTCGCACAGAAACGAAGACCCAACACAGCCAAAAATAAATAAATAAATAAATGTACAGAACCCTAAGTTTAAAAACAAAAAAAAGAGGGAGACAAGGGAGAAGTAAATGAAGAACGGTGTTAGGTAAGCCAGACTATAGTGTCCACCCCAAACACTGAAATACCCTTTAGAAACTCAGAATTTTTCAGGCAATTGAAATTACACATAATGTTTTCATTCCTGTTCAATAAATATTGGGTGAGAGATAAAAGCAATCTCTTATCTTTTCATTGAAAATTACATTTAAAAAGCTTTAACAGTCTTCAAGTTTGGTTATGTATATGATATAAAGTTATAGTTAACCCAACGTTTTTTACACAGAAATCTGCAAAAAATTAATGTTTACACTTATTTATTCCTGTTGTCCTAAAGGCGTATGAAGTAGAAAGAGCACTGGATTTTTAGTCTGACAGACTTACTTTGAAATTTTGGTTCAGTCACTTTCTAGCTGCACGACGAGACAATTCATTTAATTTCTGAGGTAGCCAGTCTCCAAGATGGCTCCCACCATTCCAACATCCTGGCATTCACAGCCTTGAACAGTCCGTCCCATAGTGTATCAGGGTTGGTTTATATGACCAAGAGACCAGAAGTGATGGTTTGTTGCTTCCAAGATCAACGTATAAAAGATTGCATCTTCAGTCTGGGGCTCTCCCTCTCTGAATTTCTCACTCTGGGAGAAGCCAGCTGCCTATCTTCAGGACAGCCAGGGAACCCTGTGGAGTTCCTGGGAACTGAGGTCCTTACTCCAACAGCTGTGAGGAACAGGGCTACAGGTAACCAAGAAGGAGAACTTGGAAGTTCTGCCGTAGTTGCAAAAGTCTGAGGGCTCTGAAATACTGGTTTCCAGAGAGCAGAAATTTTCCTGTAGTATTATTCACAGGTCTCAGGCTCTCACGCTGCAATTGTCCATAAGCCCAGCCTCCGAACTGGTCTCCCTGCTTCCAGTCTTGCTCTCCCCCGTGTACCAACTAACCCTGCATAATCTAGCAGATAGAGCTCATTAAAAAATACCACTGAGGGGCTTCCCTGGTGGCGCAGTGGTCGAGAGTCCGCCTGCCGACGCAGGGGACGCGGGTTCGTGCCCCGGTCCGGGAGGATCCCACGTGCAGCGGAGCGGCTGGGCCCGTGAGCCATGGCTGCTGCGCCTGCGCGTCCGGAGCCTGTGCTCCACAATGGGAGAGGCCACAGCGGTGAGAGGCCCGCGTGCCGCAAAAAAAAAAAAAAAAAAAAAAAAATCACTGAGAAAATGAATGAATCACAACATGATGACTCTTAAACACATAACATTGAGGGGAAAAAAGCCAGACACAACAGAATACAGATTGTATAAATCTATTTCTATAATGTTCATAATAGACAAAATTTAACTACTTTGTTCATGCATGTGTAAATAGGGAATAAACTATAAAGAAAATAAAAAATAATGGCTTGCCCCAGCGGGAAGAACTGCACGTTTGGATGTGTTGGGAACGATGGTTCAGACAGGAAAGGCTGCATACCTTGTGCGGCTCGATGCCAAAGACAAACGCAGGGTCCCTTGTTCAAAACGTATTAAGAATTTCAAGATACGACAGTAGAGCATTAAACCAAGCGAGGACCGTGCTCAGTGCCGGGGTCTGTGCCACTGCCCAGGTGCACCTTCAGGAAGCCAGCCCTGATTTGAGAATTTCTGCAATTCTGCTAATGCTTTGCTTGCTTTATTTATTTATTTATGCTTGGTAGGAAGAGAGTCATACAGGTATTTGTTTCAGAAAAGTCCTGAAATCAAACATTTATGATGTATGTGCTTTTCTGTAAATTTGTTCTATCTTACAGCTTTTTTAAAATGTGTAAAATAAAAACAAATTGGAACTGATCAGAGCACTTCCTGCTCAAAAACAGCTATGAGATGGTTTCCCATGGATGAAAATGCCAGTGGCTGGATGCTTTCTCCTGCATCTTCATTTGTTGCAGGCTCAGCTCAAGTGCCAGCTCGTCTAGGAAACATCCCAGATTTACTCCATCAAAATTAACCAATTCCTTCCCTTTGCTCCCTTCACACTTTCTCCCTGTATTACAGCACTTCCCTGCCTCAAATCAGAGATCTTTGAGATTTTTTTTTTCTCCTGATGAACATGAAAACTTCAGGAAATATTCCAGTCTTATTCATCTTTATATTTGGGAACCTTTAGGGCATTAGACAAGTGACACTGAATTAAAGTTCTATCCGAAGATTATCTTAATGTATTATAAAACCTAAAACACTCAAAATACATACACAATGCAAGTCCTTAAACTATGCAATGATACAGAGTAGCAAAGGTCAAAGTTCTGCAAACTAAGGTATGTTTATTCACCTGGTAAAAATCTGAATTAGGTACCAGGTATTTCATGGTATCATTCAACATTTTCTGCTTCACATCTGACATGAATCTCATAGCCATCTTTCTTAAGACTGTTTTAACATCATAAATTTAATATATTGTGAGGTACTTTTTATGTAACCAAAACCTGAGATAACCATTTTTTTACCAGAAACACATTTTAAAACATTATTGGCCACTCTTTTCCTTGATTTTTCTTTTTTTTTTCTGTTCCTGGCATATTTTAGTTCTCACTAACACTTTGGGTTCTTTTGATAAACATGTGAATGTGACTTGGACATTTTCTTACAACAGACAGATGGGTGTGTTCTCTGAGTATTATTTCTAAAATGAAGAAAATGTTCCCCTTTGCCAGCATCTGGGTAAGATTTGAAGGTCTGCTGCAGATTTAAAATGTAGACAGAAGCAATCATGTCTCTCCCACATAAGGTGACTCTGCAAGTAAATTTTTTCTATTTTTTTTTTTTTATGCCGAGCTTTGAAATCACAAATGGAGTATGGGTTCAGAAAAAAAACACTGTATAAAACAGTATTTGGACACTTCTTTTCATCATTCATTTTTATGGATGTTCTCCAATCATGCTACCAGATGGCCAGTTTACAAGTCTGTGGTAACATAAAAGCCTTTTATATAGAAGTAAAACACTGACGAATAGACTTCTAAATGTATATACAAATAAGTATATTTTATTCACCTTTACACATAATTTCATTGTACAATGTCTACCCAAAAGAATTAGGATATTTGGCTGGCAAACATATGGTTACATGCTCAAGGACACAGATGTACGGTAAAAACATTGAACAAAAAATGTCTACCATCTCTACAGGATAATTCATGTAAATCGCCACAGAGATATGAAATGATTCTTCTCCTCCTCTGTCAAGTAATCATACATAAGTGAGAAAAAAATCAAAATCAACCTGTCATTCTTTGCCAGAGACGATGACAGTAAGAGGATGTGAAATTTCATTGAAGGATTATTTATGCCATGTTTATGCCACCCCCTTTATAACATTTATCACCTAATGACCATAGATCAATGCCACTAATGCAATGAGACATATATTTTTAAAGGAGTTTTGCTTACGTATTTCACTCCTTAATAAGCCTCAATTTACAGCATAGGGTTCTGGGGGCTCTCACTGCTTCAGGGTTTTTTGTTTGTTGTTTCCTCTGCCTGGAGTGTTCTTTTACCAGCTCTTTCCACGGCTGGTTTCCCCTCATCCACTAAGCTGTCTCCTCTTCAGAGAAGCCCTACCAAGCTCTACCTAAGTTAACCATACTCCCTTCTCCCTAAATCACACAGCCAGGAGTTAATGCAAACGACATGTTTTACCTCATTTAGGCTCTGTAACAAAATGCCACCGACTGGGTGGCTTATCAACAGCTGAAATTTACTTTTCCACAGACTTGGAGGCTAGGAGTCCAGGATCCGGGTGCCAGCATGGTCAATTTCTGGAGAAGACCCTCATCCAGGATGCAGACTGTTAACTCCTCATTGTGTCCTCATATGATGGAATGAGCTAGGGAGCTCTGTGGGGTCTCTTTTACAAGGAACTCATGCCATTCATGAGGGCTCCACCCTCAGGACCCAAGCATCTCCCAAGGGTCCCGCTTCCTAATACTTCCACACTAGGCATTAGGATTTCTACACATGAATTTGGGTGGGGACACAAACATTCAGACCATAGTGGGGCTTGTCTACAGGCCAAATCTGACCTTCTATTTCCTTTTTTTTTTTTTTGGTACAGCCCATGAGTTGAGAATGGTTTTAATTTTTTTCATGGTTAAAATAAATAATATGACATGAAAATCATGAGAAATTCAAATTTTAGTGTCTATAAATAAAGTTTTATTGGCACACAGTGAGCTATTCACGTATATGGGATGTATGACTACGTCAGGCTACCAGGACAACAGGATGAAGTGGCTTTCAGAGACCAGAAGCCTATACACTGTCTATGTGGCCCTTCACAGGAAAAGTCTTACCCCCCGACACAGGCTGTTTCAGCAACCACCTTATTTCATTTCACTTATCAAATCCATGACCATGTTTTTTTAAAATTAATTCACCTGTTTATTTATAATTCTAATGAGGATGGAGACGGTATCTTTCTCTCCTGTGCTCAGATCAGAAAGTACATGGATGTACTAAGAGGAACATAATCTGTATTTGTTGAATGATTTGAATGCTTATTAAAAAAATAATGGGAGTACAGCCTCTGGGATGAAGCCCCCTACCTTATTTCCATATCACTTTGTATAGATGAGGCAGAACAGAGGAAACTCATTTCTTATCATAATTGAAAAAAGCCATTTACAAGATTTTAGATCATGCACAGAAAGGCACATTTACAGAAGATCAACAGCACTATTTATGGACATTAATTTTTTCCTTGACCTAATTTCTGGATGGTTTCCAGAGTATGACGAATGCTAAGCCCATGTAGAAGTTGGAAGATTCCACTGCGGTTTCACTTCTAGATCCGATGCAAGCTCCCAGGGAGGAGTGGCGTTCTCCTCAGGTTCCATGCCCCAGAAAATGTCTTCCCCTCTAGCAATACCTTTCATTGATTACTATATCCTTTTGCTCCTTGGAGGCCCGACTCCCACACCCTCTATTACTTGCAGCTGATCTATTTCCCAGCAATGTCAGAGGCCTTGCGTTCTCACCTACTAGCAATTTAACCCTAAACATTACCTGCAGTCAGTAGTACATATATATGTCTTTTAAGATCCAGGAGATTTCCCACATAGATCTGAGCCTCCAGAGCCCTGTTTCTCCCAGCTTTAAATGGGCTTTGTGCTTTCACATGTGCTAATCAAAGTGTGCTCAAGTGCCCTTGCATGCCCCATGCTTGGACTGCACCCTGACCTGCCCCTTATTTTGCTACAGAGTCCAGAGAGAAGAGAGACCTTGATGCCAAGGAAACTTGCTGTTTTGGAATCACAGAACAGTGTCTCAGCAACACGGCTGGGATTCACTATTTTGTGAATGGATCAAGAAGATGTGGTACATATATACAGGGGAATACTACTCAGCCATAAAAAAAAGAATGAAATAATGCCATTTGCAGCAACATGGATGGACCTAGAGATTATCACACTAAGTGAAGTCAGCCAGACAGAGAAAGACAAATACATGATATCACTTATATGTGGAATCTAAAGTATGCCACAAGTGAACTTATCTCTGAAACAGAAACAGACTCACAGACACAGAAAACAAACTTATGGTTACCAAAGGGGAAAGGGGAGGGGGAGGGATAAATGAGGAGTATGGCACTAACAGATACAGACCACTATATATAAAGCAGATAAACAGCAAGGATTTACTGTAGAGCCCTGGGAACCATATTCAATATCTAATAATAATAAGGAAAAAGAGTCAGAAGCTGTACACCTGACACTAACACAACTTGTAAACCAACTGTAGTTAAATTAAAATAAAATTAGGGACTTCCCTGGCGGTCCAGTGGTTGAGACTTCGCCTTCCAATGCAGGGGGTGTGGGTTCGATCCCTGGTCAGGGAGCTAGGATCCCACATGCCTCGAGGCCATAAAACCAAAACATAAAACAGAAGCAATACTGTAACAAATTCAATAAAGACTTTAAAAATGGTCCACATCAAAAAAACTTTAAAAATTTTTTTTTAAAAACTCTTAGATTAAGATTAGAGATCAAAAGACTGGATGGAAGTCTAATTCAGGATCTTCCACTAACTTGCTGTATGACTTCAGCAAGTCACTCTCCTTTTTTGGGCCTTCATGTTTCTCATCTATAAATTTAGGGGAATTGAAAGCAGTGAGTTTGAAGGTTGCTTCTGCTTTAAAACGCTGTATGTCCTCTCTCTCTCATCTGATTTCCCAAGTATCTGCTCCCATAGAATGTGGCCTCAGTTAGAGAGACCTCAGGGATATAAAGAGAGGAAGATGACACTGTTTCCTCCCCTGTTTCCTTCCCATTGCTTTGTATTGTGATGGGATTCATTTCAAGAAAAGTAAATAAAAGAAAGGATAGGTAGAGGATTAGATAAGCAGAGACAGAACACTTAACTAGGGCATCATTGTGAAACTGTTGTATTTGCTCAACAGAAGAGTCATGAACATGACCTGAAAGCTACTGATAAAAGGGCTGAGTCAGACGAGGATTACCTCACAGCACTGCAATCTTACTTGTTTATACCCACACCAGCTGCTGACCTGACAGAACAGGTTGGGGTTTTCCTCCCCGCCAGCTTCCACCTCAGTGATGCTTGATCATGCTTTCCCTAACCGTGTCAGCTTCTGTAACACAGACCTTGCGCTGTGTGTCACAGGGAACGGGCAGGGCGGTTTCACCAGGCTTCTTCGCAAGAGTCCCCTTTAATGAACTTCATACACTGTATCCTTGGGGCAACATTCTCACAAGTTATGACACGGTATCCAAAGGTTCTGCCACCTTGTGTGCATACCTTCACTCTCTTGCATCTCTGCGTATACTAGCGCCATCACCACCAGGAGGAGGGCAATATTTTGGCCTTGGTGGAGTCTACGGCTCACAAAGGGAAAGCTATGCACTCAAGGGTTCTCAGGAGAGCCCGAAGGCACATAATAGGTATACACTGGCTCAGGAAAGGATCATGCTTTAGAAGGGAAGTTGTACCAATTGCTCTATTGGTTATTACCTGGTCCACTCAATCCCCACACCTGCTGGCATTTGGTTTAGATGTCAGGGTCTCTGAAGTTCTTTCTAAATGTGTTTAGTCCCTGCTTTCTCCATCACTTTCTGTTTGTGTTAGGATCTGTCCTTAACAGATTTTCCTTTTAAGAAGAGTTTCTTGGCCTTATCTATATTTCCTTTCTCCCCTTCAGCACCTTCTGTACACTGTTTCTTGCATGTAACTTTTACCTCCATTTTCTTGCTATCTATGTCATATCAAATCTCATCACTCAGGCTTCCCTGGTGGCGCAGTGGTTGGGAGTCCGCCTGCCAATGCAGGGGACGCGGGTTCGTGCCCCGGTCCGGGAGGATCCCACGTGCAGCGGAGCGGCTGGGCCCGTGAGCCATGGCCTCTGAGCCTGCGCGTCCGGAGCCTGTGCTCCGCAATGGGAGAGGCCACAACAGTGAGAGGCCCGCGTACCGCAAAAAAAAAAAAAAAAAAAAAAAAAAAAAAAAAATCTCATCACTCTTCTGTTAGTTCCATGACCATACAAGAGAATCCCTTTACAATACTGGTGTAAATATTACAGTCAGATTCAACCCGTGGCAATTGGGTAGGGTGTGCTTTTCATGGACATTTGGAGGTTGGGTAGTAATTACATAGATGACTACTAGGAGAGAAGTTGTCCAATGGAGCTGTAAACATTAATCACCAAGTCAAAGAAATAGAATAATTTCTCCCTCTTCTATATATGCACAGGCTCTGGATGGTCATGTTTAGCCTTTGTGACATTTTCTCTCTTTTAAGATTGTTCCTGAAGATGTTCATTTAACCTAGTTGTTCAACCTAGTTTAATGAGTTGTTCATTGAGCTTAGTTTTAATTTAAAAAGGGGAAATTATCAGATTGACTTACCTGCGAACACTTACTTCCTTAAAATTGTCTTTGGATACTCAAGACATTAAAAAAATCTAACTGTAGATTAGAATTCTAATGTTACATTGCTCTACAGCATCAATTTGATCTGCAGTATTTCTAGAACATTCCAAGAACAAACTCTGAAGTTAGAGAGCTCTGCTGTGTGAAACAATTAGAAAGAACTGTCTGCTTTAATTTTTTTTTTTTAATTTAGGGATAAGTTTTATACTGAAACAGCAGAACTTAGGAGTTCTAACACTGTAAAAAGGAAAGCCGTACAAAGGAAAAACCGTTCAGAAAATATTTCCCTTAACTGCTTATACGAAGATGTTAAGAGTCTGATCCATAGATATTCAATATGAACATCATTTAAACCATCACCATGAAGCGCTGATCGTTGTATTTATTTACTGGCTTAGAAGAAAGGAGCCCCCAATCCTCCTCATCAGGATAGCTTTGTCTGAGGGACTTCTAAACGGTTTCTTGGCATCAATCAACCCAGCTTCAGCTAGCAGATTAGGCAGAAAACAGTTTCTAGTAGTATATCCCACATTGAAAGGTAAAGCTTGCTCTGACAACAGACATAGGAAGACAATTCTGAGAACACAACATGCTGAAAGGTTCGTCACACCAATGCAATACAGCAGCACTTAACACTGATCCTATGATCAACGAAAATTTGTTCATTAAGCAAGTGTTGACCAATGAGTGAACTGGTGAACTCTAGAGTTCCTTGAATCCTTATCCCTTCACCAGATCTTCAACTTCTCTGCCTCCCTAATCCATGTTTATCAGCTATTACTTTCCCAAACAGGCCCTTCCCTCACATTCCTCTCAGCTCTACTTGATTTTCCTCCATGTCTACCACCAGGCCCAATTCTTCTCTCCTGGGATTTTATCACAGCACCTGAGAGATAGATGATAGCTATAGGATAAAGGGGTGGGGAGGCAGGTAACTGGACATTAAAATCAGAGATAGATACACAGCAAAAACAAAGTCAGAAAGACAATTTTAAGACATTCATTTTTCTACTTTAGGTAGAATCCACATAGTATGGTCAGGCTTATCTTTTATAGGAAAATTTCCATTAGTGAATCTATTCCATAATAGGATTGGGACTCAAATGAGGTTAAAGCATTTTCCTAGGTAAGATCAAGGTGAGCCAACTAAAATATGATCAACTCAACCGGAGAAACAAGAGTTCAGAATAGAGGTTCGCACTGGCGAATCGGATTGTCTGCGGGAAGCATGAGGAAAACTTCTGAGTGCCGGACATGTTCCATATCTCAAATCTGGGTGATGGTTACATGGGTGTATACTGTCAACCTAAATAAAGAGGTAATCTGAGGCAAGCTCAAATTACCAGAAATTGAGTTTATTCAGGAAAAGCAGAGGAACTGCAATTCAGGAAATGAGGCTGGGCCAACTTACAGGTGAATCCCTTGAGGGTTTGGGGTGGGGACAGGGGCTGTATTTGTGGGCAAGGAGTGCAAAGAGGGGAGAGTCCCGCCAGTGTCCAAACAGCAAGTTCACTGGCTTGAGGATGGGGAGAAATTCTTGATGGATGTTCAGTTCACTGTCAAGAGATAGGTCTCAGTATTCCGTAAATCGAGCATTTACGGGAAATCAGCCACTCAACTCTTAAGTTCTGTTCTGAGGGTGGATGAATGAGATTCTCCATTTCATATCCTCTCGTTCCATTTTAGATTGAAATCCTTTCACAATACATATGTAAAATCCATCAAGCTTTACAGTTAAGATCAGGTACTTTACTATAAAGAAGGTATATCAATAAAAAATAAACAAGAATATGAGCAACGTAAACTGAGCTGTGAAACTGAGAATCCTGATCATGACAGTCCTCTGAAAAGCAATGATTGGTATAGTGATGACACCTACAAAAGAGCCAAAGTGATCCATAATTTGGTACCATTTTCTGAGCAGTTTCTAAGATGGAGTGATGCTCTCTGAGGGCCCTGATCGCCAGGAATAGAAAGGAGAGAGGCAGTCTACCAAACTCTGTGCAGAAATCTTATTTTTTTGTGTGTGTGTGTGGTATGCGGGCCTCTCACTGTTGTGGCCTCTCCCGTTGCGGAGCACAGGCTCCGGACGCGCAGGCTCAGCGGCCGTGGCTCACGGGCCCAGCCGCTCCGCGGCACGTGGGATCCTCCTGGACCGGGGCACGAACCCGTGTCCCCTGCATCGGCAGGCGGGCTCTCAACCACTGTGCCACCGGGGAAGCCCCAGAAATCTTATTTTTTTTTTTTTTTTTTTGGGGGGGTACGCGGGCCTCTCACTGTTGTGGCCTCTCCCGTTGCGGAGCACAGGCTCCGGACGCGCAGGCTCAGCGGCCACGGCTCACGGGCCCAGCCGCTCTGCGGCACGCGGGATCCTCCCGGACCGGGGCACGAACCCGTGTCCCCTGCATCGGCAGGCGGATTCTCAACCACTGCGCCACCAGGGAAGCCCCAGAAATCTTATTTTTTAATTGTACACTCAATATTTTAGCTCCCCATTCTAAATTAATAAATTTGTTTTCCGGTAGATAGGCCTTGTTTGAGTCTGAATGGCTTCATGAGCAGGTTTTCTGAGTCTGCTTCCCACGTCTTCAAAGGCAGTCTTCAAAGATCTGGAGTACCTGGGCTGATTATAATTCCTGGACCCATAACGGCCTCACCAACTTGCAAGTTCCAGTGTCTGATTAGCCTTCCTAATATAAATGCTGAGGGCAGAAATCCTCTGGCTAAGGACTTGGGAGGAATGGGGGGGTGGAGTGGGAGATGGATTATGTGAAATGTCATGTCTTTCTATCTTACAAGGGGGGAAAAAAAGATAAAACTAATTAAACTGGTGTTAAAAACACGACTCTCTAAATTCATATTTTTCCTTTGTGAAGTAATATTGCTATAGACACCAAGCATGTTTCAAAACACTTTCTGTACAACATTTGGTAGGTTGGTGTTGCCCATTAAAAGGAATATAAGGAAAGCATCTGAAAATATGTGAAGATGGACTTCATTTCACTATGTTTAAAATGCAAGTTACCAGATGTCAGTTTTAAGGGATTTTTGAAAGTGGTATCTTTTAAAGGGCTGTGAGTTCACTCAATAAACTTTTTTAAAAGAGTTTTCTCTGCCCGGTTTTCTGTAACTATTTCATTTATGGAATTAATGAAGAAAGACATTTTAAGCATGTATCTAATGCCAAAAATGATACAAAGCTTCCAAGAACAAAACAAATCAAAACAAAATAAGAAGCCACTAATAGGAGGTCTCAGAAAATAAAGTACAGATATAAATTTGTTCCAAATCCCAGTATGATGAAGATAAACAGAAGGAAAGGTGAAAGTACACAAGATCCTTTTGCTTAAACATAGCCGTATGATAATCTATAGAATGTGGTTAGATCAATGCAAAATTGAATTTCCTCCCACTGAAATGTTTTGTTTACTACCATGCACGCTTTTTATTAGCAATGACAATGACAATATTTTAGGCCTCTTCTGTTTGCGCCCCAATTTCATTTATTTTGTTGGCTGGTATGAACCTGTAACACTTTTTAGAAAATGTCAAGAGAAAAGTGTTCCAATCATTTACTTCCTAGGAAACAGTATATGTATAGACACTCCTTACATACCTGCTGACTGGCTAAAAGGGAAATTCACTTCAGAACAATATTCTAACATGCCCAGGAAACGGAAAACACTTACTCATGCATGGCCTAGGCAGTCATTTATGTGTAAGGAAGTGTTGGAGATTTGAGAGACTAACTCTCCCAAATTTCATAGTCTCTAGAGAAGCCCATATGTCACAATTGTGAAAAACAGATACTTGTCATTTAAACAGTCTCTTTTGAGAAAAGTCATTCTGAGAAATTATAAGCTAATAAAAATTGAGGGACAAAAATTTCTATTTTATAACCTTGAATCTCAAATATAAAATAGAAATAAAAGTCATCATAAAATACTTTTCTAGAACTTTCATAACTTTGCTAAATTATAATAATGTAGACATCTTTGATTTCATGCAATAGCAGGAAATTATATATAAGACAGGAAAATAGGGAAGAGAATTCTTCAGTGCTGCCCTCAATCATATGAAAGCCAGAGGTCTTGAAAAACTGAAATAGAAATGTCTGATCATTTTAAAGTATGTTACAACTTTATGTTTCCTAAAATTCACCCATGATGTCACAGGGCAAATAAAGGCTAGCCCTGCACTGAGGCTTTCTCTATTTCTGGGCTCCGATTTGGGTGCAGGGATCTCCCTCATCTCCTTCTCTCATCAGTTTAGTGAACCGATTTAACTTTGCAAGCATTTATCAAACTTCAATTTTGTGGTCCCCAGGACCACACAATGAATAATACTAAAAAAGAAGTCAAAACGTTGTGAGTCATAACCTCAGGAAGCTTACAGACAAGGCGAGGAGCCCAGGTGGGGAACTGGAAGCTTGCTTCTTGTGACTTCTTGTGAGTTGAGCTTCGGCGAAAGCCTCCGAACTATCTGACGGGTGCTCATTGTGAAGGGCTTAGCTGTTCCTTAGCAAAAGGGCAGAGTACAAGGCAGCACTTAGTTACAGAGTTCTGCCACTAAAGTTACTAATAAGGGGCTAGGTTGTAAAAGTTTGTGATATCACGGACTAACACCCAAGGTGAGAGCAGACCTTGCCATCTTCAATGCTTTTTCAACATAACAATGACATTTTTCTATGTGTCCAAACAGTCCAAACTTTTCTTCAGAGAAAAAAAAAAAAAAGAAAAAACAAACTTAGATATCTTCCAAACGAATTTACTATGTTTCAGTTGAGCCTAAGGAAGCGTTGATTCTAAGACTTTAAGAATGGGCAAGTGTGTTAGGAGTTGTTGCCACCTGAACCTCCCAGTGGGATGTTAAAACCCAGTCAACAGCTCTGTATAAACACTTAGGCATTTAACATTATAAAAATGTTTTAGAAGGCCTTTACTACCGAAAATAAATTTTCAGTCAAGACACTTTAATAACAACTTGTTAAAAAATTTCCCATTCCTTAATGACCTTTCATTTCTTGACACAGGATCCTTGAAAGAATGCTATGTTGCTGGCAGATCTTATTGTTTTTATGTAAACATATATATTTATATATTATATAATCATACATATATTATTCCCTATATAATTTACACAGTATATAAATAGATATAGTATATGTAACATATGCTTAATTCTTAAAGAGTTGTGCCTTCAGAGTTCCACAGAGAGTGAAGCTAAAAACTCGGAAGGTTGAAGGGACTTGGTAAAGTTTTTTAATTAAAACTTTTTAGCTTCTCATTGGGAACTGAGCACACTATCTCCCAGCTGGCAGGATATTTCAGCTGGAATCTTCTTCACCATTTCTAAGATTAGATAGAAAGCTGTCTCATTATCCACAGGAATTCTACAACTGAAAACCATGCCAAATAAATGCCATGAAAATGGGCGTGGCATTCCGGTTCAGTAACTAAAAACAAATTAATACTAAATCCCCTGACTACACACAGAGTAATGGCGCTTAATCTACTGTGTCAGTGGTTTCAGCAAATCTTTGGTACTCTGAACCAGGGTATGGCCAGACAGTCTTGCCGATGAAAAGTCAATATTTGACCACCATTTTAGCTTCACGCCCCAGTAGGTTAGCATGAGTCCCACTTCAGGGAAGAAGTGTGGCAGGAGAGCGGCTGCTGAGAACACCCCCTCCGGCTCCTTTTCTTTATCTACTTCAGGCTCCGGTCTATTCCACTCCGTAATTCTCCACTTGCGCTTACCAAGGATGGGCCCTGCATTTCCTCGAGACGTCTCGTCATTGATTTGCCAACAGAGCTACTGATTAAAATAGAGAAGCGAATCACCTTAATGAAGAAACCCTGGCTGAAACTGGAAACAATCAGAGCAAAGGAAGAAAACTGATGAACAGAGTCATGACTCACATCCTGTTGTTTAAAAGTTGCTCGTAGAAATGACAGCACCCAACCAGTGCATATTAGGACATCCTAGCGTGTCACCAGGGAGTCAAGGTGCATGCTAGATTGACGTGAACAAATGAGATGCAAGATATACATCCTATCCCCCATTGGTTTTGATCAGAACTGCCCATATTCTTTACATTTAATTCCTGTGGTCTTACTTGGGCACTCTGTTAACTGTTTTTCATGTTTCTTGGCTGAATTAAAGCAGATGAAACACTGAGACAGGCCATATTACTTAGACGAAAGAATCCTGGAATGATACCATAAATGCCAGGCTCCTCTAATTTTGACTTTGTAACCAACATCGGGCAAGTTACAACCTCTCAGTATCTCATTTTCTGCGCCAGTCAAATGAGAATAATGCTGCCTTCCCTGCCCACTTGCCTCTCACAGAGTGATGATGAGAATCAAGAGAGATAATACACATGAAAGATTCTGAAGTTAAAAGTGCTCTAGAGGTAAATGCAAGTGATTATTGGGGGGGGAAGGGCTGCTGTGGCCAATTCAGCTGGAAAAACTGTAGGCTGGTAGAGGTGCAAAGGAACCTGAGAAATTGAGTCCAACCCCCTAATTTTGCAGATGGGAAAGCTCTGACCCCAAGAGTAGTGAAATGCACAGATAATTCCCATAATTTTAGATAATAATGATAATTAGAGGGCTTATTCTGGGCCAGACAGTGTGCCAAGTGCTTTATATATATTATCTCATTTAATCTTCTCAACCTCCCTGTTAGGTAGGTGTGAGGCTCAGGTAACTCACCTCCGCGAGGTCACATAACTAGTAACTGGTACGACTGTGATTCCACGTGAAGAGTGTTTGATGCCAAAGTCAATTCTCTTAACCACCTTGCTAGACTGTCATAGCTGTGAACCTTTTTTTCCAGGGTAGCTAATTAACATGAAAAAAAAAAACTCCTTTCTTCTCCCTGAGAGAAGCTACTCAGCCAATAGACAGAAAGCTAGCAGAAAAATATAGGACAAAGGATATATCCTATTTCTTAAAAGTCAGTCACTATCTTGGATACCTTTCCCTTTGGTATTCTAAAACTACTACCTAGTTATCATTGACTGTTGCTGCAGTACACAAGCATCACTCGTGTACTGATTTACAATCTCTAAGCCCTTTAACATGAAACATATGCAACTGCAAGTGGGAAGTTTCGTAACGTAAGGGTTACTTGTGCTTTGCCATTTGCAGAGGTTCTTAGTCCGCATCCCACACCAAATAAATCCAACCTCTATAACCAAGAGGATAGTGCAGAAATAGTGGAGTGTGATTTCTTTTTAAATTCAACATCTATGAAAGTTTCCAGTTCCTATACGAGCCTAAATGATTTTCAGAACGACTGTGGACCCATGCCCTCTTTGTGCCTCCTGCCCTCCCCCTTTCCAGAGGGGAGCTGGTAGCAGTTATCCTATGAATGACAGGTGTGTGGGGTGGGGGAAGCAGACGGCTCGTCTCCGGGCCTGCAGGTCACAGCACTGCACCCAGGGAGCCGTACCTAGTGGAGTACACCTCTGAGGCCTCATCAGGACCTGCGTCTGACCGAGAAGATGAGATGCTGGACTTTGCGCTGGGATGAGACTTTGCGGGGCCTTGGGCAAGAGTGAATGTATTTTGCTCGTGAGAGGAATGTCAATCACCGGGGACCAGAGAGGACTGTGGTAGCCAGTCTCCATGCTGACCCCCCCAATGATTCTCACTTCCTAATATTCACGCCCTCGTGAGGCCCACTTCTATACTGACCTCTAAAATCAACAGCTTATTACGCAGGTGGCAGGCTCTAACTTTTTAATTCATTTATTTATTTTTGGCTGCATTGGGTGTTCATTGCTGAGTGCAGGCTTTCTCTAGTTGTGGCGAGCAGGGGCTCCTCTTCATTGCAGCACATGGGCTTCTCACTGCGGTGGCTTCTGGTTGGGGAGCATGGGCTCTAGGTGTGCAGGCTTCAGTAGTTGTGGCACACGGGCTCCGTAGTTGTGGCTCATGGGCTCTAGAGCACAGGCTCATTGGCCACGGCTCATGGGCCCAGCCGCTCCGCGGCACGTGGGATCTTCCCGGACCGGGGCACGAACCCGCGTCCCCTGCGTCGGCAGGCGGATTCTTAACCACTGCGCCACCAGGGAAGCCCAAGCTCTAACCCTTGAGACCCTGAAAGTCACTGCAGTTTCCTCTTTGCTTTCTATTGGATCACTTGCTCTGGGAGAAGCCAGTGGCTTTGTCCTGAGGACACCGAAGCAACCCTATGTAGAGGTCCATGTGGGGAGGAACTAAGACTTTCCACCAACAACTAGCATTAATTTGTCAGCCATGTGAGTGAATCATCTTTGAAAAAGATACTCTAGGCCCTGTCAAACCTGTAGATGTCTACGGCCTAAGCCAGTACCTTATGAGAGACTCTGAGCCAGCACCATCCAGCTAACCCATTCTTGAATTCCTGACGCTGTATGAGACAATAAATGTTATTGTTGTTTTAAGCTTTTAAGCTTTTGAAGGTAATTTGTTATAGAGAAATAGATGCAGCATAATATGAAACACGCTTAGCTCAACCATTTAACTGACTTCAGAGAATATTTAACCATAATTTTTGGATTGAGGAAACTAAAATGGCAGGTTGGAGTATTCATTTCAAATGCAGTGTGTGTGTGTGTGTGTGTGTGTGTGTGTGTGTGTGTGTGTGTGTGTGTGTGTGTGTGTGTGTGTGTGTGTCCCTGAACTATTACAAATCATTATGTTTCTAGATGTCCTTCAGTTAACTTCCTTTTTCTCCTACCAATTTCTCCCGAGGTGGCCTTGAGGATGACCAGTTACTTAACTGCTGAAAACTCTGAAAACAATGGGACTTGTAAGGAATGAAAACATATCTGTGAAGAGATTGAAAATAACTTCTGTGCTCAAATTCCTTCAGGGGCTTCTGAGTAAAATTTACCACTTCTTACTTTTCTGTTCTCGAGGGAGGTGATTAAAGAAACCCCATCCTTTCCCAAAGAATGTTTAGAGGCAAAATTAAGTGTGCTAAGGTATAGCCAACAATTAACAGCTAGCACGGGCTTTTTCTCACGCTTGCCTCTTCCCCACCTCTCCACTGTGTCAAAATTGAGACCACCATCCACTCCCTAGAATCACAAATTTTTGAAATCCCATTATTCTTTGGCTTTTCCTTTTATAAAGGCTTAACTGTCCCTGAGATCAAAATTCTAAAATCTTCAGGGAAGATTTATTGACACTGGTATGGCAGGATTCATTTTGTTTTGGGGTAAGAGATCATTAAATTTGTAAAACATGTTCAACCGTTTCAGAGACTGTAAGGTCCCCAAATACACGTGGAAAAAAAAAGAACAGTGTCTATGAAGCACGACAGGAGGCTTTGAGAAATTTTTAAACAACCAGAAATACTTAGAGGGAATTTATGATGATTCTTTTCCTAGACATTTCCAAAAATTTCCCATAGGTGATCAAAACGTTTTCTTCTTCCTAGTTGATGCCTTGTCTGTTTCCTGCATTGAAAAAAAACAAAACAAAAAAACCCCCAAAAAACCCCAACTCTGTTGTGCTCTTTCTAAGCTCGAAGCCCATTGATTTACCACACTGAAAAATACACACCCTAGATTGTCCTAATACTCCTCTCTCAGAAAAACACAGAATTAGAGTGCTGGAGGATTTGTGCTGTAGTTCAACTCCAGCTTCGTCCTTTTAGAGGAATGGATAAATGGCTGTCCCAACTGAGAAAAGAGAGTAGCTTTTTGACACTGAAGCATTAATGAGTATGGAGAACACAAGGAGGGTAGAAAAGGGTAAGAAGTGTAGGATATGATATTGTACAGAGTAATGTCGCATTTTTCCCCAAATGAGAGTTGAACAAAGAAGAAAATCGATTTCACTTTAACAGATATTACTCTGCTATTAGTTAATAAATTTCTATCCAAATACAACATAGACTTTCTATCAAATATTATGTATTGGTATTAAATAAAAATTGAGTACTGAATCAGAAAAATATGTCCCTGTAATCCAATTGTGTCTGACTCTCATCAAAGCCAAAGCTTTATTGGTTAAATTTTGACTATAACACATCATAGTACACACACACACACACATTTTTATAAATAAATAAATAGACAGACAGATAAATAAATAATAAATAAATAAATGGCACTAATCCTAAGTGCACAGCTGGATGAACTGTATGTATGATTCCACCCAGAACAAGATAATAAGAAGTTCCCTTAGGCTCCTTCCCAGTAGGTAACTACCTGCTCCAAGGTAATGACTGTTCTTGCTACTACCACCAGAGATTAGTTTCCCATGGCCACTTTTTAAAATAGATCTCAAAACCTCATAATAATAATTTATTTGTTGTTTCATGGCTTAAATGAATCGGAAATGATTACCGTAAAGCTTGTGAGAAAACATTCACTATAAAATCTTGCAAGATTCTGCTTCCTTGTCATTCTGAGGATACAAGGAGAGCAAAGGAGAATATTAAAAAGTCCATATCTGCCGATAGGGAGAAGTAAAAATGCAGATCTTGTGTGCTTTAAAAGACACTGGCCCTATCCCATGTGTGATACTTGAACCTTGAAAGTAGATATAATCACGTTGTTCAAATTAGGATGAATTAAGGTAAAAATAGAACTGCACTGCACAGTGCCAACTAGACATACATTTCTTTCTAACAACAACAAATCCAAAACAGACCTGCAAACTTTCCAGAGAGACAGACAGACGAAGGCATTATTATTTTTAAAAAATCTAAACACCAATAAGAATTTGTTGTTTCTCTTTTAAAATGACTTCACTTAGCTTAACCTTCATATGTTTAGGTTGATTAACTCTATGCACTTTATGTCCAGAATGTACTTTAGCTGATACTTGCTTGGTTGAGAGAACACTGTCATTGCTGATGCGGGAAATCTATTTTAAAAATTGCAGGAAAAAAATGCACCAGATATATCCTTATCACATTTTCAAAAGAAGTCTATTTTGTGTTATTCCTAGGGAAGAGAAAAGTTAAAAATAAAATACTCAGTAAAAGCTTAGTGTTTCACCTAAGCCTTTGTAAATAGCCTGCAACTCAGAGACAGTGAATTAAGAATTCCATGTTGAATTAGAAATTAAAAATAGATGCAGTAGTGAGAAATGTATTTTAGGCCCTGCCTACACTGCAGTAAAAATTGTGTTTTGCAGAAATTAGGATGATTCTTGCTAGCATGCTGTTAACACAATTTCTCTGGCCAGGAAAGATAAAAATATAGATATTTTTAGTTTATTATTTCAAAAACTTATTAATTTTCTTACTGTTATAGATCTGATGCAAGTATTTAACCTTTAGCATATATTTAGCCTTTTATCTGTTTTATAATGAATTATGTTGAATAAAGTAGGAAGTAGTGACATTTAAAATGCATGTGATATTTTCCTAGAGGATAACCTTATATCAGTGTGTTTGAGCTCAATTATTATATCAGTTTTACATTTAGAGTACTGAAGTACAATTCCAGTGAAATCATTAATAGGGGCTTGTTTATTTTTTTAAGTTTTTAATATTTTTAGGCCATGCCATGTAGCATGTGGGGTCTTAATTACCTGACCAGGAATGGAACCCATGCCCCCTGCACTGGGAGTAGAGTCCTAACCACTGGACTGCCAGGGAAGTCCCAACAGGGGTTTGTTTAACTTATAATACCTTTGTCCCAAAAGAACATGGCATGGCCCTGCCTCGTATACGCAACCCACACACACATACAAGCAGGTGTAAACTTTGGAATATATTATTAAATAATAAAGGGGACTACTTCTATAAGAACACATAACCAAGAATTATATGTCCTCTAATAGCCTATTTCCTAAGGGCAACACTGTTCACAAATTAAAGCATGACAGTGTTTTGCCAACAGATCTCAAAAAACTATCCTTTGCTTGAACATATGTAGTTAATATTGCAATATAATAACCATTGCAGTCGAGGACTGGGAAATTCCTTAACTCCGTGGAAATAAGTTTAAATGAATGCATCTATAACTTTCGTTCCCTAAACTTCAGAAAAGATTTTTTTTACTCTTTATTAGCTCTAAGACAGTAAGGGCAATCTCTTGACAGTCAATTAATTCACAGTGTAAGGTTTTTCTTTTTTTTAATATATATATATCTTTATTGGAGTATAATTGCTTTACATAGTGATGTTAGTTTCTAATGTTCAACAAAGTGAATCAGCTATATGTATACATATGTCCCCATATCCCCTCCCTCTGGCATGTCCCTCCCACCCTCCCTATCCCACCCCTCTAGGTGGTCACAAAGCACCGAGCTGATCTCCCTGTGCTATGCGGCTGCTTCCCACTAGCTATCTATTTTACATTCAGTAGTGTATATATGTCCATGCTACTCTCTCAACAGTGTAAGGTTTTTCTAAATTAATAAACCCTGACTTTTAAAATTGCCATTTTAACATTCTATTGTATGGTTTTCTGTCTCTCGTCTCCAAAGCTGTGAAGCACTTATCACCCAATTGCTACTTTTTTTTTTTTTTTTTTTCCTTTTTCACACTGATTCTTTCTTCTCACTGAAGTGGGCCATGCCCAAGTTGTGGTCTTCCATTTCCTTATCTTCCACCTTTCACAGCTCAGTTAAGTACACAATATCCTCTTTAATTCCATTCCTCCCTCAGCTTTATTACAACTCTTTCTCTTTTACTTTAGGAAAAACCTCTCATATTTTTTTCCTCTCATGCTCTCCCCTTCCGTTTGCAATCTAAAAGACAAAGTTAATCCTGGGTGATAAGCCCCACACTCTGACAGTAAAAAGGAAAGTCATGAGCTTTAAAGTAAGATTAAATATAACATAGACCAATTTCCTTTGACTTCTAAAGTTCTTGAAAGTATCCAGAAGTTCCCAACAGACATTCTACAAATCTCCATCTAACTCCAAAACTTCTTTTAATAAAACCAGCTTTCCTTCAAATACCAGCATCAAAAGGATCAATAAGAAATCATATTGAGTGGTGTTGCTTTTCTATTTTATTTCATTACTATTATAGAAATACTACTTTATTTTTCCCTGTAACTTAAACAACCTCAGTCATATTATGGTTTAAATAGGCACTTGTGGGCTAACCTTGACTCTTACTATTCATTCATCCCTAATCTTTTTGCCTGAAAGTGTTCAATAGTATCCAACCTAGCTGTTCTCTCTACTTCTATCATTGCCTTTCTGCTGTTTTTCACCCAGCAATCAGAGTGATTATTTAAAAGTGTAACCAGAGCTTGTCACGCCCATGACCTCAACCCTCCAAAGGTACCATATTGAGAGTAAAATCCAAAGGCTTCACGAAATCTATAGCCCATCAGATCCTAAATAATGTGCCTCCAGTCTGACGTCTTTCCACCCTCGCTCTCTCCCACCAGGCTGCAGACAAACTGAACTATTTGCCGTTTTGCCAAAGCACCAAGTTTGCTCCTCTCTCTGTAAGTCTCCCTCCAGATTTGCTGAGAGCTGGGCTCATAGGTCACTTCAGGCTGGTTAACATTTTAGATAATATCTGAGTAGCCAGGTGGTGAGAGACTGAATTATGCTGTAGGAGTCCGAACAAAGAAAGAAAAAATTGGAAACCACTAACATGCAGGTACATTGGCAGAGTGTGGTGACTAAGAGAAATCATGCGAGAGAGAAGACAAGGGGCCTTGAAAACAGCCCACAGTTAAGTGACCTGGAAGAGGAGCCACTGCAGTGAAACAAAGAGGGAAGAAGTAACTAAGAACATCCAGAAGTGCAATGTTGTTGAAGAGCCATGATGTGGGCATTGCAAAAAAAAAAAAAAAAAAAGTAGATGAATAACCAAGTGAAATGTAATAGCTTAGGAAGTGTGAGGAACAAGGAAGGAAAAAGCCATGGGCTTTGTTGATTTACTGTATTGTTTCAATGTGGAAAATGTCTTTTGTATTTCTAATATCTGTTTTAACTAATGAATTTTTTGGACAGCTTTTGAAATTATTCTTTATATTCATGGAGCAAACTTTCCATGTGCCCAATGCCAGCCCCATTTTGACGATTCTTATTTGCTCTTAATTATCTGCACAGTAGTAAGAAAGTCTATCTACAGCACCTGTCCCTTGAGGATTTCTATGAAATTGCTGCTTATAAAAGACAGAAGCTGTAATATGTAAGGGATTTTTGGTTTATCAGAAGGCATTCACAGAATAAGACTTGAATCATAAAGAAAAAAAATGTTTAATTTTAAGTTTAAAAACATTTTATTACTCTTTGTATGCTTTGGTTGACAAGTCTATAGAACTAAGTTAATGTCATCTAAAATATTACCACAAAACCCCTCCTGGGATGTCACAGACTAAATCAGCATACCTATCAGTAAAAGAACTGCTCTTTATCTACTGTCAGTGTTATGGAAGTCCTATACTCAAACAAAGTTATAATTATATGTAATTAACTTTTCCATTTTCAACTAATTAAAGGAAACCCTGAAAACCCATCATTCCTGTATAACACAGTGTATTGAAGCTTGGAAGTTTTAACATTTAATCAAAAAAGGCACATTCAGGGTTTCCCTGGTGGCGCAGTGGTTGAGAGTCCGCCTGCCGATGCAGGGGACGCGGGTTCGTGCCCCGGTCCGGGAAGATCCCACGTGCCGCGGAGCGGCTGGGCCCGTGAGCCGTGGCCGCTGAGCCTGCGCGTCCGGAGCCTGTGCTCCGCAACGGGAGAGCCCACAACAGTGAGAGGCCCGTGGACCACAAAAAAAAAAAAAAAAAAAAAAAAAAAGGCACATTCATTTTGGTTTCCTCTTATCCCTCTTGTTAGCGGAAATAGCCCACTGGCTCTAAGACAGAAAGGCCAAGCTTTGAAATTATATGGCGTTAGGACGAGGATAAATTTGCTGTCATTTTTTTTTTTCCTGCCATATTTTTAACATGCATTTTAAAATTCAGATCTAGAAACATCTAAAGCAGTGCAATTTGTAAGTTGAAAACAACATAATACAAAATGATTCAAAGAATTAAAACAGAAGACAAATTATCTGAATAACATCTAAACAGAGACAGGTGAAGAGATAGCATGTCCTTATTGGTTGAAAAAACTTACTTTCACATATACATTCATTTAATTTAGTCATTCTTATGTCAGCTAATTTGTTTTATGACATTCTTATGTCAGCTAGATTGTTTTTCAAATATTACTAATTTTAGAATTTCAGATGATAAATTTCGTGTTATAGATAGGGAAACATGAGACTACTTTACATTTTAACATGATATAACCCCAAATATCTATATAGAACACGACTTTGCCATCCTCATAGATATTACTTACAAAATGCACATTAAAATTGATCATGGGAGAATGTATACTGTTATGGAAGGGAAGAATTATTGTTGCAGACAGGTACTTTTTGACCTGGGAAAATTCAAAGTGAAAAAAGCCTACAAAAATAATACGGAATGATATTTTGTGTGTGTGCATGAAAAAAATGTGTATAGGTTTATTAAAGACTGAAATGGCACACACCAAAATGCAATATGTTGGGGTTACAGGTTATTATTTATTTTATTTGCATTTTCTAGTTGTTCTCCAATGTATATGCATTACTTTGATATTCATTTTATAACACTTTACGAAACTATGTGCCAGGCAGTGTGTAAGTCAGTATATCCAAAGGTAAACCAAACAGACACAATCCCAGTCAATACAGGGCTAATATTTATTTATAATATTTACGTATTTTACTTTAAAATTTATATTTCCTAGTGGTAAAGAGCACAGGCTTTGGAGACAAATTGCCTGCGTGCAAATCCCAGCTTTGACTTTGTAAGTCACACTTACTGCGTGTGACTTTGGATAAATTATTTAACCTCTCCATGCCTCAGAGACCTCATAAGTAACAGAGGGACAATAATAATACCTACACCTCATAAGATGTTTTGACAATAAGCGAGTAGATGCCTGCAAAGCACTTATATTAGTGCTAGCATGTGCCTAGCCCTTTGTAAGTGTAAGCTATTATTGTTACTGTGCTTTTATTTTTTAATTTTATTGTTTTTTTATACAGCAGGTTCTTATTAGTTATCTATTTTATACATATTAGTGTATACATGTCAATCCCAATCTCCCAGTTCATCCCCCACCCCCTCATGATTTCCCACGTCAGTGTCCATACATTTGTTCCCTACATCTGTGTCTCTATTTCTGCCTTGCAAACAGGTTCATCTGTACCATTTTTCTAGATTCCACTTATATGTGTTAATATATATTTATTTTTCCCTTGCTGACATACTTCACTCTGTATGACACTCTCTAGATCCAACCATGTCTCTACAAATGACCCAATTTTGTTCCTTTTTATGGCTGAGTAATATTCCATTCTATATATGTACCACATCTTCTTTATCCATTCGTCTGTTGATGGGCATTTAGGTTGCTTCCATGACCTGGCTATTGTAAATAGTGCTGCAATGAACATTGGGGTGCATGTGTCTTTTTGAATTATGGTTCTCTCTGGGTATATGCCCAGTAGTGGGATTGCTGGGTCACATGGTAATTCTATTCTTAGTTTTTGAAGGAACCTCCATACTGTTCTCCATAGTGGCTGTATCAATTTACATCCTACCAACAGTGCAAGAGGGTTCCCTTTTCTCCACACCCTCTCCAATATTTGTTATTTACAGATTTTCTGATGATGCCCATTCTAGCCAGTATGAGGTGATACCTCATTGCAGTTTTGATTTGCATTTCTCTAATGATAAGTGATGTTGAGCAGCTTTTCATGTGCCTCTTGGCCATCTGTATGTCTTCTTTGGAGAAACATCTATTTAGGTCTTCTGCCCATTTTTGGATTGGGTTGTTTGTTTTTCTGATATTGAGCTGCATGATCTGTTTATATATTTTGCAGATGAATCCTTTGTCCGTTGATTTATTTGCAAATATTTTCTCCCATTCTGAGGGTTGTCTTTTCATCTTGTTTATAGTTTCCTTTGCTGTGCAAAAGGTTTTAAGTTTCATTAGGTCCCATTTGTTTATTTTTGTTTTTATTTCCATTTCAAAAAAGATCTTGCTGTGATTTACATCAAAGAGTGTTCTTCCTATGTTTTCCTCTAAGAGTTTTATAATGTCCAGTCTTACAGTTAGGTCTTCAATACATTTTGAGTTTATTTTAGTGTATGGTGTTAGAGAGTGTTCTAATTTCATTCTTTTACATGTAGCTATCCAGTTTTCCCAGCACCACTTACTGAAGAGACTGTCTTTTCTCCAATGTATATCCTTGCCTCCTTTGTCAAAAATTAGTTGACCATAGGTGTGTGGGTTTATCTCTGGGCTTTCTACCCTGTTCCATTGATCTATATTTCTGTTTTTGTGCCAGTACTATATTGTCCTGACTACTGTAGCTTTATAGTATAGTCTGAAGTCAGGAAGTCTGATTTCTCCAGCTCTGTTTATTTTCCCCCTCAAGACTGCTTTGGCTATTCACATAAGATTGTGTTTCCATGCAGATTTTAAGACTTTTTGTTCTAGTTCCGTAAAAAATGTCATTGGTAATTTGATAGGGATTGCATTGAATCTGTAGATTGCTTTGGGTAATAGAGTCATTTTCACAATGTTGATTCTTCCAATCCAAGAACATGGTATATCTCTCCATCTGTTTGTATCAACTTTAATTTCTATCATCAGTGTCTTATAGTTTTCTGTATACAGGTCTTTTGTCTCCTTAGTAGGTTTATTCCTAGGTATTTTATTCTTTTTGTTGCAGTGGTAAATGGGAGTGTTTCCTTAATTTCTCTTTCAGATTTTTCATCATTAGTGTATAGGAATGCAAGAGATTTCTGTGAATTAATTTTGTATCCTGCAACTTTACTACATTGATTAGCTGTAGTAGTTTTCTAGTGGCATCTTTAGGATTCTCTATGTATAGTATCATGTCATCTGCAAACAGTGACAGCTTTACTTCCTCTCTTCCAATTTGTATTCCTTTTCTTTTTCTTCTCTGATTGCCAGGCTAGGACTTCCAAAACTATGTTGAATAATAGTGGCGAGAGTGGACATCCTTGTCTTTTTCCTGATCTTAGAGGAAATGCTTTCAGTTTTTCACCTTTGAGAATGAAGTTTGCTGTGGGTTTGTCATATATGGCCTTTATTATGTTGAGGTAGGTTCCCTCTATGCCCACTTTCTGGAGAGTTTTTTTTTTTTTTATCATAAATGGGTGTTGAATTTTATCAAAAACTTTTTTCTGAACCTACTGAGAGTATCATATGGTTTTTATTCTTCAGTTTGTTGATATGGTGTATCACACTGATTGATTTGCGTATACTGAAGAATCCTTGCATCCGTGGGATAAATCCCACCTGATTATGGTGTATGATCCTTTAAACGTGTTGTTGGATTCTGTTTGCCAGTATTTTGTGGAAGATTTTTGCATCTATATACATCAGGGATATTGGTCTGTAATTTTCTTTTTTTGTAGTATCTTGCTTTGGATTTGGTATCAGGGTGATGGTGGCCTCAGAGAATGAGTTTGGGAGTGCTCCTTCCTCTGCAATTTTTTGGAAGAGTTTGAGAATGATGGGTGTTAGCTCTTCTCTAAATGTTTGATAGAATTCACCTGTGAAGCCATCTGGTCCTGGACTTTTGTTTGTTGCAAGATTTTTAATCACAGTTTCAATTTCATTACTTGTGATTGGTCCATTCATATTTTCTATTTCTTCCTGATTCAGTCTTGGAAGGTTATCCTTTCTAAGAATTTGTCCATTTCTTCCAGGTTGTCCATTTTATTGGCATAGAGTTGCTTGTAGTAGTCTCTTATGATGCTTTGTATTTGTGTCGTGTCAATTGTAACTTCTTTTTCATTACTAATTTTATTGATTTGAGTCCTCTCCCCCTTTTTCTTGATGAGTCAGGCTAAAGGTTTATCAATTTTGTTTATCATCTCAAAGAATCAGCATTTAGTTTTATTGATATTTGCTTTTGTTTTCTTTGTTTCTATTTCATTTATTTCTGCTCTGATCTTTATGATTTCTTTACTTCTACTAACTCTGGGGTTTTTTTGTTCTTCTTTCTCTAGTTCCTTTAGGTGTAAGGTTAGATTATTTGGATTTTTCTTGTTTCTTGAGGTAGGATTGTATTGCTTTAAACTTCCCTCTTAGCACTGCTTTTGCTGCAACCCATAGGTTTTGGATTGTCATGTTTTCATTGTCATTTGTCTCTAGGTATTTTTTAATTTCCTCTTTGATTTCTTTGTGATCTCTTGGTTATTTAGTAATGTATTATTTAGCTTCCATTCATTTGTGTTTTTTACATTTTTTTCCCTGTAATTGATTTCTAATCTCATAGCACTGTGGTCAGAAAAGATGCTTGATACGATTTCAATTTTCTTAAATTTACTAAGGCTTGATTTGTGACCCAAGATGTGATCTATCCTGGAGAATGTTTCGTGCACATTTGAGAAGAAAGTGTAATCTGCTGTTTTTGGATGGAATGTCCTATATATATCAATTAAATCTATCTGGTCTATTGTGTCATTTAAAGCTTGTGCTTCCTTATTAATTTTCTGTCTCAATGATCTGTCCATTGGTGTAAGTGTAGTGTTAAAATCCCTCTATTATTGTGTTACTGTTGATTTCCTCTTTTATAGCTGCTAGCATTTGCCTTATGTATGAAGGTGCTCCTATGTTGAGTGCATATATATTTATAATTGTTATATCTTCTTCTTGCATTGATCCCTTGATCATTATGTAGTGTCCTTCCTTGTCTCTTGTAACATTCTTTATTTTAAAGTCTATTTTATCTGATATGAGTATTGCTACTCCAGCTTTCTTTTCATTTCCATTTACATGGAATATCTTTTTCCATTCCCTCACTTTTCAGTCTGTACGTGTCCCTAGGTCTGAAGTGGGTCTCTTTTAGACAGCATACAAACGGGTCTCGTTTTCATATCCATTCAGTGAGCCTGTGTCTTTTGGTTGGAGCACTTAATCCATTCACATTTAAAGTAATTACTGATATGTATGTTCCTATTACCATTTTCTTAATTGTTTTGGGTTTGTTTTTATAGGTCCCTTTCTTCCCTTGTGTTTCCCACTTAGAGAAGTTCCTTTAGCAGTTGTTGGAGAGCTGGTTTGGTGGTGCTGAATTCTCTTAGCTTTTGCTTGTCAGTAAAGCTTTTGATTTCTCTGTTGAATCTAAGTGGTATCCTTGCTGGGTAGAGTAATCCTGGTTGTAGGTTCTTCCCTTTCATCACTTCAAATATGTCATGCCACTCCCTTCTGGCTTGCATAGTTTCTGCTGAGAAATCAGCTGTTAACCTTATGGGAGTTCCCTTGCATGTTATTTGTCATTTTTCCCTTGTTGCTTTTAATAATTTTTCTTTGTCTTTAATTTTTGTCAATATGATTACTATGTGTCTTAGCGAGTTTCTCCTTGGTTTTATCCTGTCTGGGACTCTCTGCACTTCCTAGACTTGGGTGGCTATTTCCTTTCCCATGTCAGGGAAGTTTTTGACTATAAACTCTTCAAATATTTTCTCACGTCCTTTCTCTCTTCGCCTTCTGTGACCCCTATCTAACTGTGCTTTTAAATTTTTTTTTTTTTTTTTTTAAAGGAGATGCCTGGGCAGGCAAACCCAAAGCATTCACTCTAAAAATTTCTGTAAAGTACTATGGAATTTAAGATGTGGTAGTTATATTGTGAAAATAGAAATTTAATATAATCAAAACCTTATTATAAGTAATGTGTTGCAGCGTTACTGTTAAGCATATCATTGCAGGTATATTAATACATTAATATTTTCATGTCTGTGTTTACACAATAGTCAGCACACACTTGGCCTATCAAAAATAAGAAAAAAATTTTCTACCATATTTAGTATGGGAAGAATAATCTTACTAAATAGGCTTGATATAAATTGGAGTTATAAGATGTGGGGAAGAAAGGATGCTTTGAAGACATAACATAATTATTATTTTTAAAATGGGTATAATTTCTATGTCTCTACTTCTCAGGTTTAATTACTATGCTCTCTAATATGTGGTTTAAAGTATGTATGATGTCTGTGAAGACAGTCACTTTTTATCAAAATGTTTTCAAATTTTATCCCAATGAGAATAAACAGAATTTGGAGGTAGAACAGCATGAGGGAGGGGATATTAACCATGGTAAGGGGTTTGCCTTTAAAGTCAAAACAGCTATTTTGCCAACAAACATAAACAGGACAATTTCTTAGTCATGTGTTGCTAATGAAAACTAACCAGAAAAGCTAAGCCTGAGGTTGACATACTGTGTCTTACACTAATTTATTATTCATCTATTTATCATTAATTACTTATGCTAAAGTGTCATACAATGCTTCATACAGGTACTCTGATTGAGATGTGCTTTGTGTGCCAGGCACTGTACTAGTGCTAGCTCCTCCATCAACAAAGATGAATAAGGTCTACCCTCTCCCTCAAGAAGTTTACAGTCTAGTAGGAAAGCAGACATATGAATATCCCACTACTGTTTATATGTGATTAATAGAGAAGAATTTAAAAGGAGGCAAGCTTTTTCTTCTAGGCAATAAATATGTGAAAGTTTCTCATGGCACCATTTGTTATCGTAAAGCTTCTGTAAAACACACACATTTCTGGGACTTCCCTGGTAGTCTAGTGGGTGAGACTCCGAGCTCCCAGTGCAGGGGGATCAGGTTCAATCGCTGGTCAGGGAACTAGATCCCGCATGCATGCTGCAACTAAGAGTCCACATGCCACAACTAAAGATCCTGCATGCCGCAAATAAGACCCAGAGCAGCCAAAATAAATAAATAAAATAATAAATAAATAAATAAATATTAAAACACACACGCTCATTTCTACGCACATTAGCACCGATTTCTATAATGTAACGTTCAGGCAAATAATCAAGGTTTAACGCAAGGATTAAATAGAATTAGAGTGTTTCCGGGGTGGGGGGGGCAGAAAGTGAAGGTTATTCTTAGGCAGGGCATTCTTTTGGTAAAACTTAAAGTACTGGTACTCACACCTTCCTGCGCTGTGCTCATTTCTTGATGGATTTTTAAAGCCTACTTCCCTAGTGACGCTATCCTGTGTCCCCTCCTTCCAAAGGGTGTAAACTTGATGTGCTTACAAATGAATCAGTCAAAGAAAACCCAGTAATTTATTTGAGAAAAACTATAGCAATAATGCTGTAAAGGAAAATCGCTGGAACTCAGGAAGAGCGTATAAAACCACCACAAAAGAGAAGCTATTGTTAACAGGGTAATAATCTCTCCTTAAGCTGGAATACGAGGCACAGACTTCCTAATTACTACAAGGATCAAAGTTTTATCCGACTAAGTAATATGTTAAACATAGACTTTAATTGTCCGCAGTCTAATAATCTTTTCTACACTTAAAAACTGAATGTTAGCTTTGTGATAAACTATTTCATATAAACTGATACAAGAACAAAGCAATGACTTTTTATACCCAAATTATCTTGTTCTGAAAAATCCCTGCAAAGTATGTCAAAAAACAATCTGTGATCATTTTAGTTTGAGCTCAATGTCAATTCCCATTCTTAGTTTAAACAGAATTAAAATAGTCTGTAGTTTCGATTTGCATTTTGATGTAAACTTGGCCATTTCTCTCACTTTGTGCAAGTTTAAATAATTTTTAGTTGTCAAAAATCACAAATAAAATGAATACAGGACAAAGGGACCACCCAGAGTCAGCAGAAATATCTCACTAATTTATTCCCATGAAAGGAATTAGAAGTTGTTAGAAGTTCAATCCATAAATATATGCAAAATGAAAACGACTGCTTCTGTTAAAGGATTATGTTTTATAGTTTCATCACATGAAATGTGAGCTTAAAGAGTTTTTAAATGTTTCTAGCAATTCTAGAGTGAAGACTTCTAAAAAAGGGACTGGAATAAAATCCTTTAGTTACAACAGCAGAAGGAAATATCTACTAATTTTTCCAAAAGCAACTATAGTAGCACTCTCCCTCCATCCCCACTCTCCCCACCACCGCCCCCATACTCAGAAAGCTGAATAATTACTGGTTAAATGGGCACGGATGGTGAGATCTAGGCAGAAAAGTTCCGATGGACAAGATGTTGTCAGATCAGCCCTGAGAAACACTGGGATAATGCTTATGCATGAGGGCACTCTGCTGTAGTATTCTGAAATAGGACTTGATTGTTTTTTATACCTATTCCTACTGTGATGGTCAATTTTCTGTGGCAGCTTTGCTGGGCTACGATATGCGGTCAAATATTATTCTGGACGTGTCTGTGAGGTGGTTGGGGATGAGGTTAACATTTATCTGCTGAACTTTGGGTAAAGTAGATGGCCCTCCACAATGTGAGTAGGCCTCATTCAATTAACTGAAGGCCTGAATAGAACAAAAGACTGACCTCCCTTGACCAAAAGGGAGTTCTGCCAGCAGATGGCCTTCAAACTTGAACTGTAACATTGGCTCCTTGGTTGTCCAGCCTCACGGCCCACCATGCAGATCCTGGACTTGGCAGCCTCCATAACTGTGTAAGCCAATTCCTTAAACTAAAATTTATTTCTGTACATGCACACACCCTATTGTATCTCAATCTGTTTCTTTGGAGAATCCTAATACACTTGTTTAGATAAAAATTTAAAATCAAATTCTGGAAGATGACAGACATGACATATATCTCACTGCAGGTATACCTTTCCAGAGTAGATCACCATACTTTTTTGTGACTCTGCCTGAGCTTCATTTTATATAAATACACTAATTAAAACATGTTTACTGAGTGTCTACTGTGGGATAGGCACTTTGTGAGCTGGGATATAGCTGTGAACAAGACAGGCAAGGTACATTACCTATCAGGAAATGTACATTCCACAGGGGCAACCAAGAAACAAAGAAGGAAATACCAGTTAATGAGAAGTGTTGTGATAACAATAAAATAAACTGATACATAGTACCTGGTGGGTAGCTTTTGATTGTGTTCTCAGAAGAGGTCTCTCTAAGCAGATTATATTTAAGCTGAAATGCAAAGAAGGTGGCAGGCATGTAAGTATCTGGGGTAAAGGCATTCTAGGCAGGGAGAGAACATCTAATTCAAAAACCTTAAAATGAGGAGAAGCTGCACGTACTTATAAAACAGAGAAAAGTGGGCACAGAAGGTAATGATGGGAAATGAGGTCAGAGTGGTAGGCAGGAACGAGATCACACAGGACCTTTGAGACAAAGGTCAGGAACCTTAATTATTTTCCTAATTGAAAACAGGAAATCTTTGACACATTTTAAACACAGGAATGACATGATCAAATTTAGGACTTCAAAAAGATCACCTTGGCTACTCTGTGAAGGATGGAGTGTAGAGGGGCAAGGTAGGAAGCCAATGGCTACTGCCATCCAGACAGGAGATGAGAAGGACCTGGACGCTGTGGTAGGAGTAGACATGAAGTGAAGTGGGTTTTTTTTTTTTTTAATGATTTGGAAGTAAAGGCAATAGAGACACCTACAAAATGTAAAGATTCTCTAGCTTTTTACAAGGATATGTTTTCCTGTTTTATTTCTAATGCCACAATTAACATTATTAGAATTCTGTTGACCTTCGTGGACCAAACTAGTTGATAGGATCAACGTCTTCATGGAACAGTCTATGTGGACTCCTAAGGTTCCTTCTCCCTATGCCTCTGGGAAATGAGACAACCCATAACCTACCACCTCTCTGAGCATTTTGGAATATTTTTACAAAATGCATGATTTACTGTTTGCCTCTGAGGTCTTTAAGGACAGGGACTGTGTTAAATTTATCTTTTTATCACCTGAGAATGCACAATAGGTTCCTGATAAATACATATGCAATAAATGAATAAGTGCTGATGTGTGAAATTTCATTTCCCCCTTTTCTACTTATATAAACTTTATAAGGGCTCCTTAAAATGAATCCCATTTGCTATTCTGACACTTGGAAAAAATTCTTTTTTTTTTCAGGATAATTCATGTTAACTTCTACATTGGGGTTGTTTGATGATGGGAAATTTTATTTTAAAAATAATTAAATTGATGTCAGTAGTGCTACATGGATAGTTATGTTTACATTTTGTATTACTTTGCTAGAGTTGCCACAATAAATACCATGGACTGTGTGGCTTTAACAACAGAAATTTATTTTCTCACAGTTCTGGAGGCTAGAAGTCCAAGATCAATGTCAGCTAGTTTGGTTTCTCTTGAGGTCTCTCGCTTTAACTTGCAGATAGCAAGCCTTCTCACTGTGTCCTCACGTGGCCTTTCCCCTGTGCACACACGCCCTTGGTATCTCTCTGTGTCCAAATTTCCTCTTTTTATAAGGACGCCAGTTAGATTGGACTAGGGCTCACCCCAAAGGCCTCATTTTGACTTGATCACCACTTAAAAAGGCCCTATCTCCAAATACAGTCACGCTTGGGGGTACTGGGGGTTAGGACTTTGGGGAGAACACAACTTACCCTATAACATATTTCTTTCTTAGAAATGCTAACTCGTTAACAATAAGAAAATAGACACATTTTGCAGTCATGACTATATGCCACTCATTGAAACACACACGCGCACGCACGCACACGCACGCGCACGCACTCACGTGAGCGTGCATGTGCTGGCCCCACGAGGTAAGCAGTACCATCTACTGATGAAGAAACTGAGGCTCAGAGAAGACAATTCGGCAAAAATCCCAGAGATGGTGTGGTGGGGCTAGGATTTAAACCCAGATCTTCATGACTTAGAGGCCTGTTCTTTTTAACTCTATGCTGTTGCCATCTCTAACAGAATGACTGCGAATATATTTAATAAAATAGTGCATGTAAAGTACACGGTATACTGCCTGACACATAATGACTCAACAAATGTCAGTTTACTTCCCCTAACACCACAGGCTTAAAGGACAATAGCATTTAAATCACCCCTTTCGGGCTCTCCTAGCTTTTCTGGAATGCCAATTTGGAATATGCTTCTCTAAAAGATTGGCCATAATGGTTATTTCTCTTGATTGAGTGTCAAAGCTTGTTCACTACTTTGGTAGATGCCTCTGTATACATATGAATTCATAAGAGCTAGATAATGAAAATGCTTTTAAATTTAAAAATAGTTTTCACAATTCTAATGCTTAGCAACTAGCATTAAAAAGGGAAAGAAAAGCATAACATTCCTTTTCCTTTAAAGACCATTCTGTTTATAAAACCATCTCTAGCTGTGAGTGCTTTACATCAGCAGGAATTAGGGAAAAATATAATAAACTCCAAGTTTAACATCGCAGTAAATTAACTACTCAAGATCTCTACCATGAATAGTATCTACCAATTCATACAGGTAAAGGTCCATGGTAAAATGGAATATATATGGTGAAATGAAAATTAACTCTCCAAACTAAGAAAACTCCCATTTAGAAATCCTATCAGAGAGAATTCTAAACAGAATTTCTCCTTTTGTTATTTCACCTGTTACTGCTATAAATGCTCTCTCAAAAATGTCTAATAATAATAATCAAGGCTCGGTTATAAGACCGGTGATCCCTTTAAAAATGCTCTAGCTTACACAGTATAATATCACATATGTGTCTATTAGTTTCAGTTTTAACCCAAGGGGCAGTGAGTTGCTTTAATGGAGATTCGGAGATGGGCAGCAAGCCATTTATCAGAAAATGCCATTTTTCAGAAGTAACTAGTAGTACAAGAGCTTCCGCTCGCTGCATCTCAACATCTGAGACTTGGCTAATTAGCATACTAAATGTCAGACGTGGTTTTTATCTGGGAAATTTATGGTGTATTTATAGGCATGATGAATGTTAGAGATGGGCCATTATTGGTGGCACTAAAGGTACTCATAGATTGGTGAGGTATTTTAGAAACATCCCTACTTTTTGTGTGAATCTGGTGAACCCTGAAACTTGGACCAGCAGGGAGGGGGCTCGAGTCTGGACCCCCAGATGCTCTTGTGTTCCCTCACTGGATCTGAGGCAAGATCCAAGGAAGACTACACAGGACAGAATCTTGCCTGTGGATTACTGTTTTCTCCTATAACTCGAGTAAACCTTCACGCAGAATACCTAAAGAACAGAGAGCACATCCTCAAGTTTCCAGATCAGGTTGTAAGAACTGTTTTTGAACCTGCTTGTTAATGTGTTTGTTAATTGTCTAATTGTCTATACATTGGGTCTGAGATTTATTTTCATTATAAGATGGTAGCCAGTTTGCCGGGGAAGAGCCAAAACTTTCCCACCCAGGGTCTTTCGGGGTCAGACAGGGTTCCAGAGTTGTGGCTCGGTTCAATCAGAGCAGCATTTTACGGAATTCTTTTTCCTGAATTTTAATCTTTAATTTTCTGTGGGAATGTTAAGATGACTCATAGGAATAAAATATATTAAGCTTTTTAATCATGCAATTTAAAATAGACTCTCAATATTACTAAACATGAGATCATTTAAATGAGTATTTTCCTCATTTCTTAGTTTTCAATTAACATTCTTTTACATCTTTCTAGACCACAGCGGGGGGGAAAATGACAAAAAGTTGCCTTGAGAATTTACATATTAAAAATTAAGAAAAGCTTTGTCCTCAAGGAGGACAAAGAACTCAGAGAGGAAGAAAAGCAGGCACCAGTGCTTTAAGCCTTAGTTAAATTTCATAAACCATTTTGTTCTGGGTTTGGCAGAACACAAAATGCTTTTGCCAAATTTTTCCCTCATTATTTAAAGCCACATGTTGTATGACGGGGACTTAATGCATACGTCAGAAATATTTTTATAAATACATTTTACTAGTAGAGATTACTGAACTAAGGTAACCAAGCCTAACATTAGCCCAGTATAGCACAAACCATGGGATTGTTTTAATTAATCAGTCAGTTTCCTAAGGTATGATGGAATGGAATTTACCTACAGAGGAAGTGGATTTTAGTTGAACCACGAGGAATTGAGGTTGAATACATTTAATCACCAGTGAGACTTATTAAACCTTGTAATAACTGAAAGGCTTAGGAATGTACCATAGATTCACTAGACAAATAAAAATTAAGAGTTGAAAGGGGATTTTGGCAAGTTGCAACCTTACTTGACCTCAGTTTTTGCTTCTGTCAAATTTAAGAGTAGGTGTAGGCTGTCAAATCCCAATTTATTCATATTAAGGACCCCCTTTATTATTCACTCACTCAACATGGGGCCTATACTTTGGAATTTTGCTAACCAAACTGAATCTGATGACTAATAAATCCTTTCTCAATTTTTATTAATGAAACGTATTAATCACTGTTTCTGATCGGTGTAAGATATCCAGGATTACTACACTGGGTGCATATACTGTTGGCCAAAGCCAAAGAAAATGTGATATTTTAGTTAACCTGGGCAGGTTGACTGTGGTGAAATTTATTATTTCAATCAGACATTTTAAAACATGGGCAGTGCCGATTATACGAGGATAATTGGTTCTAGAAAAGGACCGTTTTTAAAGTGAGTCCATGTAAAACAGGAGTCACTCTGCCTTGAAACTTGAAGCTTAAAATTATGAAAATAGGTTTATTTTATTTCAGTTATACTTGCAGTGAAGGGTATAACTGTATCTAAAGATATCATAGAATAATGAGAGCAACAAGAATGTGGTTTGTCTTATTTTGATGCAAAATTTTTTCCAACAAGCTTTTACACCTCGCCTTTAACTTTCTTGCAGCTTGCAAGGAGGGTCAGAGGGGAGGGGTAGATAGGGGAATGCAAAACAGTCCAGGACCAAAGGGCCCCTTCGTCTTTTGATATGTAAATCATTCTCTCTTTGCAGCCCCATCATCCTTGCGCCTGATCTTTGACTTCAGTTTGCAGTTGATTTAGTTTTCACAGATACTTATTTTTTTTAATTAACATATAGTTGATTTGCAGTTGATTTTTGTGTTGTACTTGCATTAAACGGTTGAAAGATTACAAGTATCGAGTAATTATCAAAGAGAACATAGATGGTGAAGCCAAAGGTGAGGCTAGGTCTAGTGGTTAGAAAGCAGGTCTAGAATCTAGGCTCCTGAGGGTTTGTTTGTTTGTTTGTTTGGGGACACTTACGCATAGTATTTTGTAGTTGTAACTGTTTATGATTTTATAATCCAATTTGTGCCTTGTCTTTAAACTCTAAGATATTATTGATATAACTTGATTAAATAGAAATGTTAAATATTAAAAACAACAACTGTCTCTTCCTCAGGAAAACTCATGGGTTTTAAAAGGATATCTTTTAAAAATGTGCTATATTCTGTTAATTTTAATTAAATCTTTCTAGTCTGGAGATCAAAATTAAGCTGAGGGCTTCCCTGGTGGCGCAGTGGTTGAGAATCCGCCTGTTGCTGCAGGGGACACGGGTTCGTGCCCCGGACCGGGAAGATCCCACATGCCGCAGAGAGGCTGGGCCCGTGAGCCGTGGCCGCTGAGCCTGCGCGTCCGGAGCCTGTGCTCCGCAACGGGAGAGGCCACAACAGTGAGAGGCCCGCGTACCGCAAAAAAAAAAAAAAAAAAAAAAAAAAAAATTAAGCTGAAACTTCAGACAGTGGCACTTCGGAACAGTGCGATTTGGTACAACTCAACCAAAGGAATTTCATTTTTTGAAATGTTTTGAAGATTTACTTAGTATCATGTGCCCTATGTCATAACAAGGCCCAATATATTGAACTTTCAAGATGGGTACCTGGGATAAGGGGCAGGAAGAGAATCTTCAGGCTCCTACACTAGAACCAGAAGCGAAGGGAAAAGTTTGAGTATCAGAATCTGGGGTGAAATTCAGGGTTACTGGTCTTCAACCCTTTTAAACTTACCCAGAGTTTGGATTCACCTAAAAATTAAATTATGGGACATTTCCCTTATAAATTGATTGATAGGATTTTTTTTTTTCCCTTGGACATCTTGAATGGGAACTTCCAAATAGCAAAAACATGCTATTGCTATTCTTCCTAATCTTCTTCCCTGAGGAGCTACACAGAAAAATGGGAGAAAAGAACCTTATCCTACTTTGGGACACATTTGAACAGTGTCACAGGAGGGTCATAGATGCATGTTCTAATCAGCTATTCATGATCAAATTTTGATAATCTCTCTTGAGAAGTATCAGGATTTTTTTTTCTTTCCTTTTGCTTTTCCAAAATTCATGGAAAGCTTATCTTGCCACTAATCATTTAACCATCTATCAGATGATAAACTAGGTCGTGGAATGTTTCTTGATTTACACTGATGAAAAAGATGGCTAGTAAAAGAGAAGAGATTTAGAAATATTTGAGTTACTACTTGCTTAATGGTGATACTGTTTAAATTTAGGATATGCACATAATACAATTGTTGTAAATCTTGTGGAAATTCAGAAAGGTTTCTAAATTTTAAAAAATCACTAATTGATATACTAATAGCTTTTAACTTTTGCAGATTGCAGCAGGAAAGAGAGTGGGGTTAGGTGCATGGACTTGAAGCCAGACTGCTTGCTCCGCACCACCCACCAGCTGATGACCTAGGGCAAGCTTCTTAATCTCAATGGGCCTCTGTTTCTAGCTTTCTAGAATGGGGATGATAATAAAACCTACTTCACTGGGTTGTTGTGAGGATTTCAATGAGTTAATGTACATGAGGTTCTTAAAACCATGTCTGGCACACGTTAACTTCTATAGTAGTGTTAGTGTTATTATCAATGTATTCTTGTAAATCCCTGATAGACATGTGGACAGATAACTTCACATATTCTATTTTATAATTAGAGAAACTGAGAAATCACCAACAGTATGTAAAGGAGCAAGGGTAATCCGTAGGTTTGTATCTGCACAATCTGGTGCCATTCAAAAAAAAAAAAAAAGGCACAACTATAAATTTATTTTAATATGTGAAGAGCAAGAACACCAAATGTGAAAAAGGATCTGGTGAGGCTGGTGGAGAAAGTTCAGAGCTAATTAGTGGTTAAGACGTGGGTATTGCAATTATGTGGGAGATTTCACCACAGATGCAACCCCTACTTTGGTAGTCTGACGGGAGAGAGCAATGGCGCTCAAAGCAGGGTCCCTAGACCATCAGCATCACCGGAGAGCTAGTCAGGAATGCAGAGTCTCAGGTCCCACTCCAGACTTACGCAGTCAGAAACTCTGGGGGTGGGTCTAGCAATCTATGTTTTTACAAAGCCTCCACACTAACGTGTGTAAGCACAGCAATAGAGAGATCATGTGAAGATTGAAATTCTGGAATTCTAATTCTGACATATTCATGTTGACTTCCCCTAAAAGGTAAAGAAGTACTGCAGAGATGAAAACCACCTTCAATTAAATAAAAATGAAATAAATTTTGAAAAAAAATGTGTCAAGGAGGCAAGAGGGCTTTAAAACATTATTTATCTATGGGCAAAAGGCCCTTGTTGTCTTGATTATTAAATCTGAATTCAAATTAATCCAGTTCTGCCTAAAAGAAACTAAAATGTTTGAAAAATCAAGTGCTGTCCTCCGAAGGGCTTTTGTGACTCTATGGTTCTATGTTCTGAGCTGAACTGAAAGTATCTCCTTTTCTTTCTGCATTACCTACTTGCCTGACAGCTCCAGAACATTTTCCGTGTCTTGGGTATCTATAGATTTTTGATGCTGATCTAATGTAAGCACTGATAAATGTTTCTCAAAATAACTAATTAATTAATGGAGCCAAATGCTTGTTACTTAGGGAAAGTTAGTTGCTGAAAAAACAAAGGCATGGTGAAAGTAACATTTTAATTTCCATGTACAGTTTTAAAAGTAATTTTATAAAGCTGCAAAAGGAGTTGTGTTTTTTAGTGGCCTATTCTTCTGAAATGGGGGGGGAGAATAAAGTGTCTGTTAAAGAAACATTATCAGAGTTTTATTTTTAAAAAGACAGTTGAAATTGACTACTTTCAAAGTATGTAAGTCATAATTCTTAGCAGAATTTATTATATTTCTATGATGTGACACAGCAAATCGCACAGAAAATACAAACACAGTTCACCTTCAGTCTGAAAATATTTCCTCGAATTAAAGGGTATCTTTGGTTGTTTTGCTGATGGATGTAAACGATTACGTCAAAGGCTAGGAGAATGGGAGTTCTGGGGGAAAAAACACCTTTAGACTCACTTGAGTCACTGGGCTAGAATCCTGGAGAAATGCGAAGCTCACAGCCTTGCAGGGAGAAGATCGGCATTCACGCTTGCGGGTTCTCAGAAGTGCACAGCTGATGGCCAGATGGTGACAGTGTGGGGGGAAGCAGGGCTGTCAGCACCGAGAACATTCAGATTGCATACAGATGTTCTATGTGGGCTGGGACAGAGGGAAACCTTGCCTGAACAAAGACAGAACCTTTGTGAAGGAATTATTTAGGAACAATTTGCCTAAAATAATGGGAAAAATAGAAAAGTGTCTCAGAATATTGCACGTATTAGTTACAAAGTATAGAAAACCATGTCTGAGATCTTTAGGTCATACTTCTTGAAATTCTACTAAATGCAGTAAAGAAAATGTTGCTTTAGTCAGCCGACTGGAATGTAGCAGAATGCCTTGGGACGCTTACAGGTTAAAAACAACAATAGAAGATATGCCGTATTCCCAGCTTCACTGGATTCCAGCCTGTAATTCTGCTGATGGGCTTCCACGCCCTAGCTAGTGATATAATCACCTTGAGAAACAAGTACACTTGTTGCAATAGCGGTTTCCAGAGTCAACAGTATCCTTCTATCAGGCACTACATGCTACATGTCTAACCTGCTGTTGTCCTTAAACCTTGCTCTTTTCACAGAGGCTGAAAAGTCTACTACAGTAGTCCCCCCGTATCCACAGTCTCAATTTTCACAGTTACCTACAGTAAAATGAGGTCCAAATATGTTAAATCAAAAATTCCAGAAATAAACTCCATAAGTTTTAAATTGTGCGTCATTCTGGGTAGCGTGATGAAATCTCACCCTGTCCCACCCTGTCCCCAGGACGTGAATCAGCCCTTTGTCCAGCTAACCTGTCAGTTAGTCACTTAGTAGCTATCTGGGTTATCAGATCCACTATCACAGTATCACAGTTCCACAGTACTTGTGTTCAAGTCACCCTTATTTTCCTCAATAATGGCCCCAAAGCACAAGAGTAGTGATGCTGGAAATTTGGATATGCCCAAAAGGAGCTGTAAAGTGCGTTTCTGAAGTGAAAATGTAAATGGTTTTCAACTTAATAAGAAAAAAAAATCGTATACTGAGGTTGCTAAGACCTACGGTAAGAAGGAATCTTCTATGCATGAAATTGTGAAGAGAGAAAAAGAAGTGTGTACTAGTTTTGCTGTTGCACATCAAACTGCAAAAGTGTTGGCCACAGTGTATGATAAGTGCTTAGTTAAGATAGAGAAGGCATTACATTTGTATAAGATATTCTGAGAGAGAGAGAGAGAGAATACATTCACATAACTTTTATTATAGGATCTTGTTATAACTGTTCTATTTTATTATTAGTTATTGTTGTTAACCTCTAACTGTCCCTAATTTATCACAGGTATGTATGTCTAGGAAAAGAACATAATATATATAGGGGACAATACTATCCGCAGTTTCAAGAATCCCCTGAGGTCTCATCCTCTGCAAATAAGCGGGGATTACCGTATCCAAGCTGAAGTGTGCGTGTGCGGAGGAAAGGGAGGAGGCCCAGAGACAGAAAGAGGGCAGTGAGAGCAGAGGGAGGGTAGCGGCGATTGAATCAGAACTATAAACCTAAAAGGAACCAGTGGCTGGAAGGAAATCCCAGGAAATTTCCGTCCAGTCTGGCTTGTCTCAGCTCAAAGCACCATTTGAATGATGCTCTGTTTATATGGTTAAATTAGTAGAAGTCTACGGGCCTAAAATGGTCATCAATTCTATTACGATTTATAAGTGTGAATGCCAACTTTAGATCATATGGCAGAATAACGTCTGTGCTATATCCAGACTATGCAGAGGGCCATGCGTAAACCCAGTGAGCCTCAAAAGAGAGGGAAGCTTTCAGTCTTCTCTGTAGGTAGCCTTGGGGATCTGGTCTTTGCAATTTTATGACCACTGACAACATGGCTTCATTCATTGGACCAGCCGCTGAAGTACTGTCTCTCTTAGCTCCAGAGGGGTATGAAATTGGTGTGATTGTGGGGTGTGCGCTCTAGCTCTAGCTAGGAGTGTGTGCCCTCCTCTGCTCGCATCCATGCTTGGGGATGATGGGAGGAAAACTTGCTTGCCTAGAAGCATATTTATGTGTTCCTTGTTTTTGGATACAACTTGTAGGTAAAGAGCCTTATATAGATCTATAATTTTGTTGACTCCTGGCCACGAATAAAAAAGAAACTTAGTGGCTAGCACAGGCGAGAAAACTGAAGCCAAGCAGCTATTTCCTGACAGACTTCAGAAGGAAAAGCAAAGACTTCTGACCATAGTGGTTTCCGAGCCTAGGCATGTCCAGGCCTTTGGAGTTTGGAGGGCCTGGAGGGATTTGACTTTAGCTCTCCACTAACCTTGCTTTTGGTTCAGAACATGTATATAGGGCTTCCCTGGTGGCGCAGTGGTCGAGAGGCCGCCTGCCGATGCAGGGGACGCGGGTTCGTGCCCCGGTCCGGGAGGATCCCACGTGCCGCGGAGCGGCTGGGCCCGTGAGCCATGGCCGCTGCGCCTGCGCGTCCGGAGCCTGCGCTCCGCAACGGGAGAGGCCACAGCGGTGAGAACCCGCGTACCGCAAGAAAAAGAAAAAAAAAAAAAAAAAAAAAGAACATGTATATAACCAGTTTTCAATAGTCTCATCCTTGGAGACAGGAATGGGGCTATTCCTCCCCAACCTAAGAGACTGAGAGTTACGGGAGGAAATCAAAGTGCTGTTATCCAAGAAAGAGTGTACGGGTGCTAAGGAACTAGAGCGGGGCACTACAGTTGTCAGTTGATTTCCTCCAATGCAGTTTCGGATTTAAAAGCTTTAAAAATTACACTTTTACTTTTGTATGCTTAAACTTCTCAAAATCCTTTCCCACAGATTCCCTAAATTTAACCTCACTAGCAGCACTCCACTTGAAGAGACTATACTGAGCACAGATGCTGTGGCCAATGATTAAACCTTGTTAAGCTGTCTGACCCTTGGGGAATTACTCAGCCTACACACACCACAGCTTTCTCACATGCAAAACAAGGATTATATTAGCAACCTCTTCATAGGTTGGTTGAGAGGGCTATATAAATTAATACACGTAAAACATATCACGGTACCTGGCCCATACTACACTATCAACAAGTGTTAGCTATTATGAGGAAACTGGGGCTCTGAGAGGTGAAATGATTTAGAGAGGCTAAATTCTACCCCAATCTCAAGGTTACAAGATGAGTAACCAGTGTCAGGACTTGCATGCTGGTTTAATTGTATCAACTCTAGTACAGCTGCTCAACAATAGAACCCAGTTGAATATTTAAATACAGAAAGAGAAAGAGGAGAGAGGCCCATTGAATCTGTACAAAATCATAATGTATCTATCTCATTGTGTTCTATTATATTTATTTATATATATATATATATATACACACACACACACATATATATGGTGTGAATATTTTTCTATATGATCATGAACTTTTGGCGGACAGGAACTCTGTCATTCTTTTTTCATTTTACTGGAACCAGGTACATAAAATGCCCACCCATGTGTATAAATGTTATGGAATGAAAGAACAGAAGGACAAGTGAATGAGTGTATGAACATGCATGGTTAGCTATTAAAGAAATACTCTAAGTCTCATACGTTAAAGCAAGTAGTTTGGAGAGACTCATGTAATAATAAACCCCAAACCATGTCACCATGATACTAGTAGAAAAGCCCTTGACGCACATGATGTATATACCATCAAGACAACCTCCAGTGCTGCTCTAACAGCACTTAGTCTTAGAAAACGACGTTGAAGGGGCTAAGATGCTCAGCTGTCCTATAACATTGGAAATCAGTGTTTCAACAGCAGTGCTCTCCGCTGCGCAGTTTTAAAGGGCCAGATTTCCTTTCCTCTGTTAAGATTTCCCTTTTTTTTTTAACTGCAATCTTCGTTGATGATGAGAAGATTCGGTGGTGAAGAACTGTGAAACCTACACTTTAGCAATCATCTCACTTCTTGAATCCAGATCTTTGAACCCCTGATCACTCAGGTCTCTATTTCTGCCCATTAACATACAATAAAGGCTTCCCAACCCCCAAATAAAGCTATTTCCTGTCATTCCACGGTTGGCTACTTGGTGGGCTAATCACTAGCAGCGCAAACAGACTGGAACTCTATGCAAACGAACAGTCTAAAAATATAAGTCTGTATGTATGCACCCTATGGAATTCCCTAAGCCATCCATCCCCTTACCTCCATTTTTGTTGAAACTATACCCTATCCTAAGGGGCACTGCAATACAAAGAGGTAGTATTGAGCCCTGCAGCACCCCATTTATGTATGTTACTTTACTAAGATTTGCAGATCTGCTTGATTTCTTCTAATTTGGGGTTTCCAAGTTAATTTTATTAGTTCTCGCCATAAAACCATGACAACTAAATGTCTGCAGCAGTCGGCTTCAGAGATGCACAGTGCCTTTCCCCTCCCTTATCTTCTCCTGCCCCAACTCCGCCAAGGCTTCATTTTTGCCCTCCTCTTCAGCACTTACCGCTTGAGAAAGTTAAGATTTTGAAATATCAGGATCTTCGTTTTCACTCACGTTTAAATAGCTTAGTCTACAGGATACATTTGCAAGATTCACAGTATTGAATATATAGGTGAACTTTTTAATGCTAAACTTTAAAAGTTGGTTCAAACTGTGCTGACAACAGCTGGAGTACCAGCTACTAGTTATAGGTACGACTCTACATGAAGCTACTGATGACCTCAGGATAGCCTCCGCTTTGTAGTAATTCCATAATTTCACCTGCTTTTCCCATTGCTAGCAACCATTTAGAAGGCTGCGTGAATCAGTCTGACAGTAAGAACTCAGAGTAAGTATTAAGAGACATAATTTTAATTTCTGGTTTTACTGTTGATTCATGTTTTGGCTTAAGGCAACCAAGCCATCCCTATTCATAAGGAGAGGGTGGACACCTACAAAGTGTAATTTTGGGGAGGGGGTATTAGTACTATTTTCATACAAATGCCACAGTGTGTGATGTTCTATTATCGAAGGTCAACTCATTTGTGTTTAAGGCTTTCTTTCTCTTTTAAAAAGCAAAGGACCATGCTGTATTAAGACCCTAATAATATGCTATGAGTTAATATTCAGTTTACTATCTTTCTGGGCTTTTAGCCTTAGGACAGCAATGTGTTTATATATATGTGTGTATGGAGGCTGTGGTTAGGCTCAGGAGTAAGTCAGGAGGAGGTGAGAGGACAAACGTACAGAAAGGGTTGTTTTGGGACACTTGAAGACAAATTGTCTTTTTCAGTTTCTTAAAACTACAAAACAGGAGAAAATCCCTGAACCTATACAATTAGTTGAAGATTTGTCAGCTAATGGTTGATAATGTGCGTAAGCAAAAACTTGAGACAAATAAAAGGCATCAGTCACCTAACGGAGAATTGCTGACACCCTCAGTGACATGCTACCCTTAACCTTTAATACCTGAGAGTGAATAGAGCTATTAGGAAACACACACACACACACACACACACACACACACACACACACACACACACACACACACCAATGCTGTCACATAATACCTTTCATATTGAACAATGTAAGCTACCAGGTAATCATGGCAGTTAAAATAACACTTTTTTTAAAAAAAAACAGACATTGTTTCTCCTCTCTAGATTTATATTTTTGATAAAATGCTATTCTATTTTTCAGCCCTTCCTTTATGATGTAGAAGGTAATCACAGGTTGCAATTTTAAATCCCTTTAGTTTTCTTTCCTCTGAATAATCCTATTTGACAGGCTCCCTTCCGCCCCTTTTCTTGTCATTAAGAACAACTTCAGTTTGGTCTGAGTAAAAAGAAGATGAATTATATAGCTCTAGGAACACTACTACCGTGTTCTGAGAGGTAAAGAAGGGAATTTCAAAAATGAATCTGTCTTTGTCAGGAAGAAATAGACTTAACACCTCTGAGCTATCACAGTCACTTACATTAGTGGAATATTACATTTTGTGACTTCATTTATAGTTTAAAATACAGCAAGATATTGATCAAATCTTTTGGTCAGGATGTTAGAAGTATTCTCAGAATTCTATTTTGCCTTATCTTTTGGGAAGCTAATAGAGCAGTAAATATCATTTTGAAAAGTTGCCATTTTTAATGAAGCATTTACTTTGCAATTGATAAATATTTTAAAAGTTAACACAATTTATGGTGTGTCCATTCTCAATAGATATCAAAGAAGCCCATTTCTTCTTCGGAAAGCTATATACTTTTCCATTTCAAAAGGAATGGAAAAAAATAATTTTGATATGAATTAGCTGATAAGGGCATGTATTTTAACTATTTCCTCCAAAAAGCTCCAATCAAGTGAATCCAGCATTTCAAGAAGTTAGGAGGTGGTATGTATTACTCCTGGTGAAAAAAAAAACTATCACGGACATCTAAATGTTAAGTAGCTTGCCAAGTTCACTAAGTCAAGCAGTGGGATTGAGGATAAAACTATAGGTTTCCTGCCTTCCAGATGGTAGTAGAGTGGAATGAGACCTACACATCAGATGTTTCTAAACAGAGGCAGGGTAGAGATAATCCTTCAAGAGCAAGGTCCCCCAGCACCCCCTTTTCACAGGGCAGCTGAATGTTGTAGGCTTGTCTGGGTCCAAGAATGACAGGGAGATTTCTGAAGTAAACAATGAGACTACTTGTTGGAAAATGACCTGTGATTTACTTCTTGGATAGGCGTTGCCCAGAGCAGCTTCTACTGCCTCTGCAGTGCTGCCTGCAAAGCTTAGGGGCTGAGTGACAGGTGGAGAAACAAGAGACCTTTTTGCTGCCCTCCCTCCTTCCTTGCAGATTGAATACTAATACGCTGTTAACTTCTCACCAACCTCCTTTCCTTTTAGGGTTAGTGGTGATCTAGGACGCAACCGAGTTTATCACAAATGCACAGAAAGAGTCAATGCCCCCTAGGCAGCTCTGGAGGGGTGGGGAAGGCAGTGGGCTGTATTTCCAGCACCCTGATCCTCAGGCAGGTCCAGCCCCCCAGGCCCTGTACACTCAGTGAGCCAGGGGCAGTCACTAGGGTACTGTCTCAACGAAACTTGTGGTAAGAGACCACCTGGCACAAGTAGTTGTTCTGTGAGAGAAAGAATACAGGACAATGGAGAGGGACGAAATGTGCTGAAAGGGACAAACAACTGAAGCTTGGTTCTTGTGGAGATAATCCCATTTTCCCACCTTAGAAACTGCATATCTAAACAGAAATGCAATGACTAGATTCCATTTGACCACATCTGGTTTCTAGACATTGCATAGGTTAAGTTAGGAGATATGAGGTATCTTTCTAAGGTTTGCTGGAAAATGCAATTCTGGTTATGCTTCCATTCAGGGGCTTCTTGTTACCCATGTTGTAACACACTGTCTATAGGAAGAAGCCACCTGGAGAAAGTGTAAAGCCTTTAACAGCCCATCCCCCTCCCTCTTTAGATATTTCTCTAATCAGCTCTCTGCCACCCCTGCCCCTCACCTCCTGCACACTCAAACACACTCTCCACTCCAAATTATCTGCAGTTTCCCAAACCCACCAGCCCCCCCTTACTTACTACACCCCTTTCTTTCTGCGGTTATCTTCCCTAGTCTCTCCTTATCTGCCTGCAAATATCAACAAGTTTATCTTTCAAAATGCACCTCAAGCTTCACCTCCTGTGTAAAGCCCAAACTGCCCTCCCCCACCCCGATAAAACTGACCATTCTACTTTTACACCCCCATATAGCTCACTTGATTATACCTATTTGTTTACAAGCCTATCTTCCCTGGCTAGACTGTGAGCATCCCTGGAGTGGAATCTGTATCTTATCTTGCAGTCTCCTGAAGCAAACGCAGTGTCCCAGCACTTAAATATGTTTGTTGAATGAATAACGATCGGTGTTCTCTGCTCTGTTCTATCTCTCCCCTTGGACAGAACAACCCACAGTTGCGGTTTTTTAAGCAGTGAGGAATTTGGGAGAATAGGGCGGAAGGATTCTGGAAAATCAAAGTCCAACTCTAGTTTTCAGACAAGATTGTTCACAGTGGAACAAATTCTCTCTCTGAGAAAATTCAGTGAAAAATTCTCTCTACTGATCATGATGAACTACATTTAAATCAAGTCCTAGCTGTGCCAAATACTGTTTGGAAGGAATTCATTCTCTTGTTTTGACTATTTCCATCCCCGGAGAAGTATAATCCAGGGAATTTTTGAAACAATACTGATGCCTGGGTCACGCCTTGGATATTCTGGTAAAATGGGCCTAGAGTAGGGCCTGGCTTTGGGATTTTTAAGCTCACCAGGTGATTCTAACGTGCAACCGGGATTGAGACCCACTGCTTGAAGAGCATTTATCCAGGACTGGGTTTTACACAGCCTCTGTATGTTGATAAGCTACCAACTTTGCAGGTTCAATTTAAACTGAGCAGGCATCTCCAGTTTAACACGTCCAAAAGCAACCACGCCCCAAGTACCAAAGTTAAGTGGCAACTCCATCCTCCCGGTGGCTCACAACAAAATCCTTGCAGCTGAGGATATAAGAGGGAACTGAATGGTGGGGGAAGAAGCCAGATAAAGTGGTTTAAGAAGAAGGTGGTGAGAGGGAAACAAAGACCTTGACTGTAAAAGGAGAAGAAACTCGGGGAGCTAGTCATAAGTGGAATTAAAATTAAGGAACCTATTTACAATTTGCTTTACAAATTTGAAGAAAGACTGGCCTCATTTAAAAGGTGATGGGAAAACCCAGGAAAGAACTGCATTGAGCGAATTGCCTACTTTCTCCGAGTCGCTCGGTTAGCCCATGTTTATTAAGAGTGCACAGGTGATACGGCTGGTGAAACCACATAGAAGAATTGGAGAGAGGGTTAGAAGGTGCCCTTGCAGAATTTGCAATTGGATGCAGGGTGAAGTAAAGGGACTAGTCAAGAATGACCTCCAGGGATTTGCTGGCTCAAGAGTGGCTGGCGGTGCCCTTCACTGAGGTGGAGAACAGAGAAGAAGGAGATTTCAGGGAGAAAAGGGAAAAAAACTTTTTTTTTTTTTTTTTTTTTTTTTTTTACCTGGATGCTTTATTTAACGTTATAATTTTGGTTGGGCATATCCCTCACCTTTAAGGAGCAAAACAAAACATAAGCCTCAGATTAGGTCCAGGAACAAGTTATTCTTCCAATGATTCTGAAGTCAAACTGTAAAATTCAAATATTACTGCCTCTGATTTCCATTAAGGATTAAATAAAACCACACAAATGAGAGGGCCTAGCACAGTGCCTGAGTTAAACAGATGCTCAATAACATTAACTGCTCTTTCCTCGGCTTGAAGCCATGTGATTCATGAGGATATAACAGGCTCAGGAATTAGACAGGTTTAAATTCTCACTATACCATTTGCTAGCTGTGTGACTTAAGGCAAATTATTGAACTCCATCTGTAAAACGGCACTAACGATACCCACCTTACAGGGTTAATGTGAAAAGTCATTAAAGAATAATGCATACAAAGTCATTCAACGCAAGAAAGACCTAATGAATATCCAACCCTCCTCCTTCAAGATAGCCTATTCATAACTCTACCAAAAGTATAGATTCATAGGTCGATGAATTTAAACATATCCATCCGAATCCCTAACTTGTGGTAAGAATTACACCAGTGCAGTACCTTGACACAGTACCTGGCACGGGGTGGACCCTACATAAATGTTTACGGAGCTCAGGTGAATTACTATGTCCAATGTCACTTGGCTAACTGTGGTGGCATGGGCTGGCCTGGGGGTGGGGCTAGAGCTTTCTGACACTCAGACAAGGGCTCTTTCCATTGTGCTGTGTACTCCCCCAAGGTTAAGCCATCTACTTGCTGATAAACTTATATGCTTATTTAGAGCAATACAAATTAATTTAAGGGTCAGAATAATGTGTTACCATAATTTGAGTTTTTCAGGTTTCTACGGCTAAGGAAGTCATTACTCTATTAAAATACTTTTACATAAAATAAATTTTACAAAAACACAAGCTTTTTAACCCCGCTTAAATTAAGAAAAGTTTCCTTTCCTTTTGTTTTGCCTAACTACCACAGGAAAGTCATCTGTGTTCATGATTTCCTAAATGTAAACTGTGTAGGAATGCTTTTAGAATAGTAATAACTTCAGAATGGTATAACCAATTCAACGGTAAGCAGCAGACTCTAGTGGAAGAAAGAGTTGGGGTAAGTGGCAAAGCCGGTCCATTCTTGGGAAACTCAAGGCTGAATACACATGAAGTAGAATACTATGCACTGCACGTAAAAATGCAAGTACAACTCTATGTGGTGAGGTGAACTGTACATGAAGCAACTGTTAAGACGAGTCCACTCACGACCTCTGGATGACAAGTAGAAAACAGGTTTCAAAATGTCTGAAAACCGCAACTTCAGTGCTTTTGCAATACCTGCTTTTAGGATTCATCACGTGAAGCAAACAGGTGTAACCCAGCAGCACTATCAGGGCCACGCAACTATTCCACCCACAGGCTGGTCTCATAAACATCATCAAGGAAAAGCAGGCAAACCAGCAGAGAAGGCTTTCACCTACTTTCTTCCAGATTGCAAACGCTGTAGGGAGACGGCGGCGCGCAAGTAACCGACCCCAAATAGATAAAGGAATACCTAGGCATTCTGACATCCCCAAAGGTCCTCCTTAACATTTACGGAGTCTCATCCCATGAAATACGGTTAGTCTGCACAGAACACCGCGTCCCCTCCTACAAGGGGCAGCACTGGTCACCTTCCATGAATGGACACCTTTAAGCCAGCTTCACGCCCCCCCCCCCCCCCCACAAACCAGTGACTCGATTGACTGCCACAATGTAGACTCCATTACCTCTGTTATGTTTCTAGAACGCGTGATTTGGGGGTGCACACTCGCTAGAAACAGATCAAACAACACTTTAACACATTTCTCTGAGTCCTGCCATACTTGGATCCAAACTATTCCAAGGGAGGGGCCGAACATCACCAATCCTGGATGACACTCTTTCAAATCGCCCTCAAGAGGGGAGCGAGTCCCCCTTGGCTGGTCGTCAGCAGCTCTTACCTTTCTGTCACGGGGGACCTGGGCGAGGGATCTGGTACAGGTTCAAGCTGAGGTGCTCCAGGCTCAGCTTCTCCTGCAGGAAGTGGCCCGGGTGCCTCTGTAGCAGGTACCGACAGGGTCTTCTTGATGGACCCTTTAAAACGTCCAAGGCATGATGGGGACTGGCAACTGGGTCGGCTGGGCCTCCGGCCGGGGGTCCCAGCTCTGGCTCCAGGCCATGGCGCGGCCCAAGCCCGGGGAGGCCCCTCCACGCCCGCTCGGCGCGGCGCCAGCGCTGGCTGTCTCCCAGGGCAACCCCGCCGCCTACGCCGCGCCCGATCGCGCGAGGCCTGGCGGGAACCAGCCGCGGAGGAGTCCCTGTTGCCCCAAGCCCAGGGACTTCTGAGGGGTTCGTAGTCCGCAGAGAGAGCGTGTGAGAGAGCCTACGGGGAAGCCGCAGGGCCCCAGGCCCGGCCTGAGGTGGACTGAGAAACTGTGTTTTCCATATGGTATATTTCTAGGTAGTATTTCTTTTCCTTTCTTTTTTCCTACCAGCAAAAGCAAGTTTATTCAGAAATACCCAGAGAAGTCGCCAACCTACATTTCTGAACTATGGCTGATCTTAGTCAAAGCCAGAACTTGCTTTTATAGGGAAGAGGGGGTAGCTGGGCAGGGCTGTAATAACAAAAGAGTTCATTGGTGGAAGCTGGGAGTCCAAAGTATGGAGGCTTCTCATTGGTTGGGCTACTACTAGGCAGTGTTTCTTATTCAACATCACAAATCTATATTCGGAAGCTCTGAATCCCTGCTACACTGAATCTCTGCTAGGGATATAAAGATATGAGTAATGAATAAATCCAAGTTCCTGTTTTCGAGAAGCTTGCAAACTTTTCATGAGGACAGGAAAAGAGCCACATTAAAAGAAGAAGGTAAGTGCCAGAAGAATTATGCAAAGAACTAAAAGCATTCAAAGAAGAGAGAGATTTTTTTTCACGTGTGAGAGGTCGCTGGAGATAAGATTCAGCAAAGACTTCAAGGAGGGGGTGATGTTTGAGATTCATCCTGAAGAACTAACATTTGTATAGGCAGTAGGATTGGGGAGAACATTCCAGGTGGAAAAACTCTGCCACAACAGCACAGAACTGTGATAGGGCTAGGAATGATTGCAAACTAGCACCGCAGGCTAGTGTTAATTTAGGCTACGTATGTCCTAGCGGTCAGAAACAAATCTAGACCGGCAGGCTGGACTTTGGAGTTAAGCAGGCCTGAGCTGGGACACTGGTGCCACCACTGGATAAATACCCAACCTAGGGAAAGTTATTTAACCTCCCTCAGCCTCGGTTTTCTCCCTTCTAAAATTAACCTAATCATACATTTACCAAGATCGTTTTGAGATGTCTGTTCTATGATAGGTGTTTAATAAATAGTAGGTATTATTACTTTGCAGAGGTCTTGAATACCAGGGTGAAGAGTTTATGTTTTCTTAGCCAGCTTATGGAAGGGTTTGCACAAGGTAACTACAGCTGGAATAATCTGCCCCCAATTTATACGCTTGAGGGAAGCAGGGAAGAGAAGAGACTGGGAGACAAGTTAGGAGACTACTTGGTCGTCAGGGTGATGCTGCTTCATAGTCAATCAATAATATCAAAGGTTTTTTTTTGAGTTTTCAAAATATACAGATCTTTTCTTTTCTTCCCTTTCCCTCCTGCTGTTTTGCCATTGGATTGTTCTGTCAGCAGGCAAAAAGAAAAATCAGTGAAACTTCAATCAGCCAGTGTCACCATAAACAAGAGAGGAACTGAAATATCTGTGGTTACTGTGTGAATGTAAGCATCTTTGAAAGATTTGGTTGGAGCAGGCTGAAATTAACCACTTGAATTTAACATTTTATGTAGAATATATATGCCCATAATTCTTAACCTCCCTTTGTTCCACCGATACAGCTGAATCACTATAGCGTGGGAAGAACCTCTATACTATAAATAATTTTCTGTCAGTTAATTTAAAAAGGCAGTAGGGCAGGACTCATTCAAAGTCAGTGGTCATGTACCACCGACCAACCACATAGAACCTTGGACAAGTCATTTAATAATCCTGAACTACAGATCACATATCTGTAATTTGGGGGAGGTAATTTATTTTTTGCCTCATTCTTAAGGTTGTTCTGAGGATTGAATGAGGTAATTGATATAAAAATGCTTCTGTTTTATAAGCCACAAATGCAAAAGATTATCTGGACAAAACCTCCATCCACATAAATAAGGCACAATCATTATGAACTGTATAAGAAGTTTTCCCACTTTTTTTCTTCATTGCTCTGTGAAGATCTGCTTGATTTGTCTTTTTTTTTTTTTTTTTTTCCCAGTTGTCGAGCACTTTACTTTCATATGTTGACCACAGTTAACCTCTCATTTTGGGTGAGATTTCCAAAGTATGATTTCCAACTAAGTAGCCATTTTGTCATTTTGAAATTGTGTTGTTTGCCCTTTCTGGTGTTTTGGGATAAGTATAGGAGGGTTTGGCTTCAGACTTAAATTATTTCACTAAGGGCACTTTTGGAGGAGGAAAAGTGATTTTTCACTCACTTAATAAAACAACTTCTTGTACAGCAAACTCTGTCTCATTAAGGGCTGTGCTGGAGACTTCAGGGATGATTTAAGAGACTGAGTCAGCATCTTTATCTTGTGACGTATTGAAAGATGTGTTAGTTCCCCTATGGAAGAAGGAGGGAAATTGAAAATAAAATCTTTTTTCCCCCTTTTTGGTTAATTTTCAACAAAATGAAGCAGTTACTTCTGAAATATAGACACACAGATGAGAAAATGTGTGTAATTACTTAATAAGAAAGGGACTTGAATAATTAAACTGAAATTCAGTGCATTTTAAGGAAAGGGAAAGCATCCCAGCTAAGTTTCTGGCAGATAATGATGAAGAAAAAAAATTGAAAACATTTGAGGCTCAGAAGTCACACTTCTGTTGATACATATGGCATTGATGGATTTTGAGCTCCTGGGCCTCCTGGTAAGCAGATGGTTTTATACTTGTGCTTAAACTAGAGGTTAGATGGCTTGGTGGAAAAAAGCAGTGACCTTTCATCTCAAGTTTAGTTCTGGACCTAATGATTTGTGTATTCAAACTTTTCAAACACATATTGTCACGCTTAACACCCTTTAAGATACTCGAACATTGACTGGGCCTGGTAAATAAATCGTAGTTGATCTTCAGAGAGATTTTTTTTTTTTTTCCCCTGGCTGAAGCCAAGTTTTATAGCAGTTACCTCTCTTCTTCTGGGCAAAAAGTTAAATCAGGGAGTCAGTATCTCTCATTGGATTGTCTGTTCAAGTATACAAAGTAAAACAACTAAAAATATACACTAGTTTCTGTTAGGTTAACTAGAAAGGAGTATTCCTGAAAATAATTATGCTGCTGTGGAACTACAGTAATAAGCTCGCTGCTCCCCAAACCCACATTTAATTAGAAAAATACTGGTCCCACTCCAAATCCTAACTAATTTAATTTAAAACCGTATGTTTTATACAGTAATTGCCTATTTTTTTAGTTAACTAACCATTGTACCATCAGCTTAGACATTTTATGAGCGGAGACAGCACTCCTAATTGATAAGCATGGCATGCTTATAAATGAAGTTAAAACAACAGTGACGCTTTGGGAAACAAATGTTGCCGTTTGACTGCTTCCCAAAAGTAGCTCGTTTAGCAGAGACCCAAGAAAGTTGCAGATCTCCGCAGTCAGGATTCATGACTGGAAACTGAAATGTACTTGAAAGTCAAGGAGGAGGGTTGCTGCATTTCCTTTTGGTCAGACAGAGGTGCTAGGAGCAAAATGAGGTGCGGGGTGGGGCATGGGCTAGAGCCCGGAGAATCACATCAATAAACACCTTCTCACCTGAGCCCAGGGATGCCAAGACTCTTTCAACACCAAACACAATTGTTGCCAGATAATTCCACAAGAAGAAGGAACTTTCACCTTCTTTACAGTTTGGTGATTACAAAGCACTTTGAAGAGAATATATGTGAGTATATAACACACTAATTGCGTGAGTGATGTTATTTGGATCAAGAAATGATTGGATGGAAAACTGTCTATGATATATTAAGAGGGAAAAGCAGGTTACAAAACAGCATGTACAGTACAATTCTTTTTTTGTGAAAAATAATTCTATAAATGTGCAACAGAAAGACTGCAGTGAGACATAGCAAACAAACAAGCAATGGGATATAGGGAATACAGATGATGTTCGTTTTCTTCTGACTTAATCTATATTTTCACACAATAATGTTATTTTCAGAGTAAGAAAAAAGTTATTTAAAAAGACTTTAGGGGGCTTCCCTGGTGGCGCAGTGGTTGGGAGCCCGCCTGCCAATGCAGGGGACGCGGGTTCGTGCCCCGGTCTGGGAAGATCCCACGTGCCGCGGAGCGGCTGGGCCCGTGAGCCGTGGCCGCTGCGCCTGCGCGTCCGGAGCCTGTGCTCCGCAACGGGAGAGGCCACAACAGTGAGAGGCCCACGTACCGCCAAAAAAAAAAAAAAAAAAAAAAAAAAAAAGACTTTAGGGAAGGAAACATTCAAGTTATGAAAACATGGGGCAGTAATTATTACTTAGACTAGTAAATCTCTATACTTAAGGGAATAGAAAGTGATTAAAATACAGACATAAAGAACACAGTATTTATATTTCCTTTCACACCCTGGAACAGTACATTTTTGGGAAGTGAGATATTTAGCTAGGTCAGGCTGTACACATTCGAGGAATCCTATATCATGATGTCTGTTAGCATTTAAGAAGCGTTAGTAACTGCAGAGTAATACACTAAACAAAACGCCTGGTGCATACAAATACCATATTATATAAAGGTAACTTAGCTTTAAAAAGAAAAACTGGTCCTTGTCTCTCTGAAATAATTCAAGATTTGAATTGAGAAATATTGCTATTAATAGCACTAAAACACTGAGACCAGAAACCATCAGAACTTTAAGGATTAAAGAAAATTGTAACAAGAACTGATGGAGAAGATATTGGAAAACAGGCTCTCTCCCATGCTACTGGTGGAAAAATGTTTTCACTACTCTAAAGGACAAGCTGGTAATGGTCTTCAGAAGTCTTAACATCATGGATATCTTTACAACCAGCATTTCCATTTCTAGGAACTTATCCTACAGACTGTATAAGAATGTGAACAAATCAATAAGGATGTTCATAGCAACATTGTTTATGACAGTGAGAAATTCACAGTCGTAAATGTCCCGTAGAAGAGCTTTCATGCTGAAGTCAATCATAGTAATCCATTAAATAGTATACTGTGCAGCCACTAAGACGAGTTTGTGTGTGAATGCATCTAATAAACACAAAGGTGAACAAAGGAAGCCTGACACAAAAGAGTATATACTATATGGCATTTATATCTAGTTAAAATGAGGCAAAAATCACTAATGGATAACTTTGGGAGTGCCTCATGACTGGAGATGGGCACAGAGTGCTTCTGGAGTTGGGTCAGTGTTCTTTTCTTGGTCTCAGACTGATACATGGGGGTGTTCACTTTGTGAATGTTCATCAAACTGTACACTGATGTTTGTTTACTTTTCTGCATGTCTGCTGTACTTCAATAACATTTATCAGAAGAAAGGTCGTAAGAAGTATTCATAACATAGAAAGAATTTCAGCATATATTTTTAATATAAAAATATTAAAAATCCTTTTCCGTCTTAAAGGATTTTATAGAAAAATAAATGGATGGATGTTCACAAAGTGGCATTGGTAGACATCTCTGGGTAATAGGATGATAGGTTATTTTTATGTGTAATATTTGTATTTTAAATATTTTCTAAAATTGTCACAATTAGTTTTGTAAGACGAAAAGTCAAAATAATATCATTATAAAAATGAGAATGGTATATGTAAGTTTGTTAAAACAGAGAAAAAAGTTAATAAGAATGTGCTAATAGTAAGAGAAAAAGTTCACCAAGATCAGTTAGGATTAAATAACCTGGCATTTTACAAAGCTTTGATTCAAAAATAGAACACTTTTCATTCTAATAGTACATAACATGTGGCTTTAAAATGAGGGAAGGTTGTTAAAATTCCAAAACAAGCGTGTAATAACAGACTGTGCCCCACTAGTTTGCTAGGTGATGCAAGCAGTCTGGACCTCAGTTGTCCTGCCTGTAGAATGGGTTTAATAATACCTTGCCTGCATCCTCCCAGAGGTATTTTGAGAATAAGTGATATAAAAATATTAGGAGTAGCTTTTAACTTTTCAGGGATGTTGATTCTAGGTATTATTACAAGGGCGGTTTATGAAAAAATATGAAATTTGATGCCACTTGAAAATTTTGTGAAACTATACCCTTAAGAAGCACTTATACATTAAGAAGAGTAGGGATAACACTTTTCATGTTTTCAGACCTTTATACAAGAACATTTTTACAAAGAAAAATTGAGCAGAAAATAACTTTCTCTTTTCAGCTTGAGAAAAATGGAACAATTGTACAGATTCAGATTATTTTTGAAAATTGGATGATAGCACTAATCTATAATTCTTATGATCTATTGAATATTTCCCACTAGAGAGAGAGAAAGAAGTGCGTCCTTTACCTCAGCTCATGTTAGAATTGCATCTCCTCACTCTCAGTTGTCTTTCCTTTCAGATGCATGGTCTTCTGGGACTGGTTAAAAAATACTGAAGAACTGACATTTAAAACAGTCTTAAACCTACAAATATTCCTCTCCATTAGCCACCTCCACCCCACCTACATTCTATGATCTTTTTCATTACCCTAGGGACTTGGTATTAATACGCATTTAATAGTTTACAACAAATGTTTTGAAGTAGTACTTTTATTTTTCCAAAGAGTGTATCCAAGAATTGTTTGTCCTTATCCACTTTACCCAGAGGACAAAACCATATTCATGGCATTCATTCAATGCTGTGGCCCTTCGAAATGGACCTCACTGGATGGTCATAATAACCCCAACAAATATATCTCTAGCATTTCCTAGATCAGTGGTTCCAAAGTGTCCTTGGACCAATAGCATGAGCGCCAGCTGAGAACTTGCTAGACATGCAAATTACTGGGCCCCACTCTAGACCTACTGAATCAAAACTCTAGAGATGCTGCCCAGCAATCAGTATTTTAATAAGCCCTCCAGGTGATGTTGATGCATGCAAAAGTTTGAGAACTACTGCCCTAGAGGGACCATAGGTGAGTTTTCTAGAAGCACAGTATGCTCCCTTAAGGGATCTATGAAAATTACCAGTATGCATGAGCTTCCTTTGAAAACAGCGTTGAAATCTCAACAACAGTCATCATAAAAAACATATGGTAGCACTAGCAGCTTCACTTTGCAGCCATTTGACCATTTTCAGGCCACCACTATGGTAAATTAGAAGCATTCCTACTTTACAGACAAGAGAATAAAATCAGATAAGGCAGGGGAAAGCACTCAGGAACTGGAGCTTTTTGCATCACCTGAAAGTTTCTCTAATGTTAATTGCAGTAGAGACGGTTGTTACATTGCCTTTCAAAGCCCTTCTCCGTGGCAAAACTGAGACTGAAAACCAGAATACTGGTCTTGTTTCCACCAGTAAATCATCCTGGTCTTAAAGTAAGACTCAAATACAAGAAACCCCCGAAAAACAAGGGATCTTTACTGTGGAATCATCAGCCCCTGTTCAGTTTCTAAGCCTAACCACATCCATCTGTGTAAGAGAGATTTGGTATTATGACCATACAGGGAGATCCGTTTCAATGGACCACTGCATTGAATGAATGCTGTGTATATGGTTTTGTCCTCTGGGCAAAGTGGATATGGACAAACAATCCTTGGATACCCTGTTTGGAAAAATAAAAGCAGGAGTTCAAAACACAATTCATTGTAAACTATTAAATGCATATTTTTAAATAATTTTATTTATTTATTTTTGGCTGTGTTGGGTCTTTGTTGCTGCATGCAGGCTTTCTCTAGTTGTGGCGAGCGGGGGCTACTCTTCCTTGCGGTGAGTGGCTTCTCACTGCAGTGGCTTCTCTTGTTGCAGAGCACGGGCTCTAGGCACATGGGCTTCAGTAGTTGTGGCTCACGGGCTCTAGAGCGCAGGCTCAGTAGTTGTGGCACACGCACTTAGTTGCTCCGCGGCAAGTGGGATCTTCCCGGACCGGGGATCGAACCCGTGTGCCCTGCTTGGCAGGCAGATTCTTATCCACTGTACCACCAGGGAAGCCCTTAAATGCATATTAACACCAACTCCCTAGGGTAATGAAAGGCCTCTTCTCTAAAGTCAAGTTAGTTTACATATTACAAGACTGCTCTTTTTCTTGCAAAGAAAGTATAAGGTAAAACCAGGAAAGAGAGAACAGGAGCAACACTATTATTACTATTGAAATTTTTTTATATCTCTTCACCAACTTTAACTTACTAGTTCATTTCATATAAAGGTTCTGATGCCCTAGAGGCCCCCTCCCAATATGGTGGATTTGATTATCTACATATTTAAACACAATTGTGTAAACTGAGCGATAGGAGAGGCTCTAAAAGGATTAATCCACTACTATGACTTTATAAACAATATGTGAACAAAACTATTATCTTTAATTTTGGTTAAGAATCAGAATGGTAACTGTTTTCTTAACAAAAAAATATACAGAGGTAACAGCTTTATATTTTTAATGCTGAATTAATTCCAGAAAGCCACATACAGAAGTAAGGCTTTGGGACAGTTACTTAATTGCTCTAAACCTCAGTTTTATTGCCTGTAAGAAGGTGTAACAGGTGGTTGTGAGAATAAATGAGTTAATTCATGTGAATTACTTAGGGCAGCGCCTAGCACTTAGCAAGCACACAGAATGTTAGCTAAATTATTATTTTTGTAACTGCAAATGTTACTCTGTTTTCAGGTTAAATTAACTACAGAATGCTGAAGTCAATACGGACAGACCAACTAATATTGAACAGATTAGTAACAGAAAAGTTTTCAAGATAATGGATATTGTTGCCTTATCCAAAGCTACTACCATTTACTCAAGGAATTCAGATCATAACATGTGTAGCCCCTTATTAATCATCATACTTTGAAAACAACCAACCTAGCTAAGTTTCTGATGTGGAATTTGATTTACCTATTATAAAAACAGAAACTATTCTTAGGCCCTCTGAATAATAATTGTTAATTCACAGACACTTGTAGGTCCTATTTAAAACAGAAAAGCTGGGGCAGGATTACGCTGTAGAGTACTCGGCATTCATCCAGTTGGCCCCTGATGTAGAGAACTCTTGCTGGTCTGGGAGACATGCATCAGGAGGACAATGGTCTTGGGCAGAGCAGTGTCAAAATCTGTTTTTCCGGGGCTTCCCTGGTGGCGCAGTGGTTGAGAGTCCGCCTGCCGATGCAGGGGACGCGGGTTCGTGCCCCGGTCCGGGAGGATCCCACGTGCCGCAAAGCGGCTGGGCCCGTGAGCCACAACTACTGAGCCTGTGCTCCGCAACGGGAGAGGCCACAACAGTGAGAGGCCCGCGTACCGCAAAAAAAAAAAAAAAAAAAAAAAAAAAAAAAAGCCCAAAAATCTGTTTTTCCTAATTCAGTGTAATTCTGTAATCAGACCCCTGTTACTGAAACAGTGCACAGATATATTTCAGTTTGGATAGTCTTAAAATGCACACATCAAAAAGGAAAACAAAAGGAAGGAAAGAGGTCCCCCTTTTAATGGCTTGTCACAGCTGATCCTTATAATAATGTTGACGTGTATTGCGTGTGTGTGTGTGTGCGTGCATGTATAGTTTTATAGGTGGAAAAACTGGAGCACAGAGAGTTTAGAGTCAGGGAGGGGTTAGAAACAGTACTGAGAAGTCTTGAAAATAAGATCATGCCCTTTAGAATGCGAAATGCTCAGTGCGTGGAACAATTTTATGTTACACAGGCAATAAAGTGTGCTTTCTTTTCTTTCCTTCTTCCTTTCTCCCTCTCTCCTTTCCTCCCTCCTTCTTTCTCCCCTCCTTCCATTTCCCCTCTCTCTTTGTCTTTCTTTTTTAAATAGATGATAAGCCAAACTTTAAAACCTACTATTCAGAGCTCCTTGCCGGCATATAACACATGGGTGTAGAAAATTAATGAATAGATATCTCAGCCAAATAGAGGGGAATGACCAGAAGGGGAGCTCTCACATGGCAAGAGCAGAGCTCAACTGGAAGCACAGTCTCCTCTTTCCTGGCAAGGACTTAGCCAATGAAAACCCATGGCCTCTTTGTTTACTACAGCTCTCCCAACTTCCTTTTCCTCTCTATGGAAAGACTTCTTCCCTTGACTTGCAAGGACTTGCATGTGTCTCACCATGATTGCAGGACCCTGAAATAGAATTCTTTGCTGATCCCACATGAACCCAGTTTTGCTGGAAAATAACTGACAATCTATTTGTTTTGGGTCAGCATTGGTCTCTAGATTTTTTTTTTTTTTTTTTTTTTTTTTTTTTTTTTTTTTTTTTTTTTTTGCGGTATGCGGGCCTCTCACTGTTGTGGCCTCTCCCGTTGTGGAGCACAGGCTCCGGACGCACAGGCCTAGCGGCCATGGCTCACAGGCTTAGTTGCTCCGCGGCATGTGGGATCTTCCCGGACCAGGGCACGAACCCGTGTCTCCTGCATCGGCAGGCGGATTCTCAACCACTGCGCCACCAGGGAAGCCCTGGTCTCTAGATTTAACTTTACTGATTTTCTCTTCTAGAAAGGCCTTAAGGTAATATACGCTTCTGAACTTTGAACACTGAGGTAAGCACCTTGGCCTTGGCATATTCTAACTTGAAGTCCATGTTCATGGATCCAAGTCATGACTTTTCTGTCTTCCTGACTGGGCACTGAATTATTTGTGCCTATCTCAAAGTATTAATGTGAGAGTCCAATAATTAGGTGGGAAGGAAAACACTCTAAATTGCAAATTACTTGTTAATTTCTGTTGTTATACTTTACAACCTTGAATTCTCAGTAAGTAATACTAGTTAATCTCCAAAAGAGAAACCTTGTAAAGGTGCTGTTATGTAGACCTTTGGTATGTCAGATGTTACACAATTTCAGTCATCTCTATTTATCAGCAGTACACATTCAGTAAAAATACCACATGAGTGCTATACATCCTTCAGTGTAATTACCAAGCAAATATGTATTCAGCCTGTCAGAAGCCTAATATAGAGTCTCAGCCTTAGTTGTAGGCTAAAACTAACGATGGTTAACTATAAACAGTGACAGATTGGATTGGCAGTCCCTGTACAGTCTCAATTTGCAATTTTGTGTTTGGCAGAACTCTTAGATTTTATTACCAACAATATATTTCAGTCCAAAGGAAAAATGGAAGCATCCTGAGCCATTTTCAAGGGCTGTCTCACAAGATACACACTGTAATTACCGAACTGTAGAGAACAATTCCTGATGTGGCATGGTGAAAGCTGTTGTTTCTGTTTTGGCCATTATTATTTTAAAGACAGAGTGTGTATAATACGACATGTTTCAAAAGGGACCAACGTGGAAGCTTTGGGTTTGTATGTAGCCAAAATGCCTAATCCCATTCAGAATGAATAATACACAACCCAAGAAAGAAATTCTATTTTAAGGAGTGACTCAAGTGGCAAATGTTTAACCAAGGTGTAGTTTTGATTTGAAACATGGTTTGAGGAAACAATGATTAAAAAAAAAACTGAAGATAAGAAAAATCACAGTGGACTTATTTTCAGTTTTACAATTTTAAACTCTGTAACAAATAGTTAAAAACTTTTAATTGAACTATGGAAATGTACAAATTTACTCTTCCATATTTTAATCATACAAGCTATAAATTTGTGAGTTATTAAAATATCACTAGTTTCATCTTCATTTTTTATTTTCTTATAGGATTATAGTGATATTCAATAATTAGTTCAGGGCTTCCCTGGTGGCGCAGTGGTTGACAGTCGCCTGCCGATGCAGGGGACACAGGTTCGTGCCCGGGTCCGTGAAGATCCCACGTGCCGCAGAGCGGCTGGGCCCATGAGCCGTGGCCGCTGAGCCTGCGCGTCCGGAGCCTGTGCTCCGCAACGGGAGAGGCCACAACAGTGAGAGGCCCACGTACCACACACACACACACACACACACACAAAAAGAGTTCAGACTTACTAAGTAAAATTAAACAATATCTACACAAAAATACCCATTCTCTTATTTTACTTCCAATTAATTATTCTTAGTCTTTCAGTTAAATTGATGAGGTTGGGAATACCACTATTCGGAAACATTTCCATGAAAAATTCACCGACTGATAGAAAACATCACAGAGATAAAATTTCCCCAAATTGCAGGTCTGACATCATTTGGAAGGGAAAAAAATAGACTGATTGACATTTTTATATTACAGGTACAAAATATGAAAAGCCAAAAAGAGAATTTTAAAGTTTGATGGAAAGTTAGTTTCAGGTAAAACTTAAAGACAACTCAGAGAGTGAAATATGCTTTCTTTTGTAACCAAAACCCTTAACTAATCTCAGCTCCAAATGATTAATTTTATGTCTTACATTTTTGGGGGTCACTTATTATTAATGAAAATAACCCCACCATCTACTCACTCTCTACCAAAACACCTTGTTTTATTTTCTTCATAGCACTTATCACTATCTGAAATTATCTCTGTGATATCTTTACTTATTAATTAGCAAGTGACCTGATCAGGTGTGTTCACAGATTACCAGCACCTAGCACATTAACTGGTACATAGGGTCTCAAAAATATTATAACATTAAAATTATAATTTAAAAAATTGGGGGGGCATTATGTTTGGATCTCTGTTCTCCAAATTTTATAGATTCCATTCTTTATTTCTTTTTTTAAAATTTTAACTTCTTTTTTATTCTTGCCGTCTCTCTATTAGGGAAGGAAGAGAAACATTTTGTAATGAATGACAAAAAGTATTCCCTGACCTAAAAGGAATAAGGCCATAGAAACATGGGCTTTTATTATAGTTTTTTTGTTTGTTTGTTTTGTTTTTTTTTTTCTGTATGCGGGCCTCTCACTGTTGTGGCCTCTCCCGTTGCGGAGCACAGGCTCTGGACGCGCAGGCTCAGCAGCCATGGCTCACGGACCCAGCCGCTTCGTGGCATGTGGGATCCTCCCGGACCGGGGCACGAACCCGCGTCCCCCGCATCGGCAGGTGGACTCTCAACCACTGCGCCACCAGGGAAGCCCCTTATTATAGATTTTAAAGCCTATGAAAAGATGCATATTGATAAATTCTCTCTAGAAAAAAACTTAGCCAACCCTCTATTTAGCCAGGCCACAGAGGAGAAAAGTTTAGTTTCCTCCTTAAAAATTTGAAATCCAATTGCAGGTATGGATTCTGATTGATACACATTTCATAAAATAAACAGTGTTGTAGTCTTGCTGCTGTCTTTTAAATGGTAGTCTAGTGAAGTGGCTAAAAACATGGGCTCTGGAACCAGGATGCTAGAATTTGACTTCTGACTCTTCTATTTAATAGCTATATGATTCTAGGTAACTTAAACAACCTCTTTGTGCTTAAGTTTCCTCATCTGTAAAATGGGTATCATAATGGAAGCTTCTTTTTAAGGTTGTAAAGAGTTAATGAGTTGTATAGCACAGGGAGTTTTACCCAGTATCTTGTAATAACCTATAATGGATTATAACCTGAAAAAGAAAAAAAAAAAGAATCACTATGCTGTACACCTGAAACTAACACAATTTTGTAAATCAACTATACTTCATTTAAAAAAAAAGAATCAATTAATACATCTGAAGTCCTTGGAAAAGTATGTGACATATAGAGAGTGCTCAAAAACGTTCTCTATTATTGTCTATTCTAAGAAAAATGTCCAAAGTGATACTGTTAGTACAAAATTACCTGCCATAACAAGTATCAAGTTGTCTTTGTAGAGAAACTTCAGACCAAATGTACTTGAGAGATATGCTTACAAGCTATAGGCATGTAGACCCAAGTTTCACAAACTGAAACTTGTTCACTCATTCAGTCACTTAAATAACTAATATTTATTGGATGATAAACTACAGTATTTCCAACTTCCTTTAGATGCCAGGAAGAAGTCTTAGAAGGATAATTTGAAAAAGGAAGAGCTTGAAAAACAAACTGAGATTTGTTTAATCTCCCTTTCTGGCTACTATCTTCTAAGAGAGATCAGAGCAAACAGAAAAATTCTCTTCTACACCATCAAGTTTCCATGTTGAGGTATCACATGCCCTTCCAAGTAAAGAACCATTAAACTGTGGTGTAATATGAATATACTAATATGTGGATCCTGAATTTTTTTTTATTCATCAGATACTTATAAGTGGCTATGTTATGTGTTAGATTTAGTACTAGGCTCTGGCTCTAGAACTGGAAACAAATAAAACAAAACAAAACAAAACAAAACACAAAACCTCCCTACTACTTTTAAACTGCTTAGAATGTAGTCAGATAGAGATGAGCTGCTGAGGGCACATATTAGGGAAAACAAATCCAGCCCCGGGAATTTTGATTTCAGAAATAAGGAAGGGTAGGGTTAGCTTAGTAAAGGAAACAAAGAGAAAACTGTTGTAAGCAGAAGGAAGAACACATAGAAAGCCTAGAGGCCAGATGTAGCATGGTGGGTCCTGGACTGGGAGCAGTTCAGTCCTGACTCATTGTACAACTGAATCTCCTCAGGAGTTGTTTTCCTCCCCTCCTCTTTCATCCACTTCCCTTCCCTTTTTTAATGCTAGAACCCCCCACCCCCTTTGATTCTCTCCTCTTTTCCCTCAGAGATTTTAAAGTAACTGGTTGAGGGGTGGTATCCAATGCATCAGTATTTTAAAAAGCCTCTAGTGATGTTCTGATGAACATAGATGCAAAAATCCTCAACAAAATACTAGCAAACAGAATCCAATGGCACATTAAAAAGGATGATACACCATAATCAAGTGGTGTTTATCCCAGGAATGCAAGGATTCTTCAATATATGCAAATCAATCAATGTGATAAACCATATTAACAAATTGAAGGAGAAAAACCATATGATAATCTCAGTAGATGCAGAAAAAGCTTTTGACAAAATTCAGCACCAAAGTATGATAAAAAACCTTCCAGAAAGTAAGCATAGAGGGAACTTAACCTCAACATAATAAAGGCCATATATGACAAACCCACAGCCAACATCACTCTCATGGTGAAAAACTGAAACCATTTTCTCTAAGATACGGAACAAGATAAGGTTGTTGACTCTCACCACTATTATTCAACATAGTTTTGGAAGTTTTAGCCACAGCAATCAGAGAAGAAAAAGAAATAAAAGGAATCCAAATCGGAAAAGAAGAAGTAAAGCTGTCACTGTTTGCATATGACATGATACTATACATAGAGATTCCTAAAGATGCTACCAGAAAGCTATTAGAGCTAATCAATGAATTTGGTAAAGTAGCAGGATACAAAATTAATGCACAGAAATCTCTTGCATTCCTATACACTAATGATGAAAAATCTGAAACAGAAATTAATGAAACACTCCCATTTACCACTGCAACAAAAAGAATAAAATACCTAGGAATAAACCTACCTAAGGAGACAAAAGACCTGTATGCAGAAAACTATAAGACACTGATGAAAGAAATTAAAGATGATACAAACAGATGGAGAGACATACCATGTTCTTGGATTGGAAGAAGCAACACTGTGAAAATGACTATACTACCCAAAGCAATCTACAGATTCAGTGCAATCCCTATCAAACTATCACTGGCATTTTTCACTGAACTACAACAAAAAATTTCACAATTTGTATGGAAACACAAAAGACCCCAAATAGCCAAAGCAATCTTGAGAAAGAAATACGGAGCTGGAGGAATCAAGCTCCCTGATTCAGACTATACTACAAAGCTACAGTAATCAAGACAGTATGGTACTGGCACAAAAACAGAAAAATATATCAATGGAACAGGATAGAAAGCCCAGAGATAAACCCACGCACATATGGTCACCTTACTTTTGATAAAGGAGGCAAGAATTTGCAATGGAGAAAAGACAGACTCTTCAATAAGTGGTTCAGGGAAAACTGTACCGATACATGTAAAAGAATGAAATTTGAACACTTCCTAATGCCATACACTAAAATAAACTCAAAATGGATTAAAGACTTAAATGTAAGGCCAGACACTATAAAACTCTTAGAGGAAAACATAGGCAGAACATTCTATGACATAAATCATAGCAAGATCCTTTTTGACCCACCTCCTAGAGAAATGGAGACAAAACCAAAAATAAACAAATGGGACCTAATGAAACTTAAAAGTTTTTGCATAGCAAAGGATACCATAAACAAGATGAAAAGACAACCCTCAGAATGGGAGAAAATATTTGCAAATGAAGCAACTGACAAAGGATTAATCTCTGAAATTTACAAGCAGTCATGCAGCTCAATATCAAAAAAACAAACAACCCAATCCAAAAATGGGCAGAAGACCTAAATAGACATTTCTCCAAAGAAGATATACAGGTTGCCAACAAACACAGGAAAGGATGCTCAACATCACTAATCATTAGAGAAATGCAAATCAAAACTACAATAATGTATCGCCTCACACCAGTCAGAATGGCCATCATCAAAAAAATCTACAAACAATAAATGCTGGAGAGGGTGTGGAGAAAAGGGAACCCTCTTGCACTGTTGGTGGGAATGTACATTCATACAGCCACTATGGAGAAGAGTATGGAGGTTCCTTAAAAAACTAAAAAGAGGGCTTCCCTGGTGGTGCAGTGGTTGAGAGTCCACCTGCCAATGCAGGGGACACGGGTTTGTGTCCCGGTCCGGGAAGATCCCACATGCCGCAGAGCGGCTGGGCCCGTGAGCCATGGCTGCTGAGCGTGCGCGTCCAGAGCCTGTGCTCCGCAACGGGAGAGGCCACAACAGTGAGAGGCCCACCTACCGCAAAAAAAAAAAAAAAAAAAAAAAAAAAAAAAAACTTAAAAGAGAACTACCATATGAGCCAGCAATCCCACTACTGGGCATATACCCTGAGAAAACCATAATTCAAAAAGAGTCATGTACCAAAATGTTCATTGCAACTCTATTTACAATAGCCAGGACATGGAAGCAACCTAAGTGTCCATCAGCAGATGAGTGGATAAAGAAGATGTGGCACATATATACAATGGAATCTTACTCAGCCATAAAAAGAAACGAAATTGAGTTATTTGTAGTGAGGTGGATGGACCTAGAGTCTGTCATACAGAGTCAGAAAGAGAAAAATAAATACCATATGCTAACACATCTATATGGAATCTAAAAAAAAAAACCAAGGTTCTGAAAAACCTAGGGGTAGGACAGGAATAAAGATGCAGACGTAGAGACTGGACTTGAGGACACGGGGAGGGGGAAGGGTAAGCTGGGACAAAGTTTGAGTGGCATGGACATATAGACACTACCAAAGGTGAAACAGATGGCTAGTGGGAAGCAGCCACATAGCACAGGGAGATCAGCTCGGTGCTCTGTGACCACCTAGAGGGGTGGGATAGGGAGGGTGGGAGGGAGACGCAAGAAGGAGGAGATATGGGGATACATGTATATGTATAGCTGATTCACTTTGTTATACAGCAGAAACTAACACAACACTGTACCGCAATTATACTCCAGTAAAGATGTTAAAAAACATAAAACATTTATAAACAAATAAATAAATAGCAAGCATCTAGTGATGCTGAAGGGCAAGGCAATGGAAACAATTGAAGGTGGTACCTCACCCTTCACTACTGTAGCAAGTAACCGAGGGTGGTACCCTAGAGCAAAAGGATGACCTTGAAGTATTTTATACATGGACAGCTTACAGTCAGGCTCACTTTGGAACTATTCCTCTGGCTGACTTGTGGAGAATGGATTGGAGGGGAAAAGACTGAAGGCAGAGCAACCACTTAAGAGGCTCTTGTAGTATGTGCATTACTGCCTGTGGCTTTCCTCGTTGTTTCTGAAACCTGGTCTCTAAAGTGTAGCATCTTTCTTTCAGGAAACACACAGGCTATCATTAAGTGCTGTAACTTCAGGGAGAGTTACTGAACTATTAACTCTCACAAACCACAGTGCAAGCATTCAAACAGGCATTCTTCTCCCTAAATGGATTTCAGCAATCCATAGACACCCTAAAATTGAGTATAAAATTTTTACCTTTCTAGGCATGTGTGTTTTTCTAGAGTAGGGGTCAACATTTTTCATCAGCTCAACAAAATGCTGTATGACCTCTAAAGGTCAGTGGCACATAAGGCCTTGCAATGAATGAAATTTAGTGACATATTTGGAAATTGAGACATTTTTAATATATTCCATAGTGCTAAAAAAAATAGAAGGGTATTTTAAAAACTTTCCCTTAACTTGAATTCTCCTGCAGGTTCTAAGCCTGACAAAGCATCAGAATAATCTAAGGAGATTGTGGGAAGTACGTTCCATACCTCACCCCAGAACTGTTGAGTCAGGATGTATAGGGAAGGATCCATTCGGGTTTGGGGACCACTGAGATACTTCTTTACTTGCGGGAAAAGTATTTACTTCATTATTTATGCAGAAAAGCTGAACCAGGAGCTTTCTTTTAAAGTAACATGACATCACTAATGCTGTATCTCCCCCAATGGGGGGACATATTCATAATCCGATTTCTAATTCTAGAGAATTTGGGGGGTTGGAAGGGTTACATTTTTTTGTATGTACCTCTGCTCCTTTCTGTCCCTACTAAGAATTGCCGTCCAGTTCTCTTCTAAGAGTGCTGTTTCTGCTGAAGATTTTTGTGCCAAGGTGAAAATCATTCTAAATTGTCTTATCTCAGCACTTAAAATGAATGGATACCATCTTTTTTCTTTTCTTTTTTGTTTTTTAAGAAAGAGGCTTCCTGGTTTGAGGAAATTATTGTCACTCTCAGATGAATCTGGCCCTCGCATGAATATCCTTCTTATTTTCCCCTATTTATGCTATCTGCTCCACATCTGTATCCAGTACAAGGCAGGAACAGCATGTTATCAACCACAAGAAGAAAGAAACATAAGGCTCTTAGAAATCTTGGTTCTCATTTATTGTCCTATTGAAGGCACACTCTGGTATATCTGAAAAGCTTTAGATGATTAAAAATGTAAGAATGTGTTGTCCTAGACAATTACAAAGGCTGAAGGGAAACCTTTTGTATATTGCTGGGCTGCAGCTATCTCCAGGGACAGCTTGGAATAGCAGCAGGTACATTATGATATTCAGAAGGACTGATTATATAGGATTGATATAGTATTTGGTATTATTTATTATTCTATCAGATTTAATAAGGTGAATTTGACATAGCCAAGTATTCTAAATGACAGCAACACAATTGCTGTTTTGATGCAAGACTTTCTGAAAGAGAAATATTTTACATTAGTTCCCCCCAAAAGAATTCATGCTGAGAAAGTCTAATTTAAAAAAAAAAATACATTTTGTTTAGGACTGGGGCTAGAATTCTCTGGCAAGTTTTTCTTTATACCTACTCCCTTTTCATTTTTATTTTTTTTTTCTTCCGCTTCCTCTCGTGTTTCTTTTTTCCATATTTCTACAACTCACTGTTATCCTTTTTCTCTTCTGTCATTTCGTCCAGCTTCTGCCTTAAGAGTTCTGCACCCGTGGCACTGAGGAGTTTGGCAGACGTTGTCAGGAGAGAGAACATTGTATGCTCCTCCTGTAAGGACACCCAAGAAAAAGGAAAGCCCAGGAATTTGAAGGGGACCTAGTATGTGTGAGTTTTCAATCCCTTATTTTCCATAGACTCCCTTTGGTTATCCCCTTTGGGTATTATAGGAGTTATCTTCCCAGTGATTTGTTGTTCTTATTGAATGTATAATTTCTTATTCTTGTGAGAGCAACAAGGTATCGGACCCGTTTAGGTTTGGTCTTCACTCTCAACCCAGAATACCTATTGGGTAAAGAATTAGAGTCTGGGCTTCCCTGGTGGCGCAGTGGTTGAGAGTCTGCCTGCTGATGCGGGGGACGCGGGTTCGTGCCCTGGTCCGGGAGGATCCCACGTGCTGCAGAGCGGCTGGGTACGTGAGCCATGGCCGCTGAGCCTGTGTGTCCGGAGCCTGTGCTCCACAACGGGAGAGACCACAACAGTGAGAGGCCCGTGTACCACAAAAAAAAAAAAAAAAAAAAAAAAGAATTAGAGTCTGTTCTGTAGAACTGAAAAGTGCTCCAAATCCCAAGCACACATCACATCTTATGTCCAATCTTTCCGCTCCCTGCGTTGAGGACTGCACCGCGAGGGAAAATAGTTTCAGGACCGCCCGGTGCAAAAAGGCTCATCTCTGTAGCAGTGGCTGTCAGTGGATTGATTTTTGCACCCCCTTCCCTGGGGCATCTGGCCATATCTGGAGACATTTTTAGCTTTTGAGACGGAAGGGATGCTACTGGCATCTAGCAGGTTAGAAGGGTGCTGTTAAACGTCCTACAATGCACCCTCGCTTCTCCCTCCTTCAACCCTCTGCCGCTTAGACACACAACTATCCAGCCAAAATGTGAGTGGTGCCGAGGTTGTGAAACCAACCCTGTACGAGACATCAGACACGCCCTGCTGCGTGAGTCGCCTGGTCCATGCGCGACAGCCGGGAAATGTGTGCGTGGGACTCAACGCTGACTCGCGGACGGCAATGGTACCACCTTTGGGAAAACTGGCTATGCTCGTTAGACCCGATGGGTGTCCACGTGTCTGCCAGACACTTGGTTTGTAAGGGAGAGTGACGTGAAGTCTAAGCAGGGGCCGGGGGGCTGGGGAGCACAGTCTATTGAAAGAGCACTAACTGGGCATTGGCAGACCTGGCTCTGCTTCCAGCTGGTTGCAGGGCTTGGGCAAGTCACCTCGCTACTTGCCACTCTGGGCCTCTGTCTCTCCTCTATCAAACAGGAATTCGAATGAGCTCATCTCTTCCTGTTCCAAAATTGTGTAATGAATGAAAAAAACCACGTCACAGTTAAGTGGAACTGTTTGACATAGCTTAGGCTGGGCATCTTTTTCATCAGTAGCTTCCTAAAATTTTAAGAGCCATCTTTAAATATCTGCATTCGAAATGTATTGTCTTGAATAAGTTTGCTATCCCAGGGCAACAGAGTATCCATTGGTGTTTAAAGGTTGCCCCTCTGTGATGTCCTTCTTGGAAAACTCCAGTTTGTCTAGCTACTTGTTTTACCACTTACCTGGGGGAGCTGTCAGTGTTTTTCTACCAGACGTACATCAACCTGGCTGACCGCTAATGCTACCTGGGGAAGGCAGGAGGGTAGGGGCAGGTCTAAGGTGAGGCATCGGGAACTGTGACCTTGGTAATGACTTCACTCCTTATCCCACACCACTCCCTTCTCTGAAAACACCCTGGATGGCGGGAGCATTCAGTGATCTGACACATCAGTACCCAGAAGTTGGTGAGGAGAGAGGAAAAGAAAAGCAAACAGGATTAAATAGTTCCTGAATACTCAGCACATACGACATGCTTTACAGATGTTATCTGATTCAATCATCACAAATGCCTGATGAGATGGGTAATATTAACATCCCTTTACTGATTAAAAAGAAGAACAGCAACCAAAAAATCTGAGGCTCAGAAAAGTTATCTACAAGCTGTTGAACATGTGATTAAAGGGGATTTAAATAATGAAATAAATTTAATGGGTCGCGTATCTGAGGAGAGTCAAGCTTGGTCCAAAAGCCTTAACACATATCAGCCTTTTTCCAATTTCTACGTCTCTCTTCTGAAGTGTTGGTTTTGGCTTTAGGCCCCCATTGCGCCTCCCAGAAGCTATTGGCTCCCCCTCAGGACCTCATCTCTCTTTGCTTTAGAGTAGCCTGCGGTCCCCACCCAAGCCAGAGGATTCATTCTCTCCCTGGCTCTTGGTGAGTCACACGTGTTTTCCCTGAAATAACCACTCTGTGATGATGCCGGTGACTGGGGTCAAAGGTACAAGTTAGAAATTGATTGAATTCCTTAAAGGAGTATCTGGGTACTGTTGGAGAGAACATTTGAAGGACTGGGTATTGAGGTGGTCACTCAAAAGTTCACCTGTAGGTTAGGAAATGACCCAAGTGCCTAGAGTTTCTACTTCAAAAATACTTTTTAAACAAATCTAAAACAAACTTTAAATTTAAATGTCCAAGAAACAGAAAGATCAGTGCCAGAATCTGGGCCACTCCTCCTTAATTCCCAAGTAAGTTCTAGAAATTGTGGAGATTTTAGATGAGTAATTTAGAGTTTATTATGCAATGATATTTTGAAGCTGGTCACGATAAGGCATGGAGACTAAACAACAGTTCCACTAACCATGTTGTTTTTCATTGCTCATATTACTGGACACATTTTTTTTTCTCACTGATCGGTGGAAATTCTCGTGAAAAAGTAACCAGGACAGACTGGTTCCCTGCCTCCAGCTCTCTGATCATCTTGGATTAGGACCATGAGAAAGAATCTGAACGATTTCTAGATCCATACCAGTTGTCTTTTTTCTTTTTTTCTTCAAACATCTCACCAGTTTCCAAAGACGACCCCATTTGTTTTCAGCTATGAAGTATTTCTTCATCCTTAATAATATGACAGTTTCTAGAGACTTGAGTCACCTCCATATGATTTAAAATTAAAGAAGCTAAAACTTTTAAAAGGAAGACTACATTATTATGCTTATTAAAGAGGTTTTTCTTTCCATAATCTAAAACACAAACATTTTTGATTAAGAGAATCCACTGGGCTCAGGGAAACTCTTGGCAGCAACCACTTACCCTGTAGACGCAAAAACCGTGAAATGTGGACATTAAGCTTATTTATCCTCAAGAAGTAAAGGGAGCTCAGAATTTAACCCGAAATGGTAGGATTCATATTAGTTGGATATTGCATCATTTCTCTGCACAGGTGGATATCAGGTAAGAGTGAAAACAGGTTTCTGATCCATCACGTAGCTACCAATATACCCAAATAGTCTTTGATTAACAATATCCCATCTGGATGGAAAATGTATCCCCTCTTTTAAAAGATTATACATTTTGGTCTGAAACCTAAGTTTGAACAAAAAATTGCTTGTGAAGAAATGAGCCCAAAAATTTCAATTATTAATTTTCTGGTTTACCCCAGGCTACCTGGGGTAAAAGATCAAAATTCAAAGTACGGTTTCTGTTGAATGCATATCGCTTTCACACCATCTAAATCAAAAAATTGTAAGCTGAACCACTGTTAAGCCAGGGACTGTCTGTACTCAGTGCCATGCACTATGCTAAATGCTTTACATGCATGCACTTACCCAGTCCTTATAACAAAACTGGGAGGAGGTTCTTACTATTATCTCCATTTTACAGATAAGGAAACTGAGGCAGACAAAATGAAGTTGTTTGCCCAAGGGGCAAATATTACCCATCTCATCAGGCATCTGTGATGGCTGAATCAGATAACATCTGTAAAGCATGTCGTATGTGCTGAGTCTTCAGGAACTATTTAATAAGGGGCCGAGGAGGAATCATGAGTACAAGATGTCTGGTTCCTGGAGCCATGCTCACAAGCATTTCCAACGTAGTGCTTGACACCGAACATTTTCTCCTTCCTTCCCTGTGCGAGGACCACTTAGCCACCATAGCCATGCAGTGAGAGCAAAACAGAGATGCAAACTTGCCAGGGGTAGTAAGTTAAGAGTCCAGACTTACCTTTCTTGAGTGCCAATCCATGAACTAGGGTCAGAGTGCCTGCAGTTAAATAAATGATTGCTTTGAAAAGTACAAATTCCCGGGCCCACCTCTGGAAATTATGAGTCACTAATTTGAGGTGGAGCTTGAAATGTATAACTCCCTAGGGATCCTGTTGCACAGCCAGGGTTGATAACCAACCTATACGTGACTCTGTGTGTCTTCCAACTCGGAGTTTCTACAATCTTTTAAATTTTCTGAATAAAAACAGGCCCTTGATTGTTTGATTCTAAATTTTCCATTTGTAGTCAGGGGCATTTCCTCCATCTAATTGATTAGGGAAAAAGACATAAGGTGGCAGAATCCATTGTGTTTTCTCCATAGAAAAGCTTCACACCTCCATTTCCAAAGGGTGTGTCTTCTTTTCTTTGTTTTTTAGGTTTGTGTTGTTTTAGTTATTCATTCTTTTTTTTTTAACATTTTTTTGGAGTATAATTGCTTTACAATGGTGTGTTAGTTTCTGCTTTACAACAAAGTGAATCAGCTATACATATACATATATCCCCATATCTCCTCCCTCTTGTGTCTCCCCCCCACCCTCCCTATCCCACCCCTCTAGGTGGTCACAAAGCACTGAGCTGATCTCCCTGTGCGATGCGGCTGCTTCCCACTAGCTATCAAGTTTACGTTTGGTAGTGTCTATATGTCCCTGCCACTCTCTCACTTCGTCCCAGCTTACCCTCCCCCTCCCCATATCCTCAAGTCCATGCTCTAGTAGGTCTGTATCTTTATTCCCATCCTACCCCTAGGTTCTTCATGACCTTTTTTTTTTTTTTTCCTTAGATTCCATATATGTGTTAGCATACAGTATTTGTTTTTCTCTTTCTGACTTACTTCACTCTGTATGACAGACTTGTAGTGAGGTGGATGGACTTAAAGGGTGTGTCTAAATTGAACATTGCCGTCACCTCCCTGGTCACCTAATACCTTCTACAATAAACGGAGATGAAGAAACCAAATGAACAATTGCAAAATCTGAGTACAAGCCAGTTCCTCAGTCTCCAGGAGGTGTTATGGATAACGTAAATAAATGAAAAGCAAAAACATAGGGCCCATTGAGCTTCTAAAATGAATGGATATGAAACTCTACCTCCACCTCAGGCACGCAAGACTGTGCAATTTAGAAGGAGCAGGAGGAGCACTTCCCTGCGGGTCCAGTGGGTGGCGCTCCGTGCTCTCAATGCAGGGGGCCTGAGTTCGATCCTTGGTCAGGGAACTAGATCCTGCTTGCATGCCACAACTAAGAGTCCACATGCTGCAACTAAAAAGACCCCGCATGCCTCAATAGAGATCCCACGTGCCGCACGTAAGACCTGGAACAGCCCAAATAAATAAAATAAATAATTATTTTAAAAACAGAAGGAGCAGGAGGAACAACATCTGGGTCCAAGGAAGATTTTGTCTGTGAAAAACAGCCTTAATTATGGTCCATATACAAGAGGAAAATGGTGAACTTTCAGCTAAGGGCATAATCCTTAGGCAAGAAAAACAACCGGTTAGGAAAATGGATCCAAGACCCTGATTCAAGTGTGTAAAGTGAGGTCCCATGAAGACCTCTGTTCCTATAGTTGAGTGACTGTGATACTGGCTGGAGGGGACAAAGAAAGATTTTGTGTGTGTGTGTGTGTGTGTGTGTGTGTGTGTGTAAATATACATGCATTCACACACAAATGCACGTTTCAAAATTATACCTACAAACATAATTTCGATAAATTATCAGTTACTCCTTGACTAATTATTTGGCCAGAGGAGTTTCCCCAAGTTTTAGTAGAGAATACAGAGGAGAAAAAAAAGATTTTGTAATTCTTTGGTTGGAATTTGATTCACAGCCAGACTAATTTCTCTTTCCAGCGTGTTGTTTTTTGTTTCTCCCCTTCCCTAGACAGGGCTTGGGAAATGATAATCATTTTTCATGAGAGCAAACATACATATTTTGGTTCCCTAGATTTTATCATGGTATAAACACCTAAAAAAGTTATAAATGTCGTAAAAACTCCAAAATAGCTGGAAGGCAAAAGTGCAGTGGGGAATTTTCCAGGATATACTTTGAAGAAAGTCGCGGCAGAGTGTTAGGCAGGGAATACACGAATGACACTTGGTAACTCTAATTCCCGAGGGAATAGAATGACCCCAGTGTTTCTATAGAAGCAGAGCAGTGTATGTCTCAAAAAGAAAAGGGCAAAATAGATAATTACTGTTGTATAAGATAAAGGAATAGAAACGACTTACTGTGAAGGAAAGGGCTTTACAAAATGGTAGTGGACCTCAAAAAACTATTTTTAAAATTTACTGTGAGTGCCAAGTGATAATGAAAAACATCTGTGCATCTTTGCCCACATAACAGATAAATAAAATAGAAACTAAACAGTCAGCACAGACCTTGTCCGTTTTACACTGAAGAGTTGCTGTTTTAGCTGTACTTTTTTTTCCAGTCAGTTGTAGGGAAATAGATTCTTTGGGCGCCATCTAGTGATGAAGTGGAGGAAAGCAACTAAAAGAGTTGGAATTTTGTTTTATTTTGTATTTGGTACACAGGAAAAATGAGTGTGAAGAAACAGTTGAGTTTCAGGGATAAGGCATTAGTTTGAAACTTTTAAATGAAATCAATACTCATTGGTATAAGCAAAAATTTGGAGGTGATTTGGAGAAGGCAGGGAACTTTGCCTCTCAGTTTTTGTTTTAACTCCCAGCATCTAGAATGATATCTAGCATACTGTTATAAACGTATGTGAATCTGTTGGAAATAAAATGAATAAATGGTGACAAAAATTACAGGATTTAAGAGACTGTGTATCTCTTGTTCTGCATATACATTGCATCCACCTACATTTTTTAAACAGATGGTGCAACTTTTATAGGTGATTTTAAATAATAAAATTAAAATTCTTTACACTAAAGCATTGTCATTGCTGTAGATTCTTCAAAATCATGTTAGGAGTTCCTTGCCAAGTTTGAAATGGAATATCAGAAAATCTAGGCTATTCAAGCTCTAAAATTCATATTATTTAGCCTTATCTGTTAATTAATTAATTTATTTTTATTTTGCACATTTGCAGGGAAAGGAGGAGATTAACATATATTGTATCTCTCTGATGAGCTAGGTGTCTTATTTATATATTAATTTCAAAGAAGGCAATTGGGTGGGTTAAAAAAAAGATACTCACAAAGACGGCAATTCGGTGGGTTTAAAAAAATAAAAAACCACCAAAGCTCAGAGGTTTAGTTTATATAGTCATAAAGCTCACCCAAGTTTTTTTGGCTTTCAAGCCCTTAATAATGTGTTAGACATGAGTGATTTTTATTTGTTTGTTTTTTAGGTTTTTTGTGGGTTTTTTTTGTTGTTGTTGTTGTTGTTTTTGGTTTTTTTTGGTTTTTTTGCGGTACGCGGGCCTCTCACTGCTGTGGCCTCTCCCGTTGCGGAGCACAGGCTCCGGACGCGTAGGCGCAGCGGCCACGGCTCACGGGCCCAGCTGCTCCGCGGCACGTGGGATCCTCCCGGACCGGGGCACGAACCCGCGCCCCCCGCACCGGCAGGCGGACCCCCAACCACCGCGCCACCAGGGAAGCCCCTTTTGTGGTTTTTTTGGTGGCTTTTCTCTAGTCTGATGTTCTCCACCCCTCTTTCATAGTTACCTAAGCTTGTCATTAGATGCCATTGTCTGGGACCAAGGGATTGGTTTAGTTTGGGGCATGGTAACCCAGTTATGGTCAATGAGACAGAGAAGAGGTCTTCTAGAAAAGTTTCTCATCCTGGATTAAAAAAAAAAAAAGCACGAGAGAGAAATGTTCCTTTTCTGGCTTTTGACATTGGTTTCTGAAAATGTTATGCCTGGCACTGTTGCAGTCATCTTGTGACCACGAGGGGAATGAGTTCACATATCAAAAATGAAAAAGTGAACAAATGGGAAGGTGGGCATTTATGACATTGTGGAGCCACGAAGATAACCCACCAGGGGCTGCCCTGCCTTGAACTTGGTGTTATATGAATAATAAAGAACCTCCTTTTGTAAGTCATTTAGAGATGATTTTTCTGTTACTTATAGTTGAAAACATCTGAATTAAAACATGTAAGTGAAATATAAGAAAAGAATAATAAGAAATAGTTTGTTTAAACCCTATTGGGAAAAAGAATTAATATGAAAATGAGTGTTATTTTAACAAATCAGAGAAGTAATCTTGCATTTTAAAAAATCACCAAACGGCCTATTAAAAAAAATATCTAGCAAAATGTGTTTGGTGAACTTTAAATTGAGGCAAGGAGGAGCTAAATTCTATAGAATGATCAGTTAAAAAGACAAGAAAACTGAAAATCTGCTTACCACTTTATGGGTGCCACAATTTAATAGACTGTTAAAACTATGCTTTAGGGCTTCCCTGGTGGCGCAGTGGTTGAGAATCCGCCTGCCGATGCAGGGGACACGGGTTCGTGCCCCGGTCCGGGAAGATCCCATATGCCGCGGAGCGGCTGGGCCTGTGAGCTATGGCCGCTGAGCCTGCGCGTCCGGAGCCTGTGCTCCGCAACGGGAGAGGCCACAACAGTGAGAGGCCCGCGTACCACAAAAAAAAAAAAAACAAAACAAAAAACTATGCTTTAATAACTTTCTCAAATCCTCTAGCACGCCAATGGAAAACTGGGCAAGCCAAATTTCAGCACACACGATCCCTGCTGTAGTAAGCTTAGCTGTCCTGTAAAAGTGGTGCTCTCATACTTCTAATATGAAAATTAATATCTTAACTTTCTTGGAAGCCACACCAAAATAAGGAAAACAGCAAACAACAATAACCCCCCCCCGAAGCAGAGGACACTTCAAATTGAAGTGGAACTTAAAAATAAAAATAGTTTATTTAAAAAATTCAAATAAAAGAAGAAAGTAGAAATGTTTTCAAAGTGAATTGGGGTGGTGATTTTAGTAAATATAAAATTATTTGTATTACATTTATATAGCAAGACGTAAACATTATAGCTATTTGCATTGTATTCTGTTTTGGCAAACACACACACACTCACTATCATTTCCTTTGAAATGATTTTTTTTTTTTGATAGAAGAGTTAAAAAGTCAACACTTTATATTCTTTTTGACTCTCTTTAGAAGTAGTAACTGCTGGCGGGAGGAACTGGTCTTCTGATGCAGCATCAGCCTCTTGCCATCTTATTTCCCACCCCATCAACTTTCCATGAAATCAAACTTCTCCATACCTCAGGCTTATGAAAGTGTGCTTTATAATTTGGAGAACTAGCTCTGTTACTTTCCTACATTTCAAAACATAGTTATTTTGCCACTATTTCACTGTGGGTCAACAATGTAATAAATTTTGAGTCTGAAAGGATTTCTGTGTAAAATCATCATCATATCACAGCTTAGAGACATTCTCAGCATATTTTCCTTACACAGACATTGTAAGAAGTAGCATAATAAAATAGGTGGTTTTTCTCATTAATCTCATATATACCTCTTTTTACCTCTTTACAGTTATATTAATTACACCATACATAATAATTCAAACAACAATAATTATTATTATACCTTCATAGCATGCCTGTGAAATAGGTGTATTATTATTACCATTCTACAGATGGAGAAACTGAGGCTGAGTGGAAGAATAACTTATCTGAGATCACGTAGCTATCAAGTGGCAGAGCCAGGACTTGAACCCAGGCAGACTGAGAGTAAAAACTCAGGCAACAGGAAACAGTCTTAATTCCATTGCTCTGATGAGACAGTTAGCTTGTTAAAATTATGTCCGAAAGGGTCATGCATACCTTGCTGTTGGGAATGTAGAATAGCAAACACTCTTGCAAACAGTTTGGCAATGTCTTATAAAACTAAACATGCAATTACCAGATGGCCGGACTGCTGCACTCTTCTTGGGTATTTCGCCCAGAGAAAGGAAAACTTGTATACATGTGTTCCCTGTGGCTTTATTTCTAGTAGCATCCAACTGGAAAGAACCCAGATGTCCTTCAGCAGGTGAATGGTTAAACGAACTGTGGTATATCCATACCATGGAATACTACTCAGCAATCAAAAGGAATGAACTGTTTGTGTACATAACAACTTGGATAGATCTCAAATAATTTATGCTGAGTGGAGAAAGCCATTTGTAAAAGGTTAGGCACAGATTTTAGTTATGTAACATGTTTGAAATGGCAAGATTATGGAGAGCAGATTAGTGTTTGTTATTGGTCCGGAATAGGGCAACTGGGTGGGAAGGCAATAGATGTGGTTAAAAGGGCAATGCCAGGGATTGTTGTGGTGAGAGGGCTATTTTGTGTCACTACTGTGGTGGTAGATACACAATCTACACCAGGTAATAAAATTACATGGAACTAAGTATACATACACCCCAACACAACTATAAGTAAAACCAGGGAAAATCTGGATAAGATCTGTGGTTTACGTCAGGGTCAGTGTCTGCTTGTGAACTGCATTATATTTTTGCAAGATGTTATCACTAGAGGAAACATAGTAAAGGGTACATGGGATCTCTATTATTTTTTACATCTACTGCCAACCTAAATGATCTCAAAATTTTTAAAGTATTTAAAAATTATTGTTAATTAGAATTATTTTCCCACACACCTAAAAAAAAGTAAACTAAAAATTTTATACGTATTTTTAGCTGCAAAGTAGATATAAAAGTAAGGTTTCATTCAGCAAATAAAGCTACTGCCCTCCATTGGTGCACTGCTTTTACTGTTAGAATCCACTAACAAGTGATCCAGTAATACCTCATTTCTTTGCTATATAGACGTGCGTTATAAGGTGGGTTTCTTTTGAAATGTGAAAAGAAATTCCTTAATGGTACAGCTTTCCTTTTGCATTAATTCATTATCCGAGCCTGGACATCTTTGTCTGTTTTCATTTTCTCTGTGTGACTCTTGTCAAACACATTGATTTTTTAAAAATATATTTTTATTTGTCAATACCCACTGATCTTAAAAATGTACATAATTCAAGTCATTTATTTTTCTTTAAAAATGGCATAATAGTTTGTCTCACCTTTGATTTGAACAGGATAGAGGGAAGATATCTTTGAAAAGAATAGGTTTTAAAGTCTGGTTTCTTCCGATTCAGTACTAATGAATCAAGGCAGTCTGAAGTCACACAGCTTCCAGTTTAGGCTGTCATTTTCTTTGCTCACCTTCTCTCCAAATCCCTCAGCGTCTGCTCCCTTGCCATTTTTGTTCAACCTGCTCCAGCTGTTATTGGTGTTGCTATAATATACACAAAGCGAAATTTGCCTTTATGGTTGCCATGGAGACACTGCTTATTAAAAAAAAAAAGTCTCTTTCTTCTGAAAAGAACTGTGATATTATGCGTTCGCCCAGGTCTGTGAGCAAGTTTTCTACATTCTGAAATTATGTAAGTAGCTCTGCAAAATTAACCTCTGGCATTTACTGTCTATATAAGTGACCTTGTACTACTATTTCACAAGGTATACGCTATTTCCCCTAAGTTGCGACCACATCCCTCTGACCACAGGGAACTAAATAAACAAAACAGCTAATAATTCTCCCCTTTCCTTCACCACTCTTCTCCTGCTATAGATTTTAAAATCCTCTCCCAGCTCTATCCTCCATTCAGACTTATGGTTGGACATACTGTGTACATTTATCAAATACCATGACTTATAGTTGGCATTATCCCATTGAGAAAGGTATTGTATATTGTCTTTTAAATTTTTTTTAATTTTTAATTTTTTTATACAATTTTTAAAGGTTAACTCCATTTACAGTTACTATAAAATATTGGCTCTATTCCCCACGTTGTACTATACGTCCTTGTAGCCTATCTCACCCCCATAGTTAGTACATACCACTCCTCTTCCCTATATTGCCCCTCTTCCCCACTGGGGACCACTAGTTTGTTCTCTATATCTGTGAATCTGCTTCTTGTTTGCTATATTCAGTAGGTTGTTGTATTTTTCAGATTCCACATATAAGTGATATCATACAGTATTTGTCTTTCTCTGACTTATTTCACTCAGCATAATGCCCTCCAAGTCCATACGTGTTGCTGCAAATGGCAAAATTTCATTCTTTTTTTTATGACTGAGTAGTGTTCCCTTGTATATATGTACCACATCTTCTTTATCCATTCATCTGTCAGTGGACACTTAGGTTGCTTCCATATCTTGGCTGTTGTAAACAGTGCTGCGTGAACATTGGGGTGCATGTATCTTTTTGACTTAGTTTTTTTTCAGATACATACCCAAGAGTGGAATAGCTGGGTCATATGGTAGTTCTATTTTTAGTTTTTTGAGAAACCTCCGTACTGTTTTCCACAGTGGCTGCACCAATTTATGTTCCCACTAACAGTGTGTGAGTGTTCCCCCATACATTATCTTATGCTGTGTGTTGTGTCATGTATATTCACACTCTCACTTCCACGAGACTGTCAAGTGCTAACTTGACATTCCTCTCTTCCTTCCCTCTTCTTTGCCTCATTAATTTAGGGATGGACAGCAAATCACTCCATTGACACATGTTCATTAAGCTCCTACTGTAGAAAAGTTAAAAGATACAGCATTGCTCAGAAACAGTATCAGTAACTTTGGTTAGGTAAGGTAGTGGGATGGAAATTGGCCCACTGAGCTCTGGGAACAGAAGCTGGAGAGACGGCTGTAATTTTAGGTCCTACAGTCTAAGAAGAACAGGGGACCAGAACCTGAGCCATTGCGTGAAATAAAGGTCTGGGAGAGTGTGCTCCAACCTGTGAAGGGAAGGGAAAAAAAAGACTTTTGACCAATAACTAGTGGATTTTTGGTTGTTTGTTTGTTTGTGGTACGTGGGCCTCTCACTGTTGTAGCCTCTCCCGTTGCAGAGCATAGGCTCTGGACGTGCAGGCTCAGCGGCCATGGCTCACGGGCCCAGCCGCTCCGCGGCATGTGGGATCTTCCCGGACCGGGGCACGAACCCGTGTCCCCTGAATCTGCAGGCAGACTCTCAACCACTGCACCACCAGAGAAGCCCACAACTAGTGTTTTAGCTTATAATAACATTGCTTAACAAGGATGAGGGGGGCAGTAAAAACTGCCTTGTATCCAGGACTTGTGCCAAGCTTCCCACTGACACAGTGCCTGGATCTGCATTTGCCTCCAGTATCATCCCTGAGTAAGCTCAGAGTCACCTACACAGACCTTGTTCTGGTCCCCAGTGGTCCAGGTAATGCATCACTTGGAGAGATAATTATAAGGCGAGAGCATAAAAAACAAGCCAAGAACATGAGAAATAAAAACTCCCATCTAAATGAGCTTGAAAACCAAAAATTCCCAAGTACATCAGAATTATTATAATTGAAAAGATAACCAAGAAAATTAAAGATTGGTGTATAATCACTCTGGATGAAATGAAAATAATAGAGCAATCTGAAAAATTAAAACAAGTATGTTTGATATTTTAAGAAGATTTTGCAGAGATCAAAGAAAGAATAACAATCTTGAGGATATAAAAATTATGAAAAACCAAAGCAGTAGCATATGAAAAAAAATCAAGTAAAAACCTTGGAAATGAAAAGTCACTATTATAGAAAAAAACAAACAGGATTAACTCAAAACTAAATTCAGTTAAAGAGGAAATTTTAAAATGATAGGAAAAAGGTACTGGTACACAGAATCTAGCCCTAGGAGGTAAGACACTGAAAAACATATATGAAATAGCAGTTAGACATGGATATGCTATAGAAAGACTCCAAAACTGTTTACTAGGAGTTTTAGAAAAAGATAATAGAAGAAATAGCTGAGAAGCAATAGCTAAAGATAGTTTAGTATTATATAGAACTGAAAAGAATAAAATTTCATATCAAAATATCATACAGTATGTAACAGGATGTATTTTATTTGTTTTTTATTTTTTATTGACGTATAGCTGATTTACAATGTTGTGTTAATTACTGCTGTACAGCAAAGTGACTCAGTTATACATATATATACACTCTCTTTCATATTCTTTTCCATTATGGTTTATCACAGGATATTATATATAGTTCCCTGTGCTGTACAGTAGGACCTTGTTCTTTATCTATTCTATAGATACCAGTTTACATCTGCTAATCTCAAACTCCCAAACTCCCCCTCACCCCTTGGCAACCACCAGTCTATTCTCTGTGTCCAACAAGATGTATTTTAAAATAGACTTGTTGTTTATTCCAGTGAGAAGTCTTTTGTCCACTGGGAAAATGTAAACTTTAAAGGATGTTGATGAAACAATGACTTGTCTACTTATAGAATTTAATTTATTACTTTAGCCACACATATATTTAAATTACATTTTTATCTAAATAGAGTAATTTAGAAACATTGTTTTTTTTTCCCTCAGTCACACTTAAAAAATACCCAACCTCTTTAGATGTATCTTTGACATCAGTGTCTTTGTCATCACCAGAGTATTTTTCAATTATCATAGCAGCATCACTTATATCTCAGTTGTTTTGAGATACAGCACTATGTGATTATGTGTGTGATGTGGACACTGAATGTTCCCATTCACACACATTAGTACAATTTCATTTTCATTTTTATTCTTCCTCTAGGTTTATATTCCAAAACTTCATAATGTAATAACCTTTATTGCTTTTTAAAGTAATCTTTAAAGGCATTGTTTATAATGCTCTCCAACCCTTGCAGACATAATGTCAAAACCCAGGAATAGATACGGAAGTTGTTAACCTTCTTTGCCTTCTTTTATACTGATTTTAACAGATTATCTTTGTAAACATGAAAACTAGCATTAATTTTAGAAAAAAAAATCGTTGGGTCTTTTTTGTCCAATGTTCTAAAGCAGTATTTTATGGCTTATGAAAGTGTCCATAACATGGGAGACTGTATAAGGGCTCAAATATATGTATGGTTATTTTCTTTTCTAGAAATTTTGGGGAAAAAACTTACCTTATATTTGGGTTATATAAGGCTTTTATTGACCTCTTCCTCCATATCAGGTGTTGGTGCTAGGTATATAGCAGTGAACAAGGTGGATAATGGTCCTGATCTCCTGGAGTCCACATTCTAGTTTGGTGATATAAACAATAAGCAAACAAGTAAGAAAATATCATGTAGTGATAAATGATATATAGAAATATTTTTTTAATTTCAAGAAATTGGATGAAATTTATAAGGGTCTGGAGGGCTTCCAAGGAATCTGAATATTCAGTTGAAGGGCCTGTGAGACCAGGTAGACTTTAAGACTCCTTTACGGACCAACCCAGGTCTAGAATTCCCATACCCTGAATCTAAATCCACTAATTTACCTTTAGACCATTAATCTTTTTGTTTAAAACTTTTTGGCCTCACATTAAAAAAAAGTATGATATAGGAGGATGTTATAAAGCTAGAAAAAGTAGAAAGAAGAAAATTGTAGAAAATCAAAAGTAAACAAAACAAAACAAAAAGACTTCTGATTTACTGGTAGTCAGAAAGGCATGAGTCTTGGTCATGTACAGAATATTTTTGCCACTTGAAATCTTCCCAATGGGAGGATATGTGTACTTTTGCTTGCCTGCTTTCCTTTCTTCTTCTTTTTTTTTTTTTTTTTTTTTTTTTTGCGGTATGCGGGCCTCTCGCTGTTGCGGCCTCTCCCGTCGCGGAGCACAGGGTCCGGACGCGCAGGCTCAGCGGCCACGGCTCACGGGCCCAGCCGCCCCGCGGCACGTGGGATCTTCCCGGACCGGGGCACGAACCCGTGTCCCCTGCATCGGCAGGCGGACTCTCAACCACTGCGCCACCAGGGAAGCCCCCTTCCTTTCTTCTTTTATCTCTTTCTTTCTTCCTAAAATTCTGTATTTTCTAAAATAAGCTTGCGTTGCTTATACAATCTGGGAAAAACCCGTACTTTTAAATTGGAACCATTACCTTTCACTAAACATTTCAGACATCATCATCTTTTTAATTTGAAGTGATTGAAGTATTTTTTAAACCTTAACTCTGACACTTCTAGAAATACATTCTAATGGGTATGTTGCCTTGTTGATTTTATGTCAATTAGTATGTAACAATGTGAGAATATATATAGAATGTAACTCAAAAACACTAATTTTACATGGCTTCCGAGAGAAGGGTGGTTTGCTTATCTGCAAAAGTTTCCTAAAAAGATAAAGTGTATTCTATTCATTACTTTCAACTGAGTGAAACCCAACCCATTTACCACTAGCTACTCTCTCATGGTATATTTTATACTGTCAGGTTGATCATAGGATGTTGAATTACTAATGCTATGAGATAATATCTAGGTCTTGAAAAGAGATACTCCTTCTTGAAACTCGTTTAATGTAGAAAATATATATTACCCTTCTAACTTTATTGCTTTTGTGTACTTGAAAGAATGCAATTGAAAATACTGCTAGATAATAGATTCATAATCATCCCAGATAAAACTCTTTGCTTTACTCCCCTGTGCTCCCATTATCCTGTTTCAGGTAATAGAATCACTCAGAGTAATTTTGATTCTTTATAAGGTCAAAGTATCTTTTGCTTGGACAGTTTTTCTGATGTAACTGGTATTGACTCAGTAACTTCTCAGTATCTTCTGTACAATCAAGTCACATTCGGTTTTAGAATTGTCATTTTTTCCCCTATACTGTGACCCTCAAAAGACATGTGTATTATATCCCTTAACTCTAATTTCATTTGTCCTGGTACATTGTAGACTCTCACATATTTACGTTTAATTGAATTGTTAAGGACATTTGAAAATTTCTCACAATACTTCTATAAAAAAATAAAATTTTTTTCTTCAATCAAATACAACTTTTAAAAGCATCTAAAATTAAAGGGGTAAAAAGCTTGCTACGTTTTCTTTCAGCTCAAAAAGTACATAGTTTAGTAAAATAATCTTTTTAGGTCTTAAATTTTTTTTTCAAGAGTGGGATGTCAGATGGCATCAGCATCAAGTAGCTGATAGACATTTTTAATTGCTTTGAAAAGTATATGCATTACATCATCCAGTAAGGATACATTATAAAGAGATTTACAGAAAAATGTCTAAACAGCTTAGGCCATGACAAGTCTCGAAGGTATTTCTCTAATACACCACACACACACACACACACACACACACACACACACACACACACACACACACACCTGTTGTGTACTGCCTGGAGCAGGTCCAGGCAGCTGCTGGGGTGGGTGGAACAAGACAGCTGACGTTGCCTGTCTGTCTCACAAAACAGCCGGTGGTGGAAGGAGACACGTTGGCAATGATGCAGGTGAAGAATCCAGTTCTTCCGGCCAACGTTTCTTCTGAAAATAGTGGTAATGGCACCAAATATGCCCCACTTGAACTTTATGAAAAAGGTGAGTACGGGGAGAGCACCCAAAGCTTGAACTAGGACCAAAGTGACACGTAAGAGGCACCTAGGGTGCAAAATTTAAGGTGGGTGCTGACCCTGTACCTGTATGACCTGAGAGTGAATGTCACCATAAATTTTGTGCCTGCATTGTTTCACTCTAGTCCATGCCAACTTTGTCCTGAAATTTTTAGTGTCTCTGGGTTATAAGCCACCTACAACCAGGTATAAAGTCAGGTGACAAGAAAGACCCATAACAAGTGTAGTTTTCTTCCATTGAAACATCTGGGAGATATTTGATAATGACTTAGAATAAGAACGTAGTTGAGAGATCTGAATATCAGGGCTCTTGTAGGTTAATTAACTTAAGTGTTTTAAACATATATTTTAACTATACACAAGCTCCCTTTCATGAGCAGAAGAGAAATGTCTAACTTGATCAAACTATGTATTCTACCCTCTCATTTGTTCTTTGTTCCAGATTTATATACTCAACTCATCCCCGCTAGGCTGCTTTTTTATGTCATTGACTTAATCACTAGTTATAGCGAATTCTCTCTCCATCGTCAGTTACTAAGCATTAGGCTCTAAGTAATGTCTGTCTATGGCTACAGCCACCTGTGCTCAGAATTACACAAAGCTTACTGAAGTTCTTTCTGCTTCCAGCATTATTAACAAGATGCTCACCCTAGCTACTTATTCTCCTGAAACGATGTCTCTGTGTTAGTGCAGGATTCCAGAACTCAGGTTGGTTCTTCCCTGAGAATGTCTCATCCTGTTCTGGATCTGGGCAGAAGAACTTCTGGATTTGCTGTACCCTGAGTAACTCCTCCACTGCAGAAACATTGTGCCCCCTGTTGCTTACTGAGTTACACTACAGAGAAACCCCTAGTTAGGGTCTAATATTTCACTGTTGCATGTTCATTATGGCGTAGGTTTCCCATACTACACGTGCATTTTTCTGTTCTAAGTTCTGTGAAAAATGAGTGAGGCTTACGTTTCCCTGAGGATAAGCCATGCTGAGCGTCTTTTCCTGCGCCTGTTGGATATCTGCATTTCCTGTTTGGAAAAATGTCTATTTAGTTCTGCCCATTTTTTTTTTCTTTGCGTTTTATCATACAGGTATTTATTTTATTTTATTTTACTGGGGTATAACTGCTTTACAATGTTGTGTTTCTGCTGCACAGTGAAGTGAATCAGCTATATGTGTACATACATCCCCTCCCTCTTGGACCTCCCTCCCTCCCGTCCCATCCTACCCACCTAGGTCACCACAGAGCACCGAGCTGAGCTCCCTGTGCGATGCAGCAGATTCCCACTAGCTCTATGTTTTACACACGGTAGTGTATTTATGTCAAACCTAATCTCCCAATTCACCTCACCCTCCCCTCCCTCCCCCTGTGTCCACATGTCCGTTCTCTACGTCTGCCTTTCTATTCCTGCCCTGCAAATAGGTTCATCTGTACCATTTTTCTAGATTACACATATATGCGTTCATATACGATATTTTTCTTTCTCTTTCTGACTTACTTCACTCTGTATGACAGACTCTAGGTCCATCCACCTCACTACAAATAACTCAGTTTCGTTTCATTTTATGGCTGAGGAATATTCCATTGTATATATGTGCCACATCTTCTTTATCCATTCATCTGTCGATGGACACTTAGGTTGCTTCCATGTCCTGGCTACTGTAAATAGAGCTGCAATGAACATTGGGTGCTTGTGTCTTTTTGAATTATGGTTTTCTCAGGGTATATGCCCAGTAGTGGGATTGCTGGGTTGTATGGTAGTTCTATTTTTAGTTTTTTAAGGAAGCTCCATACTGCTCTCCGTAGTGGCTGTATCACTTTACATTCCCACCAACAGTGCAAGAGGGTTCCCTTTTCTCCACACCCTCTCCAGCACTTATTGTTCGTAGATTTGCTGATGTAGATTTTTAAAATCAGGTTGTTTCTTTGTTGATGTTGAGTTGTATGAGCTCTTTATATATGTTGGGTATTAATTCCTTATTGGCCATATCGTTTGCAAATATTTTTTTCCAATCTGTAGAGTTTTTCATTTTGTCGATGGTTTCCTTCGCTGTGCAAAAGCTTTTAAGTTTAGATCCCATTAGTTTATTTTTTATTTTATTTCCTTTGCTTTATGACATCATTTATATATGGAATCTAAAAAATACAACAAACTAGTGAGTATAACAAAAAAGAAGCAGACTCACAGATATAGAGAATAAACTAGCAGTTACCGGTAGGGAGAGGGAAGGGGGGAGGGACAGTATAGGAGTAGGAGGTTTAGCAGTACAGACTATTAGGTATAAAATAAGCTACAAGGATATACTGTCCAATATGGGGAATATAGCCAATATTTTATAATAACTATAAATGGAGTGTAACCTTAAAAATCGTGAATCACTATACTGTACACCTGTAACTTGTATAGTATTGTAAAGCAACCATACTTCAGTTTAAAAAAATGAGTGAGTCACAGAAGTAAGTATACAGGTGGAAGAATCCTTTATCTCATTGATGCTTCTGACCATGAGATTCTAACGTCCTGTTTAATGCTGTTATAGCCAAGTTAGCCCCCACCTATGAATTAGTTATCCAGGTACAAGACAAACTCACACCTCCTTCTTCTTCTAGATGCACTTGCCCTTCTGCCCTGCTTCAGAACACCTAAGGCAGGGGTCACAAGCTCAGACACATTGAGTCCAGAATCAGAATGTGTGAATGAACAAAGCTGACAAGTAGCAGAGAAGGTAGCACTGTGGTCACCTGGTTTATGGGCCTTCACCAGAGGTCCTGCATGAACCCCAAGTTCAAATCCAGGTGTAAAGAAGATGGCAAATTCCACAGATATGAAATAAACATGACAAATACAAGGTGCTTACACACGTGTGCATGTGGATGTGTGTGTCTGCGTCTGTGTTGTGTCCCGACTGCTGCTCAGAAGAGGCTCTGCTCACGTAGGAGTGTCGTGTATTACAAAATGTGCACCCCAAACCTGTCTCTTAAGAAATGAAAATTGGGAGCCAGAAAGAAACCTTTTCACAGTTGATCTAGGAGGCCACGCTGGAGGTAAGCTTAGGAAGTATAAGCCCGCAGTTTTTCAGGAAGAGAGAAACAGTAGCACTCCAATTTCTAGGAGAAACAAAATGCTAAAAAATAAACTCGCAGCAGGAAGCCTGGGAGAAAGATTTAACAGCAGAGTCAGAGTCTCAATCCCGCTTTCCGGGGAGATCGATGAGAAAACAAACATCTTTTCTCACAATTAATGGTTGTAGCATTTCAAACTGAAAGAACTCCAGGGTAAACAAAGGCAGCACCGAGGCAGGACTAAGAGCCAGAGCATTGATGATTCAGCTGCACCTGTATCTTTCCACATTAATTCTTAAATCAATTTATCCGGAACACTTGGGTTCTTGAACTATGAAAGCAAATGCCACAAAAAGCATCATTGAAAGCCCCATAAATTTTATTTATTTTGAAAGTAAAACTCAAAAACTGAAGTGTCCTGAAGTCAATCTTCTAAATGAAAACTTAACAAAAAACCAGCCCTTTCCTCTGGTATTCTCTAATAACTAGATTTTTGGCATTGTTTATAAAAAATTCTAGATAGTATACAAACTTAAATGAACAAGGAATAAAAATGTAATTGCAGACAGCAATAAGAATACAGCAAAATGATATGATTGAGTGAATATCAACCATGATGAAATCATCTGAATATATATTCTTATATCTAATGTATATATTGATATATTCCTCGATTAAAATTATGCCGACTTTTAGCAAGGACACAGGAAGAAAAACAGAAAATGATGATGAGTTTGTTTTTTTTATTTAGATGTTGGGGGTAGGAGTTTATTAATTTATTTATTTATTTTTGCTGCGTTGGGTCTTTGTTTCTGTGCGAGGGCTTTTCTCTAGTTGCGGCGAGCGGGGGCCGCTCTTCATCGCGGTGCGCGGGGCTCTCACTATCTATCGCGGCCTCTCCCGTTGCGGAGCACAGGCTCCGGACGCGCAGGCTCAGTAGTTGTGGCGCACGGGCCCAGTTGCTCCGCGGCACGTGGGATCCTCCCAGACCAGGGCTCGAATCCTTGTCCCCCGCATCGGCAGGCAGATTCTCAACCACTGCGCCACCAGGGAAGCCCATGAGTTTGTTTTATACTGTTCTATTTCTTCGTAAAACAAACAAAACCACAGTTGTTCTCATGGTATTTCTTGAAAAACAACGCTCGGAAAGGTGACTTAATACTTGGTAAATAACAGAAATGGTCTGGAGCCACCTAGTGGCAGCCATCTGTAATTGGATGTGGTTTTTAAAAATAATGGTTTAGTTGTAGTCTAGAATAAAGAAAGATGTTTCACAGCTGATAAATCATCTGATTTCTTTCAGAATGCTAACCTCTCAAACATAGACAGTGTACTTATGAGGCAGCAGTGCCAGACAAAAATACATTTGTAATAGGAAGTAATAATAGCAATTACAGTAACAATCCTTTGTACAGTGTTTCCTGTGTGCGTTCGTTCACTGCATAGGGGAGCCTATAGGGGAGACCGAAGTAGACCAGATCAGCTTTTTGCCCAAGGCCACGGAGATTTAATCATGGGGTGGAGCTGGGATTTGAAAGTCAGATCCTTAGTAACTATTACCTGTTTTAAAAAGCATATTATATACCAGGCATCATGTTAGGTACCTTCTGTTTGTTGTCTAGTTGTGACAACAGTCTGATGAGATAAATATTACTATATCCATTATATAAATAAAGATACTCAGAAAGATTATATAGACTGTCATAAATCATTTAGCTGAAACTGACAAAGCTGGAATTTAAAACTAGGATTATTGAAGCTCACACTCTTCAAGAATACTGTGCTTTGTTCTATTATATCGACTATATCATTGTACTTTAATTATATATGTATGGATCTGTTCATTCATTCACTCACTCATGATAACACACACGCACCCGCACACGCACACAGGGGTGGGTAGGAGAGAAAGAGATATTAAGACACAGACAATTAGGTTTAAGGCTCAAGAGTCCATTTGACAGGGTCTAGGAAGAATCTATTTTCTCCCAAACAGGCAAATCTGTTTAATACGGCTTTAAACTAATTGTGAAGAAGGAAGACTAAGAAAAAAACCCAGATAGATACATACAACTGGTTATCATGGAGAATACACTGAATTTCTCTTTCTCTAACTTACACACACACACACACACACACACACACACACACACACACACACACACACACACACACACCAGGGCCTTGGGGCATTTTCCCTTTGGCTGGCATACTCTCACCTCTTCCCTGGGGTAGCTCCTTCCTTTTGCAGGTAGCAGCTTAGGCATCAGTTCCTTGAGGAGCTTCCTGGCCCGCAGCCCCCGTCTAAGTGCTCATGAAGCTTCCACACAGCCCGCCTTCTGCCTTTCAGACCACTTGGCCCTGTGACTGTGCTTTCCCGTGACCCACCAGACTCCAAGCTCCATGGTCTCCAGGCCACTGCCTCCATCGGTGGACCTCCAGTGTTCCATACAAACTTGTTGGCAAGTGAATTAAGGTCCCCAAAGAAATCCCAGTATAGATCACAAAAATAAAAGCTAGGTACCATAGGTGCAGGATAGAGGTATGAAAGGGTGAAGTAGCTGCACAGGAAGGGCAAAGGGCCAATTGTATCTGCAGAAGGAGAGGGTTAAAAAGATGTTTCTTAAGGAGATAATATTTGAAATGTAGAGGGACAGGGGAAGAGTGACTCCTCGTAAGGACTGAGATGTGGCCCTCAAATTGTACTGTACGTGAAAAATAAACTGCATGGAGAATTTGTTAAAATACAGATTCCTCGGCCAAATGCCGAGGCATTCGATTTCAGTAGAGCCCTGGAGTCAACGTTTCTAAAAAGGCCCTCAACTGACTCTAGTGCTGATGGTCTTCAGATCTCACTTTGGGGACCTGGAAAAGCATGAAGAAGCATGGTGTGTTTGAGACCAGGCCAGAAGTTCGTGGTGGCTGGAGGTCTGCGATGCAAGGGAAGAATGTGGAAGGTATGGCCTGGGAGCTAATGGAGGCCAGATTAGGAAGCACCTTGTGAGTCATGGCAAGGAGTTTACATTTTATTCTGTAGTAAGCGCTGTGGAGCCACTGATCATTTATAAGGAGGGAACTGGTATGATCACATGTGATTTGACTTCTCCGGAAGGTATGGAATTCGTGGGAGAGAGACAAAAGGTGTGGTGTGTCCGCCAAACATCTCCTCTGTGCATTGCCTCAAGAACCTGAGCAGTGTTTTTCAGACCCTTCCAAGTTACCAGACATATTCTTGGGTTCCATAAATTTTCCATGATGATCTCTTTTTGTTGTATTTTTCTAGCAATGACAGTTTTATGTTGATGTCATCGTCCTCCAAGTCATCTCATTGGTTGTCTCATAAGCAATACTACTACACACATCTAGTCGCTCTTCACATTTGCGCTTTTCTCTGCATCATGCTGCGTAGATAAGCAAGGCAGTTTAGCGTAGTTCTAGGCTTTGTGGATTTATATCCTTACTCTGCCACTAACTAGCTCTGTGTCCCTGGGCAAGTCCTAAACTTCCTGTGCCTCAGTTTCCTCATCTATGAGATGGGCGTAATAGAATGCCTACCATAGAGGGACATTGTGAGGATTAAACCTATGAATACTGCAAATGTAAAATGTTAGAGTGGAGCCTGGCACAGCATAGGGACTATATGAGTTTTAACTGTTTCTGAAAAATTACTGCTTTATCTTAGGTTTCTAACATTTGTTAGGTTTACGTTAGCTTCTCCTAAGCTGTGGGGCTTTGTTTTACTGCTGTAGTTTCAATTAGTCCATAAACTGCTTGACACAGTCACCAGCCACTTGCAAAGCATGAGAAATATCTTACAATGGCCTTCTGCCTTGGGCTTACTTGAGTCTACTTTATTACTACACTACTGTTGGAGAAGGAGGCTCTCAAAGTCACGCCAGATCTTGTAGCTCAGATCTCCACACAGAGAACATACGTGTCTGTCTTGACCTCGCTTACGTGATAAATTGTCCAGGGCCACGGTGTCAGCTGAGATAGCAGGGAGCATGCTTAGACATCAAATTTTATTGTCCTCTTTCCTATATCCGAAGACGTTAAATGATTTCTATAAGTATCCTTTATTGCCTATCCTCTTGTATCTGGGATGATGGAAATTTATAGGAATAAGGCATTTGGAAATCTGGGATTTTGTGAGGTTCGCATGTCAGAGTTTAAGTACTACAAACTTGAGAATCTCCTCCTAAAATTTTCCTTACCCCTCAGTGCTCACTGTGTGTAGCCTAGCACCTTAATGTTCATGGACTAACTAGAAAGGAACAATACCTATGTTATGTATAACTTCCACTAAAATGGGATGGTAACAAATGGGTCTTATCATTAGCAAGTCATGCTCTCACATTTAAAACCCTAGAGAATGTTCTACTAGTGTGTTACTTAAGGATCAAGGGATATAATCACCCATGCAGAGTTCTCCTGGGCGCAAAGCATTTGGACTGGCTTTTGTTCACCTCTTTTGTTTAAATTGGAGTGTAGTTGATTACAGTGTTGTATTAGTTTCAGGTGTACAGCAAAATGATTCAGTTATACATACATATATATATATATATATATATATATATATATTGTTTTGCAGATCCTTTTCCCTTATAGGTTATTACAAATTATTGAGTATAGTTCCCGGGGCTATACAGTAGGTCCTTGCTGGTTATCTATTTTATGTATAATAGTGTGACTGGCTTCTTTATTCTATTCAGCTTGTCCTGGGCACAGGGCTGGTGTCCTGGACTCTTCGCACATCTCTTATGGAGTATTCTTCACCTTCAGGTCAGCAGGGAGCATCCCTCCTGGAATCTCTCCCTCAAGATTTCTTTCTCTCTCTTCACCCTACCTCCTCCCCTTAGTTTTGTTAACCCCTTTCCCACGTACCCGGAGCTGCATCTCCTAATTCTGCCTGGGCTGGGCAGGACTCACTGGGGCCCACCCTGAAGAGCTACTCGCTCTTCTTGTCTCTGTGTGTCGGTGTCAGCATCCGGGGTGGGGGATACTGTCTTCACACAAACCATGCTCACCTCCAGTCACACTTCAGAAACCCAAGCCACCACCAAGCACTGGGTCCTCTATACAGTTCTCTTGTGACTTTCTACAACACCCACATTCCTTAGTTAAGGCCTGATGGCTGGTCTGTAGATCCTGATCCTACGTGCAAAGTCACTGTTTTTCTATCTTAAGGTATTATGCCAAAGGCTTACAGTAACCGGAAGGAAAACTTCCTCTGAGTTTTTTTTTTTTTTTTTCCAACCTAGTTCTACATGAAGGGAGGTAGCTATTTTGTAACCAAAACAGAGAAAAGCAGCAGAGGCTTCTATCCAAATGCCAAAAACTGGGAGTGAAGAGGAGGTTATTATTGTGATGTCTGGGAAATCTGTCTATTCTCTTAGCTCCATTGTCTTTCAGCTCTGGTAGTAAAGCCCCTAGAAAGTTCTACGACCTCTTTGGTAGGGAATTCCCTTGGGAATAATAGGATGTTTTGTTCCCTAACTGGAACATACTTCAGAGAAACCAGGTCCCGAGATTCCTCCCTTGATGGGAGTCGGTTCAAGCAGGAGCCCTGGAATTTTTTTTTCAATTTTTATTGGAGTAGAGTTGATTTTCAGTGTTGTGTTAGTTTCAGGTGTACAGCAAAGTGAATCAGATATATATATATATATGTATGTATGTATATCTCCGTTCCTTTTCAGATTCTTTTCCCCTATAGGTTGTCACACAATATTGAGCAGAGTTTCCTGTGCTATAAGTAGGTCCTTATTAGTTATCTATTTTGTATCTAGTAGTGTGTATATGTCAGTCCCAAGGGAGCCATCACCATAGACAAGTTGTTTAAATGGAGGTGTTTCTGGTTCTATTCTGCTTCAGCGTAGAATCTCAATGAAATTAGAATAGAGGTTTGCGGGCTTCTACCAACCTCTCCCAGGCCACCACTGTAATTAAGATTTGCCTCCAAGCACCCTCAGCACAGGGAGGCGATGCCGAAGGGGTGAGGGTGGGCGGTTCTCACTCCTTGTACGTGACCCTAAACCTACTGGCTTCTCCGCAGCCTAAGGAAGGCGTCCTGACTGCCTGTTCAGTGTGTAATAATGTACACACTTCCTTTTTCTTCTAGATTCTACCAGCATGACAAGTTGTCTGAAATGCAAGTGTGTTGCCAGTGACAAAAATAAATGCCTTATTATGGTCACTTGAGTCATAAAGTTCCCTGAGAAAGCCATCCTTCTGGAACGCTTCTGTAAAAGGTTGCAGTTCCTGAACGCCAGCCTCCATCTCCCCTCCCCTCGCCCATTCAGCCCCATTCTGTGCTGCTTTCTTTTGTCCAGCCCCTCTCCTAGCTTGCAGCATTTGGTTTTATCTTTCCTTCCCTGTCCACACAGCTGGGCCAAGGTGAGGCAGCCACCACCCTGTCTCCCTTCCAGGTTCTCAGGGAGCCCCCTCACCATGGGGGCTGTCGTGGGAGTCTGCAGCGGACAAGAGGGGTTTCATGCTTAGAGGGTACTGAAGTCATACTGCCCGATATTCATACTCCAGCTGGACATCTGGGGCCTGAGCTGATTCCACACACAGAGCTCACGACCTCTCTACCATACAGCCTCCTCCAGAAATCCCAGATGACACAATGCATTGCACCTGCCGGGTGCTTCCGGCACGCAAGACCGAGAGGCCTAAGCTCTTGGGCCTTGGAACGGCATGTGGACAATATCTTTCGTGAATCTGAAAGGACGTGACCTTCTGCTGCCTCCCGACACAGCCCTCCATCTGTCTGTACTCAGTCTCTGCCTGTGGACTAATGGCTTTGGAGGAAGTGGTCTGACCTCGAGAATTCTAAGTAGACATTTTCAAGGGAGGAATCTGGAGAACTCATGCAGCCTTGAGCGCAGTAACATGCCCAGACCTGTGGCCCAGAGGACTTCCCTCTCTGGCATTCGGCATGTGATGTGCTACAATAAGAATATTAATAGCTCACGCTTAGAGTGCTTACCCTGGGCCAGCTTTGTTCTAAATTCTTCACATACATGAACTCGGTCCTCTTAACCCAGCACTAAAGACAGATTTATGAAGGAGAGAAACCCCAATTCCATAATCTTACTCATGCATCATTTGAAAAACAGTTCACCTTTAAAAAAAGGAATCCTGGGCTTCCCTGGTGGCGCAGTGGTTGAGAGTCCACCTGCCGATGCAGGGGACGCGGGTTCGTGCCCCGGTCCGGGAGGATCCCACGTGCCGCGGAGCGGCTGGGCCCGTGAGCCATGGCCGCTGCGCCTGCGCGTCCGGAGCCTGCGCTCTGCAACGGGAGAGGCCACAGCAGTGAGAGGCCCGCGTACCGCAAAAAAAAATAAATAAATAAAAATAAAAAATAAAAAAAGGAATCCTGCGTCCAAGTATGTAGGCTAACATCTCCACTGGTCGTTTTCCTTGGCATTCCGATAGGGCAGCTTGGGTCCAAACTGGTCCCACAATTAGCCTCATACTGGCTGCCGAACGTTCACTCAGCTGCAACCCTGGATACCTCTGCCTCGTCCCCCGATCTTGAAGGGTGCCCGGCGCACCTTTCCTACTCACATTGTGCCCACCTATTCCACAGCTACGTTTGGTCATCAGAGTAGAACATCCGTTGCCTCTGAGCTATGTGACGATGTGATTCAGATAAAGCAGAACACTACCCAAACAATAATTTTTCAAAACGTAACTTCAGCCTATCGCTTCTGTACTTCACTGCTTAAAAAAGTCAGTTTCCTCTCCTCTCCTTGACTGATATTACAAAAGCCCTCTTCTGCGCCTTTAGAACCCCTCCTTACAGCCCTTCGTCCATTCAGTGCAAACAGAGCTGTGACAGTATGCTCCACGGAGTCCTCTGTCTCACGTAGCCGGCAGTCTGGATGTCATCTTAAGCTCCGCTGGGATTCTCCATCTACAGAAATACTCAGCAGTTGGCTGAATGAAAATAGTGACGTGTTTGAAATGAAGCTTCATTTTCTTCCTCTGACTGGGTCGCATAGAGCTTACTTACAACGTAGCACTTCTGTTCTGCCCTGCTTTGTCCTTACCAACAAGAGCTGCTTCTTTGTGTGTTTCTTCGTGCATACAATCGCGCATTTGTGGATTCCTGCACACACAGATACATTTCCGCTTGATAAACTATACTTATTTGCCTCTGTTTCTTTTGAAGAGGCAGTACTAATCCATCATCGTATTAGTTAAGATGCTTTGGGTGTCAACTAACAGAAAGCGTAACTCAAGCTAGGTTACGAAATAAACATGATTTATTGATCCATGTAAAATAAAATCAAGAATCAGTGTAAGCACTAGATACAGCTTGATCTTGCAGCTCAGCGAGGTAACTTGTGATTTGACTGCTTTGTTATCCTAAAGCATTACAAGTGGCTTTCAGCTGCTTCTAGTGGCCGCATTCATACCTAGCAGTGAGATAGAATTCCTCTGTGGATTTCTGGTAAAAGCAAAGACGGTCTTTCTTCAAAGGGCCCAGTACACATTTTCTTGTGTCTCAGTGACCGGCTGGGTCACACACCCATCTGTAGGCAATCAGTTTTGGCCAGACGATGATACATGCTGACTGGCTTAAACTAATCGGGGCTCACCCCTGGAGACGAGGGTGGGATTAGCTTTTGCCAAGTACAGGGGCTTTATTGAGAAAGGTATTGTACGTTCCCCAGGAGGAAGTAGGGCTTGGATTCAGCAAACAACCCTGTAAGTACCACATTTCTATGACAAATACAATCCCACTAATATTCAAGGAAACGCGTTGTTACTTATCAATTTTGTTAGCTCCTGTTTCAAATGCACGTTGTATATTTCCCATGCTCTGTGCTTGGGTATGAACAGATATCTGAGACCATAAGCACTCTTATTGGATCCTTTCTCAGCTAATTTCTTGTATGAATGACTAGATCCTGAGCCAAGTGCTTTACATGTTTGCACCTTAGAATTTCACAGAAGCCCCGTGCAGCAGACACTATCAACTTCTTTTTGCATCTGAGGAAACAAAGTTAACTAGTTTGCTCAGTGTAACACAATTAGTAAATAATGGGCTCAGGATTTAAATGGAGGCAATCCATCTGTTAAACCTGGAACCTTAAGTATTATGCCATGCCAACTATTGTTTCCCTAATGAGCTGAGGCTTACCAAGTGTCCTAGGACAGCAACATGCACTACTTTAGTTATAGTCAAAAAAAAATCAAGAGAATAAGGAAGTTATTATCTGTTTCTTGGGACTTTTCTTTACATCCTTGCCAAAACTTGTTATTTCTTGTCTTTTTGATCATACCCATTTTAAGGGGCATGAGGTGCTATCTCATTGTGGTTTTGATTTGCGTTTCTCTAATAATTAGTGATGGTGAACATCTTTACACCTGCCTGTCGGCCATCTGTATGTCTTCTTTGGAGAAATGTTTATTCAAATGTTCTGCCCATTTTTTAATCAGTTTGTTTTCTGTCGTTGTTGACTTGCATGAGTTACAATACCTTATGATTTTCAGTGCACAGGTCTTTCACCTCCTTGGCTAAATGTATTCCTAGGTATTATATTCTTTTTGTTGCAATTGCAAATGAGATTGTTTTCTTAGTTTCTCTTTCTGCTAATTTATCGTTAGTGTATAGAAATGCAACAGATTTTTGTATATTGATTTTGTACCCTGCAATTTTACTGTTTCTCTTTATTCTAATAGTTTTTGGTGAAGACTTTAGGGTTTTCAATATATAAAATTAATATCATCTGCAAATCATTATTGTTTTAATTCTTCCTTTCTGATTGGATGGGTTTTTTTTTTTTTTTTTCTTGCCTAATTGCTGTTTCTAGGACTTCCAATACTATGTTGAATAAGGGTTGGCAAGAGTGGGCATCTTTATATTGTTCCCGATCTTAGAGGGATAGCTTTCAGTTTTTCAGTATGATGTTAGTTGTGGGTTTGTCATTTATAGCCTTATTATGTTGAGGTATATTCCTTCTCTATGCATTTTATTAAAAGTTCTTAGCATAAATGGGTGTTGAATCTTGTCACATGCTTTTTCTGCATCTAATGAGATGATCATATGATTTTTTTATCCTTCATTTTGTTAATGTGTCTATCACATTGATTGATTTGTGGCTATTGGACCATCCTTGCATCCCTGAGATAAATCTCGTTTGATCATACTGTATGATCCTTTTAATGTATTGTTGAATTTGGTTTGCTCTTCTTTTGTTGAGGATTTTTCCATCTATGTTCATTAGTGACAGTAGCCTGTATTTATTTTTTTTAATGTGTGTGGTCCTTGTCTGATTTTGGTATCAGGGTCATGTTGGCCTCGAAAAATTAAGAAGTTAGGAAGTGTTCCCTCCTCTTCAATTTTTAGAAGAGTTTAGGAAGGATAGGTATTCAGTCTTCTCTGAGTGTTTGGTAGAATTCATCTATGAAGGCATCTGGTCCTGGACTTCTGTTTTAGGGGAGGTTTTTGATTACTGTTTCAATCTCCTTACTAGTCATTAATCTATTCAGACTTTCTATTTCTTTATGATTCAGTCTGGGAAAGTTGCATGATTCTAAGAATTTATCCATTTCTTTAGGGTTGTTCAATTTGTTGGCATATAACTGTTCACAGTATGCTCTTACAATCCTTTGTATTTTGGTGGTATCCATCGTAATCCCTCCTCTTTCATTTTTGATTTTATTTATCTGAGCCTTCTATTTTTTTCTTAGTGAGTCTAGTTAAAGGTTTGTCAATTTTATCATTTCAAAGAACTAGCTCTTAGTTTCATTGATATTTTTCATTGCCTTTTTAGTCTCTATTTCAATTTATTTCTGCTCTGATCTTTATTATTTCTTTTCTTCTGCTTACTTTGAGCTTTGTTTGTTCTTCTTTTTCTAGTTTCTTTATGTGTAAGTTAGATTCTTTAAGATTTTTTCTTGTTTCTTGAGGTAGGCCTGTATTGCTGTAAAATTCCCTTTTAGTAGTGCTTTTGCTGCATCCTGAAGATTTTGGTATGTTGTATCTTCATTGTCTTCAGGTATTTTAAAATTTCTTCTTTGATTTCTTCATTGACAACACTTGTCCAGTAGCATGTTGTTTGGTCTCCACACATTTGTGATTTTTCTAGCTTTCTTCTTGTCATTGATTTCTAGTTTCATACCATTGTGATTGGAAAAATGTTTGATATGATTTCAGTCTTCTTAAATTTATTGAAACTTGTTTTGTGACTCAACATATGATCTATCCTTGAGAATGTTCCATGTGTACTTGAGAAGAATATGTATTCTGCAGCATTTGGATGAAATCTTCTGTATAAATCTATAAAGTCCATCTGGTATAATGTTTCATTTAAGGCCACGGTTTCCTTGTTTACTTTCTGTCTGGAAGATCAATCCATTGATGTAAGTGGGGTATTAAAGTCTCCTACTGTTATTGTGTTGCTGTCAATTTCTCCCTTTAAGTCTGTTAATAATTGCTTTATATATTTTGGTTCCTATGTTGGGTGCTTATATATTAATAACTATGTCTTTTTTTTTCTTTTTTCAGTTATTTTTATTGTGATTAAAAATATAACATAAAATTTTCTATATTAACCATTCTTAAGTGTACAGTTCAGTAGTATTAAGTATAATCACATTTTTGTACAGCAGATCTCTACAACTTTTTCATCTTACAAAACAAACTCTATACCCATTAAACACTAATTTTCCCTCCTTCCTCCCCACAGCTTTTGGCAACCACCTTTCTACTTTCTGTTTCTATTATTTGACTACTTTAAATATTTTACATGAATAGAAATATCTAAAGGACAGTATCTGTCCTTTTATTTTGTTTTGTTTTAGCTGTACCACACAGCTTACAGGATCTTAGTTCCCCGACCAGGGATCAAACCTGGGCCCCCTGCAGTGAAAGCACCGAGTCCTAACTACTAGTCCAACAGGGAATTCTCAGTATCTTTTTGTCACTGGCTTATTTCACTTAGCGTAATGTCCTCAAGGTTCATCCAAATTTTAGCATGTGACAAGATTCCCTTCTTTTCTGAGGCTGTATAATATTCCATTGTGTGTGTATACCACATTTCTTTTTTTCCAATTTTCCTGAAATATAATTGACATATAACATTGTGTAAGTTTAAGGGTGTATGGGATGACACAGTTATATACTGTGAAATGATTACTGTAGTAGGTTTAGTTAACACCTTCGTCATGTCAGATAATTATCACTGCTTTTTTGTGGTGAGAACATTTAAAATCTACTCTCTTAGCAATTTTCAAGTGTATAATACAGTATTGTTAAGTGTAATCACCAGGCTGGAACTTTGTACCCTTTGTCAAAATCTCCCCCCATTTTCCCCACCCTCAGCCCCTGAAAACCACCATTCTTCTCTCTCTATGGAACCTCATGATGGAGTCTGAGAAGCAATTAGTAGGATCCATGTCCCTCTAATGTCCTTTGAGAGTCCTATCTGCTGTGTTCCACCCCCCAATTATGCAGCTCATGACTCGGTATTCTGGATACTGGGGTAAAATAGAAATAGGCCTCTTTGGCCATGTCCCGTGTATCTGGGGAAGGGGGATGCTCACTCGTGCTCTCACTTTCCCAAGCAGGAGAAATCATGGGCTGAGAAAGTCTTGCTTGGCACTGAGCTGTGCCACCTTGGTGGAGGGGGTGACAGGGATAAAGTTAAACTGGTCCCCTTACTCTCTCCAGTGGGTCCAAACTCACTTGGTTTCTTTTTGTTTGTTTTTGTGGGGGTTTTTTTTGTCTCAAACGGTGTGTTGGAACTTCTCTGATGGAAACCAAGACTTCCACAAAAGCTCTCTTGTCTGTGGGTGATTGTCTAAGACAGCGTTCTCCAGGGGCTCCTGTATGGTGACTGAGAGGGGCTGGAGCTGGTTCATGGGTCACTGCAGTGTCCATAGCCACTACCGAGGTCAATGCACGATTACTCAATGCACGGGTGGGTGACACCCCTCTCGGTTCCCTTGGCGTATGGTGCTGGATCCCACAGTTCCCACAGAGGGACTTTTGTCCGTGGATAGGTGCAGAATCGTTGATATTGGAGAGGGGGGATACAATGTGGGATGTCTTCTTCAGCTATGTTGCTGACATCACCCCCACAGGAAATTTTAAAATGAGAAAACCTTCTCAATAAAGAGAGAAAATATTTTTGGTAAAATTAAAAATGTGTTCCTGACAAAGTATTTAGCAAATGAGGAATAAAAAGGTACTAACATGATAAAGGACAGCCAACAGCCCAATTCTTTGTAGAACATTATAATACAGACAGGCCCATTAAATTAAATAGTATTTGAGCAGAAGCCTGAATGAAAGGATAGAAGAAGCCATCAGAAGGTCTGGGAGAAGAGCATTCCAAGAAGAAAGAGGACAGCCAATGCAATAGCCCTGAGTGTGATTGGAGTGGTTAAGAAAAAGCCAGTGGGCTTCCCTGGTGGCGCAGTGGTTGAGAGTCCGCCTGACGATGCAGGGGACGCGGGTTCGTGCCCCGGTCCGGGAGGATCCCACGTGCCGCGGAGCGGCTGGGCCCGTGGGCCATGGCCGCTGAGCCTGAGCGTCCGGAGCCTGTGCTCCGCAACGGGAGAGGCCACAACAGTGAGGCCCGCATACCACAAAAAAAAAAAAAAAAAAAAAAAAGAAAAAGCCAATGGGCTTCCCTGGTGTCACGGTGGTTGAGAGTCCACAGGGGACGCAGGTTCGTGCCCCGGTCCGGGAAGATCCCACGTGCCGCGGAGCGGCTGGGCCCGTGAGCCGTGGCCGCTGCGCCTGCGCGTCCGGAGCCTGTGCTCCGCAACGGGAGAGGCCGCAACAGTGAGAGGCCCGCGTACCGCAAAAAAAAAAAAAAAGAAAAGAAAAAGAAAAAGCCAAAAGATCACTGTGGCTAGAGTGTAGTGCGCTAGAAGGGATGGATTTTTTTTTTTTTTTTTTTCTGAGAACAATGGTCAGCCATGAAGGGTTTGAGCAGGGAGTAATATATGATCTATATTCAACATATTCTGGTTTTCTTCTTTAATTGACAACACTCCCATTCTCCCAATTAGCCACAAAGGAAACATCGAAGGCATCTTCAGCAACCCCATGTGCATTCCATGTATAATTGATCGGCAGGGTTTGCTGATTCTACTTCTCCAATAACTCTTAAGTGGCCCTTTCTTTTCAGCCCATTGCTACTGCCTAGGTCCATGCCCCATTCTCTCTCATGTGGACCGCTGCGATTGCCTTCTTAATGGGTCTTATGCCACCAATCCAGACAGCATGCTGATGAGAGTAATCTTCTTGAAATACATAAGGGATACGCCGTTTCAAAAACTTCAATAATTAATACTTCATAATAAAATCTGAGCTCTTGGGACTTCCCTGGAGGTCCAGTGGTTAAGACTCTGCACTCCCAATGCAGAGAGCACAGGTTCGATCCCTGGTTGGGGAACTAAGATCCTGCAAGCTCTTTGACAGTGATTAATGTTGAGCTTGGCATGTGACTCAGTTCTGGCCAGTGCATAAGGGAAGTCTGCAGGGGCTGAGAGGGCTGGGTGGGGGACGGTGGTTCCAGAAAAAAATTTTTTTCCTGATTTTTTTCTGAGGGTAGAGCAGTTCAGATTCAACTTCTTTCTTCCTGCCTTTGTATGCAGCATGCAGCCACTGAGCTTCTCAGTTCCTTCACCTTTTTT